>NC_036871.1:6156646-6257738 GCF_002910315.2 Salvelinus sp. IW2-2015 | reverse complement strand
CACACACACACAACACACACACACACACACACACACACACACACACACACACACACACACACACACACACACACACACACACAAAGTCACGAACACAAACACAAAAACACACGTCTAAACTGGAGACTTACGGTAGAGTAGAGAAGCAAGGCTCCAAACAAGATGGCTTCCAGGAGGATAAGACCAGATGCTCGGATCCTCTAAAAAAAGAGAGCGAGAGAGAGAGACTCAACAGTAGAGAACAATAGAGAGCACTCCGCCATGCAATCTCCATAGACTAACTTGGCAGTAGAATGGCCCGTACTGAAGAGCTCAGTGACTTTCAACGTGGAACCGTATAGGATGCCACCTTTCAACAAGTCAGTTCGTCAAATTTCTGCCTTGCTTAAGCTGCCCCGGTCAACTGTAAGTGCTGTTATTGTGAATTGGAAACGTCTAGGAACAACAACTTCTCAACCACGAAGTGGTAGCCACACAAGCTCAGAGAACGGGACCGCTGAGTGCTGAAGCGCGTGGACATTCTAGACGATTCTATACTTCCAACTTTGTGGCAACTCAGAGACAAAATTAACATTACATTTAAGTCATTTAGCAGACGCTCTATCCAGAGCGACTTACAAATTGTGCATTCACCTTATGATATCCAGTGAACAACCACTTTACAATAGTGCATCTAACTCTTTTAAGGGGGGGGGTTAGAAAGGATTACTTTATCCTATCCTAGGTATTCCTTAAAGAGGTGGGGTTTCAGGTGTCTCCGGACGGTGGTGATTGACTCCGCTGACCTGGCGTCGTGAGGGAGTTTGTTCCACCATTGGGTGCCAGAGCAGCGAACAGTTTTGACTGGGCTGAGCGGGAACTGTACTTCCTCAGAGGTAGGGAGGCGAGCAGGCCAGAGGTGGATGAACGCAGTGCCCTTGTTTGGGTGTAGGGCCTGATCAGAGCCTGAAGGTACGGAGGTGCCGTTCCCTCGCAGCTCCGTAGGCAAGCACCATGGTTTGTAGCGGATGCGAGCTTCAACTGGAAGCCAGTGGAGAGAGCGGAGGAGCGGGGTGACGTGGAGAAATGGGAAAGTTGAACACCAGACGGGCTGCGGCGTTCTGGATGAGTTGTAGGGGTTTAATGGCACAGGCAGGAGCCCAGCCAACAGCGAGTTGCAGTAATCCAGACGGGAGATGACAAGTGCCTGGATTAGGACCTGCGCCGCTTCCTGCGTGAGGCAGGGTCGTACTCTGCGAATGTTGTAGAGCATGAACCTACAGAACGGGTCACCGCCTTGATGTTAGTTGAGAACGACAGGGTGTTGTCCAGGATCACGCCAAGGTCTTAGCACTCTGGGAGGAGGACACAATGGAGTTGTCAACCGTGATGGCGAGATCATGGAACGGGCAGTCCTTCCCGGGAGGAAGAGCAGCTCCGTCTTGCCGAGGTTCAGCTTGAGGTGGTGATCCGTCAATCCACACTGATATGTCTGCCAGACATGCAGAGATGCGATTCACCACCTGGTTATCAGAGGGGGAAAGGAGAAGATTAATTGTGTGTCGTCTGCAAGCAATGATAGGAGAGACCATTGTAGGATATGACAGAGCCAAGTGACTTGGTGTATAGCGAGAATAGGAGAGGGCCTAGAACAGAGCCCTGGGGGACACCAGTGGTGAGAGCACGTGGTGCGGAGACAGATCTCGCCACGCCACCTGGTAGGAGCGACCTGTCAGGTAGGACGCAATCCAAGCGTGGGCCGCGCCGGAGATGCCCAGCTCGGAGAGGTGGAGAGGAGGATCTGATGGTTCACAGTATCAAAGGCAGCCGATAGGTCTAGAAGATGAGAGCAGAGGAGAGAGAGTTAGCTTTAGCAGTGCGGAGCGCCTCCGTGACACAGAGAAGAGCAGTCTCAGTTGAATGACTAGCTTGAAACCTGACTGATTTGGATCAAGAAGGTCATTCTGAGAGAGATAGCAGGAGAGCTGGCCAAGGACGGCACGTTCAAGAGTTTTGGAGAGAAAAGAAAGAAGGGATACTGGTCTGTAGTTGTTGACATCGGAGGGATCGAGTGTAGGTTTTTCAGAAGGGGTGCAACTCTCGCTCTCTTGAAGACGGAAGGGACGTAGCCAGCGGTCAAGGATGAGTTGATGAGCGAGGTGAGGTAAGGAGAAGGTCTCCGGAAATGGTCTGGAGAAGAGAGGAGGGGATAGGGTCAAGCGGGCAGGTTGTTGGGCGGCCGGCCGTCACAAGACGCAAGATTTCATCTGGAGAGAGAGGGAGAAAGAGGTCAAAGCACAGGGTAGGGCAGTGTGAGCAGAACCAGCGGTGTCGTTTGACTTAGCAAACGAGGATCGGATGTCGTCGACCTTCTTTTCAAAATGGTTGACGAAGTCATCAGCAGAGAGGGAGGAGGGGAGAGGGGGAGGAGGTTCAGGAGGGAGGAGAAGTGGCAAAGAGCTTCCTAGGGTTAGAGGCAGATGCTTGGAATTTAGAGTGGTAGAAATTGGCTTTAGCAGCAGAGACAGAAGAGGAGAATGTAGAGAGGAGGGAGTGAAAGGATGCCAGGTCCGCAGGGAGGCGAGTTTTCCTCCATTTCCGCTCGGCTGCCCGGAGCCCTGTTCTGTGAGCTCGCAATGAGTCGTCGAGCCACGGAGCAGGAGGGGAGGACCGAGCCGGCCTGGAGGATAGGGCATAGAGAGTCAAAGGATGCAGAAAGGGAGGAGAGGAGGGTTGAGGAGGCAGAATCAGGAGATAGGTTGGAGAAGGTTTGAGCAGAGGAAGAGATGATAGGATGGAAGAGGAGAGAGTAGCGGGGAGAGAGAGCGAAGGTTGGGACGGCGCGATACCATCCGAGATGGGCAGTGTGGGAAGTGTTGGATGAGAGCGAGAGGGAAAAGGATACAAGGTAGTGGTCGGAGACTTGGAGGGGAGTTGCAATGAGATTAGTGGAAGAACAGCATCTAGTAAAGATGAGGTCAAGCGTATTGCCTGCCTTGTGAGTAGGGGGGAAGGTGAGAGGTGAGGTCAAAAGAGGAGAGGAGTGGAAAGAAGGAGGCAGAGAGGAATGAGTCAAAGGTAGACGTGGGGAGTTAAAGTCACCCAGAACTGTGAGAGGTGAGCCATCCTCAGGAAAGGAACTTATCAGGGCGTCAAGCTCATTGATGAACTCTCCAAGGGAACCTGGAGGGCGAAAATGATAAGGAAGTTAGCTGAAAGGGCTGGTAACTTGGACAGCATGGAATTCAAAGGAGGCGATAGACAGATGGGTCAGGGGAGAAAGAGAGAATGTCCACTTGGGAGAGATGAGGATCCCAGTGCCACCACCCGCTGACCAGAAGCTCTCGGGTGTGCGAGAACACGTGGGCAGACGGAGAGAGCAGTAGGAGTAGCAATGTTATCAGTGGTAATCCATGTTTCGTCAGTGCCAAGAAGTCGAGGGACTGGAGGGAAGCATAGGCTGAGATGAACTCTGCCTTGTTGGCCGCAGATCGGCAGTTCCAGAGGCTGCCTGAGACCTGGAACTCCACGTGGGTCGTGCGCGCTGGGACCACCAGGTTAGAGTAGCAGCGCGCAGCCGGTGATAGCGTTTGTATGGTCTGTGCAGAGAGGAGAGAACAGGGATAGACAGACACATAGTTACACGTACAGAAGAGGCTACGCTAATGCAAAGGAGATTGGAATGACAATGGGACTACACGTCTCGAATGTTCAGAAAGTTAAGCTTACGTTGCAAAAAATCTTATTGACTAAAATGATATAGTACTGCTGGCTGGTGAAATAGGCTAGCTAGCAGTGGCTGCTTTGTGACTTTGTTTGAAAGTGTAGCTGGCTAGGTAACCTCTAACTGGCTAGGTAACCTCGACAATTACTCTAGACTACACAATTATCTTTGGATACAAAGACGGCTATGTAGCCAGCTAAGATCAAACAAATCAAACTGTTGTACTGTAATGAAATGAAATTAATACTACCTGTAATACTACCTGTGGAGCAAAGCGGAATGCAACTACTCGCTCCAAACCAAACCGGAAGTGCGTATCGTAAAGGAGAAGGCAATAGAAGTGTTGTTTCTTGTATTATTGTTCTTGTGTCTTTAGAGGACTGCTTCACCTTAATGTCCCCTTTCCCTTTTTTTCTGTCCTTATTTTGTCCCACTTTGTCCCTTCTTTGTCCCTTCTTCTCTTCTGCCAACTAGACCATCCTTGTTAGCTAGCTAGCTTCTTTCAGGAATGTCGTCCTAGCAACTGCCTAGCAACAGGTAAACAACTTAGCTAGCTAAGAAAACGGTATAATTTTATGAAAAATTGTTACTTTTTTCAAAAGCCTTTCTTCTTTTTTGCTGCTGTTTGGTCTCCATTCAGTTTGCAGTTTTCTTTTGATTTTTTTTTCGATGTACTTTACTCTAAAAAAAACATTTAAATTTCAATATTTGTAGGAGCTCATCTTTTCAGCTGCTGCTGCTTAATTTGGAACTCCGGAACCAATAACAAAGACAATGCCCCCATGCACAAAGCGAGGTCCATACAGAAATGGTTTGCAAAGATCAGTGTGGAAGAACTTTACTGGCTGCACAGAGCCTTGAGCTCAACCCATCTAACACCTTGGGATGAATTGGAACGGACGAGTGTGAACCAGGCATAATCGCCCAATCAGTGCCCAACCTATCTAATGTCTTGTGTGGCTCAATGCAAGCAAAGTCCCCGTAGCAAGTTCCAACATCTTAGAGGAAAGCTTCCCAGAAGAGTGGAGGCTGTTATAGCAGCAGGGGGACCAAACTCCAACATAATGCCCATTCTTTTTCGAATGAGATGTTTGACGAGCAGGTGTCCACATACATTTGGCCATGTAGTGTAACATCCATTTTAATTTACACTGCTCAAAAAAATTAAGGGAACACTAAAATAACACATCCTGACATCTGAATGAATGAAATATTCGTATTAAATACTTTTTTCTTTACATAGTTGAATGTGCTGACAACAAAATCACACAAAAATGATCAATGGAAATCAAATTTATCAACACATGGAGGTCTGGTTTGGAGTCACACCCAAATTAAAGTGGAAAACCACACTACAGGCTGATCCAACTTTGATGTAATGTCCTTAAACAAAGTCAAAATAAGGCTCAGTAGTGTGTGTGCCTCCTTCGTGCCTGTATGACTCCCTCCACTCCTGGCATGCTCCTGATGAGGTGGCGGATGGTCTCCTGAGGGATCTCCTCCCAGACCTGGACTAAAGCATCCGCCAACTCCTGGACAGTCTGTGGTGCAACGTGGCATTGGTGGATGGAGCGAGACATGGTCCCAGATGTGCTCAATTGGATTCAGGTCTGGGGAACGGGCGGCCAGTCCATAGCATCAATGCCTTCCTCTTGCTGGAACTGCTGACACACTCCAGCCACATGAGGTCTAGCATTGTCTTGCATTAGGAGGAACCCAGGGCCAACCGCACCAGCATATGGTCTCACAAGGGGTCTGAGGATCTCATCTTGGTACCTAATGGCAGTCAGGCTACCTCTGGCGAGCCCATGGAGGGCTGTGCGCCCCCCAAAGAAATGCCACCCCACACCATGACTGACCCACCTCCAAACCGGTCATGCTGGAGGATGTTGCAGGCAGCAGAACGTTCTCCACGGCGTCTCCAGACTCTGTCACGTCTGTCACATGTGCTCAGTGTGAACCTGCTTTCATCTGTGAAGAGCACAGGGCGCCAGTGGCGAATTTGCCAATCTTGGTGTTCTCTGGCAAATGCCAAACGTCCTGCACGGTGTTGGGCTGTAAGCAAAACCCCCACCTGTGGACGTCGGGCCCTCATACCACACTCATGGAGTCTGTTTCTGACCGTTTGAGCAGACACATGCATATTTGTGGCCTGCTGGAGGTCATTTTGCAGGGCTCTGGCAGTGCTCCTCCTGCTCCTCCTGCACAAAGGCGGAGGTAGCGTCCTGCTGCTGGGTTGTTGCCCTTCTACGGCATCCTCTACGGCTCGTGATGTACACAAACACAAAAACACACGTCTAAACTGGAGACTTACGGTAGAGTAGAGAAGCAAGGCTCCAAACAAGATGGCTTCCAGGAGGATAAGACCAGATGCTCGGATCCTCTACAAAAAAAGAGAGCGAGAGAGAGAGACTCAACAGTAGAGAACAATAGAGAGCACTCCGCCATGCAATCTCCATAGACTAACATTGGCAGTAGAATGGCCCGTACTGAAGAGCTCAGTGACTTTCAACGTGGAACCGTCATAGGATGCCACCTTTCCAACAAGTCAGTTCGTCAAATTTCTGCCTTGCTAAAGCTGCCCCGGTCAACTGTAAGTGCTGTTATTGTGAATTGGAAACGTCTAGGAACAACAACTTCTCAACCACGAAGTGGTAGGCCACACAAGCTCAGAGAACGGGACCGCTGAGTGCTGAAGCGCGTAGACATTCTAGACGATTCTATACTTCCAACTTTGTGGCAACTCAGAGACAATGCCCCCATGCACAAAGCGAGGTCCATACAGAAATGGTTTGCAAAGATCAGTGTGGAAGAACTTTAATGGCCTGCACAGAGCCTTGAGCTCAACCCCATCTAACACCTTTGGGATGAATTGGAACGGACGAGTGTGAACCAGGCATAATCGCCCAACATCAGTGCCCAACCTATCTAATGCTTGTGTGGCTCAATGSAAGCAAGTCCCCGTAGCAATGTTCCAACATCTAGAGGAAAGCTTTCCCAGAAGAGTGGAGGCTGTTATAGCAGCAGGGGGGGACCAACTCCAACATAATGCCCATTKTTTTTCGAATGAGATGTTTGACGAGCAGGTGTCCACATACATTTGGCCATGTAGTGTAACATCCATTTTAATTTACACTGCTCAAAAAAATAAAGGGAACACTAAAATAACACATCCTAGATCTGAATGAATGAAATATTCGTATTAAATACTGTTTCTTTACCATTAGTTTGAATGTGCTGACAACACAGTCCACACAAAAATTATCAATGAAAGCAAATTTATCAACACATGGAACCTGCGACTAAAGCATCCGCCCAACTCCTGGACAGGTCTGGTGGTGCAACGTAGCCATTGTGGCATGGCAGCGAGACTGATGTCCCAGATGTGCTCCAATTGGATTCAGGTCTGGAACGGGCGGGCCAGTCCATAGCATCAATGCCTTCCTCTTGCTGGAACTGCTGACACACTCCAGCCAATGAGGTCTAGCATTTTGTCTGCATTAGGAGAACCCAGGGCCAACCGCACCAGCATATGGTCTCACAAGGGGTCTGAGGATATCATCTGGACCTAATGGCAGTCAGGCTACCTCTGGCGAGCACATGGAGGGCTGTGCGCGCCCCCCAAAATGCCACCCCACACCATACTGACCCACCTCCAACGGTCATGCTGCAGATGTCTTGCAGCGCAGCAGAACGTTTCTCCAACGGGTCTCCAGACTCATGTCACGTCTGCAACATGTGCTCAGGGCTGAACTCTTTCATATGTGAAAGGCACAGGGCCGCCAGTGGCGAATTTGCCAATTCTTGGTGTTCTCTGGCAAATGCCAAACGTCTGCACTGGTGTTGGGCGTAAGCAAAACCCCACCTTTGTGACGTCGGGCCTCATACCACACTCATGGATCTTTTTCTGAACGTTTGAGCAGACACATGCATATTTGTGGCCTGCTGGAGGTCATTTTGCAGGGCTCTGGCAGTGCTCTCCTGCCTCCTCCTGCACGAAGGCGGAGGTAGCGGGTTTGTTCCGGTCCGGCGCGCTTGGGTTGTTCCCTTCTACGGCATCCTCTACGTCTTCGTGATGTACTGGCTGTCCCTTGGTAGCCCTCCATGCTCTGGACACTACGCTGACAGACACAGCAAACCTTCTTGCCACAGCTCGCATTGATGTGCCATCCTGGATGAGCTGCACTACTGAGCCACTTGTGTGGGGGTAGACTCCGTCTCATGCTACCACTAGAGTGAAAGCACCGCCAGCATTCAAAAGTGACCAAAACATCAGCCAGGAAGCATAGGAACTGAGAAGGGGTCTGTGGTCACCACCTGCAGAACCACTCCTTTATTGGGGTTGTCTTGCTAATGCCCTTATAATTTCCACCTGTTGTCTATTCCATTTGCACAACAGCATGTGAAATTTATTGTCAATCAGTGTTGCTTCCTAAGTGGACAGTTTGATTTCACAGAAGTGTGATTGACTTGGAGTTACATTGTGTTATTTAAGTGTTCCCTTTATTTTTTTGAGCAGTGTATTTTATTTTACCATTATTTTACCAGGTAAGTTGACTGAGAACACGTTCTCATTTACAGCAACGATCTGGGGAATAGTTACAGGGGAGAGGAGGGGGATGAATGAGCCAAATGTAAGCCATAGAGTTGCTAGGATGATCTACACAATCATATTATATGAGAGAAATTGTCATCCATTCACTTTTTCTGAATCTACTCGGCTGAAAATAAATAAAGAATTTGACTCAATGGCACAACACAATGGATATGAATTGTCAAGATAGTCCCTTTGTTGAACTGCTCTGCTACCAATCATGTCAGTGAAAATGAGCGAGGGCCACGGGACAACTCTGYGCTTAATTTAATTACTCATTATATCCTAGAAGGCAATGTATTTTATGCAAATATGTAAATTCACACACCTCAAGGGACATCTCATCTGAACTGCATTTCTGAAAGATTCTTATATGGAACAACCCAAGCTTCGAATTGTGGGATATACGTAGCTGGATATACAAAACAAACGGCCTGGGATGTGTGGACTCATCTTGACATTAGACTGCTTATGAGATCGGAAAACATCTGTGTAATGTCTCTCTAAGAGACAACCATATTGGAATATCATATACAGGTTTGTTTAACCCTGTCCTATAGTGTGTCAATAACCATCACTGCTGTGGAATACGTACTGCAAAAGGTGCCCTTCTTAGGATGAGACACGAAATAGAGTTCTTGACTCTGTGGTCGCTAAAAWTCCCATGACACTTAATGCTTGATTATGGCTGTTAACCCCAGAGTTCTGGCTATACTCACTCTGGGCCCTTACACTATCATGGCCATCTATAATCATTGGATCCTCAGTTTCAAATTGGCCCAATCACTCATCACCTCTCCACAGTGAAAATGGATTCCGTGTGATGAACATTCTGGCACAAAATGGCTACCATGCATCACCCGGGTGGATGCTACTACAAATTGGTGTTGGCTGGAATAATGAGTTACTCCAGATCAAGGTAAAGTGCTTTGAGACCAGATGAAAAGCACTATGTCAATGGAATCCATTACTACAACAGAAGACCGTCAAATGTTCCCAAGAACTCTAAGGCTGTCACAATGACTACCACCCTGTAGCACTCACATCTGTAATCATGAAGGGCTTTGAAAGGCTGGTCATGGCACAACAACTCCATCATCCCAGACACCCTAGACACAATCCAATTTGAATACCGCCCCAACAGATCTACAGATGATGCAATCTCAACTGCACTCCACACTGCCCTCTCCCACCTGGATGAGAGGAACACCTATGTAAGAATGCTGTTCATCAACTACAGCTCAGCGTTCAACACCATAGTGTCCTCCAAGCTCGTCACCAAGCTTAGGACCCTGGGACTGAACACCTCCCTCTGTAACTGGATCCTGGACATCGTGACGGGCTGACCCCAGGTGGTGAGAGTAGGTAACAACACTAGTTTGAAGATGGCGCCAGAAGGGATGGCTGCCGTTTATGGGCTCTTAACCAACCGTGCTATTTTGTTTGTTTTTTCACATTGTTTGTAACTTATGTTGTACATAATGTTGCTGCTAGTCTCTTATGACCAAAAACAGCTTCTGGACATCAGAACAGCAATTACTCACCTTGAACTGAACGAATCATTTTCTTTAATGAGTCGGACGAGAGGGATTTACTCCAGACACCCGAACAAGCCCTCATCCCCGTCATTCGCAGGAGAAAGTGACAGAGGTATCGCGGAAGGAGATCAGGGTGCCTTGTGAGGATCCGGTGAGACGAGTGGCTAATCTTCCTTTGCAATCAGCACTATTGGCCAACATACAATCACTGGATAATAAAGTGGACGAACTACAAGCACGTATATCCGACCAACSGGACATTAAAAACTGTAATATCTTACGTTTCACCGAGTCGTGGCTGAACGACGACATGAATAACATACCGCTGGCGGGTTATACACTATATCGGCAGGATAGAACAGCTGCCTCTGGTAAGACAAGGGGTGGCGGTCTATGTATATTTGTAAACAACAGCAGGTGCACGATATCTAAGGAAGTCTCGAGGTTTGGCTCGCCTGAAYTAGAGTATCTCATGATGAGCTGTAGACCACACTATCTACCTAGAGAGTTTTCATCTATATTCTTTGTAGCTGTCTATTTATCACCACAAACCGATGCTGGCACTAAGACCGCACTCAATAAGCTGAATACGGTCATAAGCAAACAGGAAAATGCTCAATCAGAGGCGGCGCTCCTAGCGGCCGGGGACTTGAATGCAGGGAAACTTAAATCCGTTTACCTAATTTCTACCAGCATGTGCAACCAGAGGGAAAAAAACTCTAGACCACCTTTACTCCACACACAGAGACGCACACAAAGCTCTCCCTCGCCCACCATTTGGTAAATCTGACAATAATTCTATCCTCCTGATTCCTGCTTACAAGCAAAAATTAAAGCAGGAAGCACCACTGACTCAGTCAATAAAAAAGTGGTCAGATGAAACAGATGCTAAGCTAAAGGACTGTTTTGCTATCACAGACTGGAATATGTTCCGGGATTCTTCCGATGGCATTGAGGAGTACACCACATCAGTCACTGGCTTCATCAATAAGTGCATCGATGACGTCGTCCCCACAGTGACTGTACGTACATACCCCAACCAGAAGCCATGGATTACAGGTAACATCCGCACTGAGGTAAGGGTTAAGGGTAGAGTTGCCACTTTCAAGGAGCAGGACTCCAACCCGGAAGCTTATAAGAAATCCCGCTATTGTCACGACTTCCGCCGAAGTTGGTCCCTCTCCTTGTTCGGGCGGCGTTCGGCGGTCGAAGTCACCGACTTTCTAGCCATCGCTGATCCTCTTATCATTTTCCTTTGGTTTTGTCTTGTCTTGTATCACACCTAGTTCCAATCCCATTCATTACATGTTGTGTATTTAACCCTCTGTTCCCCCTCATGTCCTTGTCGATGATTGTTGGTTTGTAAGCTATGTGCAAGTTATGTTCTGGTGTGCGAAGGGTTTTGTACCCACTTGTATTATTTTGTATATTTTGGTTTTCTGAGTTTTTGAGCACTTATTAAACTGCTCCGTTTATAACATGTTCGATCTCCTGCGCATGACTTCCCTGCCACCAGCACACACCCCCTTACAGCTATGCCCTCCGAAGAACCATCAAACAGGCAAATACCAATACAGGACTAAGATTGAATCGTACTACACCGGCTCCAACGCTCGTCTAATGTGGCAGGGCTTGCAAACAATTACAGACCATAAATTGAAGCAAAGCCGAGAGCTTCCCAGTGACGTGAGCTAAATTACTTCTATGCTCGCTTTGAGGCAAGTGACACTGAAACATGCATGAGCGCATCAGCTGTTCTGGACGACTGTGTGATCACACTCTCCACAGTCGATGTGAGTAAGACCTTTAAACAGGTTCACATTCACAAGGCCACAGGGCCAGACGGATTACCAGGACGTGTACTCCGAGCACGCGCTGACCAACTGGCAAGTGTCTTCACTGACATTTTCAACCTGTCCCTGTCTGAGTCTGTAAAACCAACCTGTTTCAAGCAGACCACCATAGTCCCTGTGCCGAAGAACACTAAGGTAAACTGCCTAAATGTCATACCGACCCGTAGCACTCACGTCTGTTGCCATGAAGTGCTTTGAAAGGCAGGTCATGGCTCACATCAACACCATTATCCCAGACACCCTAGACCCACTCCAATGCGCATACCGCCCCAACAAATCCACAGATGACGCAATCTCTATTGCACTCCACACTGCCCTTTCACACCTGAACAAAGGGAACACTTATGTGAGAATGCTATTAATTGACTACAGCTCAGCGTTCAACACCATAGACCCTGGGACTAAACACCTCCCTCTGCAACTGGATCCTGGACTTCCTGACGGGCAGCCCCCAGGTGGTAAGGGTAAGTAACAACACATATGCCACGCTAATCCTCAACACGGGGGCCCCTCAGGGGTGCGTGCTCAGTCCCCTCCTGTACTCCCTGTTCACCCACGACTGTGTGGCCAAGCACGACTCCAACACCATCATTAAGTTTGCAGATGACAACAGTGGTAGGCTTGATCACCGACAATAACGAGACAGCTTATAGCGAGGAGGTCAGAGACCTGGCCGTGTGGTGCCAGGACAACAACCCCTCCCTCAATATGATCAAGACAAACGAGATGATTGTGGACTACAGTAAAAGGAGGACCAAGCACGCCCCCATTCTCATCGACGGGGCTGTAGTGGAGCAGGTTGAGAGCTTCAAGTTCCTTGGTGTCCACATCACCAACAAACTAACATGGTCCAAGCACACCAAGACAGTCGTGAAGAGGGCACGACAAAACCTATTCCCCCTTAAGAGACTGAAAAGATATGGCATGGGTCCTCCGATTCTCAAAAAGTTCTACAGCTGCACCATCGAGAGCATCCTGACGGGTTGCATCACTGCCTGGTATGGCAACTGCTCGGCCTCCGACCACAAGGCATTACAGAGGGTAGTGCGTACACTCCAGTACATCACTGGGGCCAAGCTTCCTGTCGTCTAGGACCTCTATACCAGGCGGTGTTCAAGAGGAAGGCCCTAAAAATTGTCAAAGACTCCAGCCACCCTAGTCATTGCATGTTCTCTCTGATACCGCACGGCAAGCTGTACCGGATCACCAAGTCTAGGTCCAAGAGGCTTCTAAACAGCTTCTACCCCCAAGCCATAAGACTCCTGAACATCTAATTAAATGGCTACCCAGACTATTTGCATTGCCCCCCCCCCTTTAACGCTGCTGCTACTCTGTTGTCATCTATGCATAGTCACTTTAATAACTCTAACTACATGTACATATTAAAATAAATTACCTTGACTAACTGGTGCCCCCGCACATTGGCTCTGTTCCGGTACCGTCTGTATATAGCCTCGCTATTGTTATTTTATTGCTGCTCTTTAATTATTTGTTACTTTTGTATTTTTCTTAAAACTGCATTATTTGATCAGGGCTTGTAAGTAAGCGTTTCACTGCAAGGTGTACAACACTTGTTGTAATCGGCGCATGTGACAAAAAAAAATTGATTTGATTTGACCTCCGCCACACTGACCCTAAACACAGGGGCCCCCCAGGGGTGTGTGCTTAGCCCCCTCCTGTACTCCCTGTTTACCAACGACTGTGTGGCCACGCTCGACTCCAACTCTATCATCAAGTTTGTTGACGACACAACTGTGGTAGTCATTTGGTAGTCAAACAAACGGTAAATTAGGAGTTCTGGCACAACACTTGAGTTGCCTCCTAATTCCCTACATAGTACACTACTTTTGACCACAGCCATATGGGCCTTGGTCAAAAGTAGTACACTATATATGGAAAAGGGTGCCATTTGGGTAACAGCTGTGTTCCTCAATGCAGGTCCTGGAGGGTATGAATCAGTAGATKTTTTGGTCTCTCTTTCTTACCATTCAAAAATGGCAATCCAATAACAGTTTACTGAAATCCAACAGGATTCCGTGTGATGAACATTCTGGCACAAAATGGCTACCATGCATCACCCAGGTGGATGCTACTACAAATTGCATGTATCCTTAAACTTAAAATGTCTTGAAATCATCTCATAATGATCTTGACTAATTCAATAAAAGTCATTTTCAGTACGTTGTAGCATAGAAAAACATTATAAGGGCTCATACATGCTTATAACAAATATTAAAACATTTAAATCAAGTTATACCATAAATCACACGTGTATGAAATAGAAACACCAACCTATACCAGTAATACCTTTGGTGAAAAACATAATACCAGTCTTACGTTTTCTGGATGGAGTTCCCCTATAATGACCTGCTTGACCCCTAACCCATGCTTRCTCCCAATGAGCCCTTACCTTGTTCCTGCGGAAGTGGTAGACCAGCACCATGGCCACTAAGTCCAGCAGCATGCAAAGGCCCTGGAAGGAGGCTACAGAAAGCCGGAGGGCCCCGTCTTCCTGAGCCAGGCAGGGCGTGTCGTCCCGGCAGTAGGGGCAGCCCTCACGGCACGGCAGGCACTTACTGGACACCTCCGAGGGGTCCTCGCTGTGAGCGTGACCACTGCTCTCTTTCCCTGGAWAGGGCAGATAGACAGAACATCAAGGAGATACAGTAGAGGATGATGTGTTGTGGAGGCAATAACATTGTGTATTTGAGTTACGTTAAAAAAAAGTGTGTTCCCAATGTCATTCTTTCTGTGTATAATTTGTACTGACCCCAGTAAGAGTAGCTGTTTGGGATCGAAATAAACAAACTGCCAATGAGTACAAAAGTACTACAGATGGAAAAAAGCTGGCAATAACAAGCCTTCCATTTGATCTACAGTGAAACATTCAAGTCAAAACATTTAGAACAACAGTGTGTGTGTGTGTGTGTGTGTGTGTGTGTGTGTGTGTGTGTGTGTGTGTGTGTGTGTGTGTGTGTGTGTGTGCGTGGCTGAAGAGATAGCCTTAGCAAAAGGAGGTCAACTTCAGTGGAAGACTAATCAAAGAGTGGGTTTTCTAATCATGCTCTCTCTTCAAGACCATGTATAACCTTCTGTTGGTGTTTCAATGGGTAAGAGCATCACTGAGTCATAACTGCTGTGGCCCTCTATAGGTTCTCTGGTTATGGTTATATCACTAAAGAGAACAGGGGCAGTGGGTTGTGAATCTTCTCGCAATTTGTTGTTCTGATTCACGTGTGAAGAAAGACCAGGGTTGTGTTGAGTGGGGGACACTGAAGAAAAACCTGTTGGMTAACACTATACTTAAAGCCTACCCTGCAGGTACTATTAGTTATAACTTGTTATAAGCATGTATGTAAAGTCTTATAATAAAGCTTAAAATACTGTATGCTATGTCTTTAGTAATGATTACAAGACATTATAAGGGGGGTCATACATGACAAGTCTTACAATGCATTATAATGGCATAATAATGCATTATAGCCTACATGCAAGGCATTAAGTTAAGTGTTACAAAAAACGGTGTTCCTATTGGGCGTTCATGTAATACCGTTTCATCCTACTGACCACAACCCAGGCCACCAAACCATAACAAGCTAAAAACGGTGTGTTCCCTGTCTTAGACAACAGCCAATCATGTGGAGTGGACAACCCACAAAACACTCAGTCACAGTAAAACAGTGCTTCGATTTAGTGAAGTAAAGTGCTGCAGCGTATTTGCAAACAAACAAACAAATACACACACACAGACACACACAACAACACAACCACACACACACACACACAACACACACACACACACCACACACACACACACACACACACACAACACACACACACACACCACAACACACACCACCACACACACACACACACTAATTACATTCCCCAAGGGCATTCTGCTTCTGTTAAGAACACAGTTGACAAGCGCAAGCTGAGATGACAATGTAGTCCCCAATTAAAGATATGCACACTGTGGATCGCCAATAAAAAACTAAACGAGACAAAGAATTGATAGAGAATTCAGCTGAAATAATCCCTCACTAAAAAGAGCCTAATTGCTAACAGAGACAACAAAAGAGCCTCATCAGTCATACTGTTATCCTCTTTAAAGCGCYCTCTAAAACAGGTTCGGAAAAACCTGGATTCTGATTCAGTGAAATGAGGTTCCAAGCCATTGACAATGCCCTGTTATCCAAACTGTTTGAAGTAGACTAATGACTCACTGAATGAGTGTCAGTTTTCAAAATATCAATACGCCAAACTCCGAGCCCTGTCCAAAACAAAAAACATGGGGGACAATTTCTCTTGCCTCATATCCATAACCAGTAGTWATCACAAACTTCAATGAAGGTTATATTAAAATGAAGACTAATCTAARATTCCCGCACCCAACAACATTGTCGCCGAGGTGGACTTGCTAGCTAGCTACAGGATTTGAGTCATCTCAACTGTTTTCTAATAAAACAGCTCAGTTAGCCTATGTGAAGTGCTAGTTCGAGATGACGATAGCTAGCTTTCTAGCTAGARGCAGCTACACTCGTGAGCTGATGGCTACATGAGCCAGCTGGTTAGCTATGATTACACATGGGCAGTAACAACCCGTGACTAGTTCATTTTCAGAAAAATTTGTTTGTCATAGATACTTTATTCACTGACCACCAAATTTAGGAGGATAACTGACTGAAATGTAGCTGAAAAACAAGCGGTAAAACAAGAAACGTAGGAGTATTTGAACGTTGGAGTATTTGATAGCACATGACTGCATCACGTTTCGTAAATAAGGACCTAGTATGCATTTCCCTTATCATAAGATCCTGCATAAACAAATTWATGCTAGCTAGCCTAGTTTCCCCTCATTGGTCCTGCATTTAGAATGTATCTCATTTCGGTTTGTTAGGATGTTGTCGGTTTAGTTTTCTGTAACTTCATAGCAATATGCTGCTGCTTGGCCATTGATCCAGCATGCTTGCTAGCTAAGTGAGCCAACTAATCATGAATGCATGATCAGCCCAAAGAAGCACTACACAAATTGCAGACAATTGCCCTGCTACTGTGGCTAGCTAGCCATGTAGCCAGTTGAAGTCGGAAGTTTACATACACCTTAGCCAAATACATTTAAAAACTCAGTTTTTCACAATTCCTGATATTTAATCAGAGTAAAAATTCCCTCTTAGGTCAGTTAGGATCACCACTTTATTTTAAGAATGTGAAATGTCAGAATAATAGTAGAGAGAATGATTTATTTAAGCTTTTATTTTTTTCATCARATCCCCAGTGGGTCAGAAGTCAATACACTCTACACACAATACACAATACACTCAATTCGTATTTGGTAGCATTGCCTTTAAATTGTTTAACTTGGGTCAAACGTTTCAGGTAGCCTTCCACAGGTAGAAGGTAGAACACTTTTGGTTCCAGGTAGAACCCTAGAGGGACAGCCAATGAACCCCTTTTGGAATCTTAAGAGTTCTGTCTGAGAGTTGCTGAACATATTTATGCATAGACACCCTCTTATATGAGTAAAATTAAGAAAAAACATTGACTAATCAAATAAATATTAAAGGACATTTTTTCACTTTTCGTCAGCATCTAAATTCACGGGGTTTGCCATGCCTTGGAAGATGAGACCCTCTCCCCGCCAGTTTTTACTTCATGCTTTATTTCTTTATTGTCTTGATAGTTGCTGGGAAACAACAATACATGAAATCAGGTTGTGAAGAATAACAGTGGCAGGTCATTTCAGAAGTGGAAATGAGTATCTCTCCTACAATCKAATCTAAGCCGGAGAGATGCATTTGAAATATTTCTTTAATGACGTGTTTGTGGGCTTTTGAAGATGACTTTTACCCCTCGATGCTACTTTCAAGTCTCCCATTGCATTCCAATAAGGCTGTCACATCCTCAGGGGTGCTGTCTAGGAGATTTTATGAAAAGGACTGTATACATACTAGTACTTTACTCCATATGCCCTGGTGCTAACCTAAGTCTGTGCTTGCAGAGTCATCCAAGGTATTTGTACAGAGGAATCAAAAAAGAAAATATTTCTTCCATCGTTCCACCCATCACCATTSCATCCATTCTTTCATCCCTCCAACCAACCTAGCAGACTAGTATCCTACAAACTACAAGTGAACAAAACCGACAACAAAAAATACATGGATATTACAATCACTTATTAAACCTACATGAAAAAAATGATCATGATGCCAAACCGATATCAATGAAAACAAATGCACAGGTTCCCCTTGATTTCCATGTTGGTCCGTCACACACATCTGCTGCTAATGCTAAAATAAAGTGATTGAAATCAGAGTGGAGGGAACAGATGCCACGTTGCTGGGTAGGGAAACCTACTTGTGAAACCGTTGAGTGCCACTCTGCTAGGGTGGTAGAAGCCTCTCCGGCATTGGCACTTGTACTTGTCCAGCACGAATCCATGGCCGACAATGGGAGTGCACTAGGGAGAGATAAAAGAGAAGAGAGAAAAAGAGAGCGAGAGAGAAAGAAAGAGTGTTTATATGAAAGCCAGGTGAACAGGATGGAGGGAAGAATGAAGGGAATGTGACTCAGCCTTCTGTTCGTGTTTCCTGAAACTCACAAAAAAAACATGTTTTGTGTATTTCTAAAATMATATGAAATGCCCTGTGGCGCTGTTACGGGAAATTCTGTCAAAAACTGAAATATTTGGGTTGGTTATATAAGGTTGGAAAATGTCTATACGACAGAACAGTCCCTAGCTCTTCCTTTTTTCCCCTCCTATTCTGGTCTGTGCTCTTTGAAAAGGCACTCTCATTTCCTATTCAAATCCTCAACTCAATTCAAATTAAACTCACTGACAGGCCTTTACTAACAGCCTTGGAATCCAGTTATTGAAACAGAACCTAGTTCACCTTTCTCAGCTATACGTTAACGTTTACACTGTGTAGTCATATAAATCACAGACAAATGCTACAGCGGATGTAGACATTAATCATGACAACACAGACCGGGTATTAGGTCAAACTTAAAGCATCCTGACAAAATGCCTCTACAACACTGTCACATATAACACTGATGTAGAATTCCATACAGTTCAATCAACTTTCCATAAAGACAACTGGCAGAATGGTTGTATTAGAACKTTGTTAAAGCCACATTCTGTCAGATGTACTTATCATCAGAGGGGGCCCACTACCAAAAACAATGTAAACCATATTACAGGATTCCATTGTCCCATGCAGATTTTAGCTCTTGATTTCTGCATTGCACATAACATCATTATTCAGACACTGGGAGCGATTTGTATAAATGAACTCGTCTCAACCCTGTTATTAAATGAAGCGTATTTTCTTCTGACGAGCAGATCCCGAGCAAACGCCCCAATAATGATCCTGAGAACAGCGTCAGGGGAAATAACACACCCTTGCCAAGTTGCAGGAATCTAATTAATATCTAAATTAAGAATTAAAACCTGTTTGCGGAATTTAAATTCGCTGCATAATTCCAGCTTGGAGACTGAGTGATGGCTGGCTATGAGCTCATGGACCATCTGGATCGACTGGAAGGAAACACTTTCCTTAAAAAATGCGCCGTTTTGAGCTCCATCCGAAATAGATTTGAAATGACATGAATGGTCATGAATAGTGGATTATACTGTGTGTGTGTGTGTGATGGCATTATGTTGGGTTTGAGACATTGTATTTCAGTGGTGATGTAGAGAAACTGGGGTATGCCTTCAAGGAAGGGCAGTCAAACCTACTTGTTACTTTGAAGCATAAACTGTAGTGGTTRAGATCAATTGTCTTTGAGCCTAGCGAACTAGCTCCCCTTCACCACTAATCATATTCTACTGGGAGGAGAAGGTTTTGTAATGTCTGATTTGAAGTGTGAAAGCCTGGCGAAAACAAACAGATAAAACCTTGCTGTTAAGCTCTACTGTGTTTAGGGGGGAATATAATGAATGTTTTATCACCAATGTTTTGAGGAAGCAGTGTGAGATATCCCTTGGCAAGTTGATCAACACTTTGTTTCTTCCATTCCAGTGGTGTGTCCAGAACATTTTGAATGGGGTGACATGTTGGGGCACATGACATTTGAAAGTGCCACCCAGAGTGAGAATTATCCTGTGAAAGTCGGGGGGTCTAAAATGTTTTAAGGGGACCTCCTAATTTATGGGCTTTATAGTAAAGACATKATTTAACTGTAAACATGTATTACCTTTTAATGTGTCATAAACACAACCAGTCATGACGTTTTCATCTGATTGTCAAACAAATCACTTAAAAAAACAAGGTTAAATAGGTTACCTGCGCACGTTCGTCTACTCCAAAATTCATCTACATCCGAACAGAGCAATGTGTACCCGCCATTTGAATGGAAAGGGACATTACAAGCACCATGTGTAATGACAGTCAGCCTACAAAGTGGTGTGTATTGATTGATGCCAAGGGAAACCAGGCTTCCCCCAAAAATTTGAACAATACAAAAATAAACCAACGTATACAATTATTTCTCATTCGTGTCTATCCGTGTTTCATAATTTTACTTGAATTCGGAAGAGGCTAAATCTATTTAACAAAAGAAAGAGTCCGAGCGAGGCCCCCCCAGAAAGTCTGAGATCTGATAGGTCGTTGCTGAATATATTGATCCTTTTGACCATGATGCACACTGATAGTAAGACTCATAAATCTCACCGGAGAAAGCATCCGAGCAAACAAAACAGCTCCCCTCTGTCTTAGTATATGTAGCCCATGTATCTGATCCTGTCTGGCCAAAATAGTATGACATGTTCTTTCTGGGGGGGGGGGCAACTGTGGTGGCCAATCAGATTTCAGGGTGGGTCATGGCCAATGTTCCGTCGAATTTGTTTAAGCTTTTTGAAACTTCTTGCACGCGTTTACTGTGAACACTGACGCTGTAACATCTTAGTTTTAACATTAGTCAAGTAGGCTACTGTGGCTATTTGATCACAATGTAGGACCTACCATCAAAACAATGGAAAATGCCTCCCATAACATTTTAACATGGAAATAGCTGTTCTATCGTTCAGCCTACAGTAGCAGCCAATGTGTGGTGTTCAATGTACTGTAGGCCTACATTGCGTGAGACTTGAAAAAAACATGCAGGGTTTGACATTAACCTGTTTATCCGCTTGTCCTTCAGACAAGGAGGTGACTGGAAATGTTGTGTTGTTTGATGCAAGAAACCACTTTACAAAATGAAATGCATCCTTATTCCCACACCATTATTACATGGAATTAGACGAATTATGCTACCCTCTGCCTATTGGCTACTTAGCTTATTCAAGCCTGTCTCAAAATGCAACACTGCCGCTTTAAGAAAAAACAAAAAAAAGCTCTTTACCTGTGAAATGCGAATGTTTTGTGCTCTTATAAGAAACAATCACTCCCCCATTGCTGACTACAAATGATCTATAACTAGGCTAATAACTCACTAACTAGCAAAGGATCTCAAAATAAGCTCATCTACTCATGACCGCTCATGCTGTAAAAACAGTCCAGTTCAAAGTGAATGGCACAGATCCATATATGGCAATGGTCTATTTGCATATGGGCCTACTGCAGCTCTGATTGGTTATTGCGCACCAATCTGTGTCGAGTACAGGCCCGAGTCGTGCAATAGCGCAATAGAATCCTACTCCGATGCGTTCTGCCTACAATAAAATCTCTTGCATAGTTAGTTTTGCATACCAAGTCTTGCATAGTTTGATTTGTTCGGTATGTTGCATTGAAAGTGGCTAATATTGTATTGATTCGATCACAATTTCAACAGTAAAGGGATACGTTGAGACTATCAACTAACGGGGAAAACTCCAGAAAGTTGAGTGAAGTTCAATCTCATGCTTCTCTGCAGGGGCTGATATTTATTTTGCAAAGCCTGGGCCACCCCCTGAACACGCCATTGTTACATTCTCTGAAAAATACTGTACATTTACTGGGATAATAGTTTACAACTGTATTCATGGCATATTGGTGTCAGAAATGGGATCCAGAAACTGAGGAACGGTTGATTTGAAAAGGGCACTGATTTGAATAACTGGACCTGAATTTATTGATCATCTTCCAGGTGTATTGAAAACTAAGCGAAACTAGTTAARGGTCAAGCTGCTACTACTTGGAGCAGGCGGCAAAGAACTGGTCTACTAAGAGGTTCCGAGAGTCAGACTGCACGAACTTCCAACATCTGCAGAGAGCGCACAAGCATGTTAATATTATCTACCGCCCAGCAGGGGAGTGTGGGTAAATAAACCCTCCAGCTTTATTATGGATTTATTTTGTGCTTACGTTAGCTCTGAAGGAGAAACTCATTAAGATAACACCCACCAAGGGCCATGGAGCGTATGGAAGTATGCATATTGTGTGGGATTATCGAAGTCAATGGAAGAATCTATATCAACTTGAAATAACAGCTTGTGTAGATATGTGCTCAGTGACATGACATCTGTCACTGTWTCATGTTCAGGGTGCATCTAGAGCACAAATTCATCTCTTTAGCCACCTGCAGTGTATTTAAACGATACACACGTGACAAGGGTTGATGTGGTTCTTGGTTGTGCCATGTGTGTCATACAGTAGATTGATACGGGAGTTTGAAAGTGCGCCTCAAGGCTCATAAAGAAAAAACCTACTCAAAAACTATATTTTGGTACTTGTTTCATTAGTCCACTGTTGATACAGCCCCAAAATGTTTTGTCTGTCAGCAGTCAAGTTTTTTGCATCATCATGATGATGTGCCAAGTGACACTTTGCTTTCTTGAAAACTTGACTGCTGACAGTGGACTAATTAAAAAAATACCAACATATAGTTTTTGAGTAGAGTTATCCTTTAACAGTGAGTAACAGTACCTCTCCATACATCACTAATCAGGGAAGTCTTTTATACTGACTTGGCTCCAGGCTGGAATTAAATGGTGCCAGGGTCTCTCATTGTTCTTCTGGAGTTATGAAAATGTGCTAATTAGTCTTTAGATATGTCACAGTTTATTATATCACCTTCATCTTGTAAAGGGAGAGTGTAATAATATGGGATTGTGCCCATGCTATTTTGGTAACATGTTATTTCACATATTACCACGTACATGTGACAGGGCTAGCAGACGCTATTGTGAAACAGTCAAGAAAAGCGCAACCCATTAAATCTTAATTCAACCATGAGAATACTTCAAGGCAGAACAGAAAAGTTWACATTAATCTTGGTGTATGCACCTCGTGGTCAAAATGGTTGGAATCAGACTAGGATCTTACAACGACTTTAAAGAACTTGAGTCTATATTCCTGAGGCGTGCTGTCAACCAAATGCTCTAATCAGACAATATGCAAATTAGAGGGGGATTCCCTTTCGTGTTACGCCAATTGGAATTTCCCGTGGAATAATGTGTAGCCAGGTCTTCATTCTGACCTTTACTCCAAAATTGTCTAACCTTGGCTCAAAATAGATTTCAAAATCTGCATTATGCCCCTCATCTTCTTAGGCACTTTCTTATATTTAACCCGGGTCTTTAATAGACTGGTGGTGGCTCGTTAATGGGCAAGATCTTGCAAAGTGCAGCATGAAAGTCTACATTTCAGACATGCACATTAAAGTCCCCCATATCGGGGACTTTGAGCGGTTCTGGACCGGTTCCGACTAACATTTTGGTGTACATTCCCATGCCTTATYATGCCAAAAAGACTAATCTGTCTGCTCTCTGTTTCKACTCTCTAAGGAGCTGACTTGATGTGTCAGGTTTCAGACCCCATATTTGCATAGGAAGTGACGTGTCACATTTTCTAGCCTATCCTAGCAAAAATAGATGATCTTCCTCTAAGTGAGTGAGCCCAGCTTGCGAGACAGCAAATGAACGATGACAGTCTAGCGAGTCCAGCCACTCATCTCGCTGTGACATTCTCAACCCGATTTAGAGGTCTCAACATGAAAAAAATACTACATTTCATAGAATTGAAAGAAGACCACTTTATCTTGGACACAGATGGACGAAATCACTGTGTGCTTAAAGCTGAAGTTATAATGAGTCTGCACACATTTGAATGGTACCTCTGTTGACAGTTTTAAAATAGTGCCAATATTGTACTGTCACTAAGTACGATCATATTTATTTGACAGTTATAAGAAATATGAAATCTTATCGTAAGTCATTTATAATTTGATTGTTCATATATTTAGAAAGCATTTCAGTAATTTCAAGACCTATTGCCCCACTATTTCAAATATTTCTACTATGTACTTGAGCTTGCATCTTAAAAAACGAGTATCATTGCACTGAAATAGATTGTGCAAACACTCCCTGGGGGAAAGGAAAGGCAGGGTGAGAAGTGAGTCAGAGTTGCAGCATGTAACATAGACATGAATAGGGGGAAAGTCGCATGTTGCAATCATTTCAACTTCAGCTATAGCAGGGTTTCCAAACTCAGACACCCACATTTTGTTTTTTCCCCCTAGCATTACACAGCTGATTCAAATAATCAACTAATCATCAAGCTTTGATCATTTGAATCAGCTGTGTACTGTAGTGTTAGGGCGAAAACCAAAACATGTACCGCTTGGGGTCTCGGGGACCGAGTTTGGGAAGCGCTGAGCTATAGGTTTAGAACATTTTAGAGTGGAGGATTCAATATTCGTATCTTTCGTCAAGAGATCATGTATCAGTTGGTGGGACATGCCCTCAGAATGCATCGGAACCATACCTCCACATTATCTTTGTATTGAATCCTAATTGGACAAAAAAAACATGTGGTAATGATGTGGTAGTGATGTACATAACCTGAGGTTCAGTACAAMAATAAAATAACAGTTTGAAATGGACAACCTCGTGGTGGCTTTAGTTACCCCAAAGCGAGACGAGGAGGACCAAGTAAGACATTTTTTAGAGGTCAAGCTCCAAGATAATGAAAATAAAATCCCCACCTCGCAGAGGGAGCTTCTCTGAAAGGTTTTGTGTTTCTTGAGATCAAATTGAATAGGTTGTTTTGTGTGGTTTGTGGGCTTCCTGAGAAAGAATCGCTAGTCTCTCTGTCCAATGTTAGTTCTCTCTGAATGCAACTTTGGGCAAGAAAGCGGAAAACAGGACGCTAGGGGAGAGAGAACACGCTGTTCCTCCAAAATCTGAAAATATCCCTGAGATCATTAAACCGTGAAAGCATTACAATCACTCTTTCCCCAGGGGTCTGCAGACTGCAGCCTCACACTGAAATATGTCTGAGAAGAAAGGCCTTGGTCTCTAGACTGTCTGGAAACTGTCTATCGATGTATGAGAACGGGAGAATTTAGCCACTATTAGATGGTCACCTACTGCAAACCACTACAGTGTGCGSTAAATATGACTCAATGTTGGTTGTCTGGGAAAAGATAAGAAGGTGGTGAACTGAAAACTCCCTGAAGGGAGTACATAGCCATTCTTCCTCATAACCTGTGCTTAATTAAATGGCTAATTAAGGGTCTCATTTGGTGGTGTTTTAACTATACATGCAATGATAAACTCCTCAACCACTGAGAGAACTGTACGTCTGGAAAAGAGTCCTTTCCCATTACATGCAAATCACTTCAAACGGAAGAGGATATAATAGAATGGCAATGGAAGAGGTTATAAAGCGGACACAGAGAGGAAAACAGACGTTGACATTTGTGTTTTATAAGGAAGACGGGCCTCTGTTATCCACCATGGGCACCGGTGGGTGGTCACTGAGCCCCACACAGTCAGGTCCAGGAGGCCCAAGACAATTAGGATAAGCTGGTGTTCTGTTGACAGCCTCTTTAATATTGCTGTGGCAGCCGCAGAGCTGCAGACACTAGATTAGGAGTAAATTATGTTTCCGTGAGGCTGAATCCCTCTTATCCTGCCAGCATGTCTGTTGTCAGGGGAGTACAGCCAAAGAATAGGAAAGTGGAGAGAGGCAATATGTATCTAAGGCTAAACAATTACAGACCTTCCCCTAAAATTCAGGCATCAGGTATTTTTTATTCTTACTCACTAACTACAATATGGCATAATAGGCATAATGGCATAATAGGATTGTAGAATAATTGAATGCAATTTGCCGGAAGTTAAAATTTCCAATTGCAAAGTGAATTGGCAAAATAGGCTATAATGAAATGTGAGTGAAGACTGCTGTTGTAAAAAGTTTTTACCATTAATTAAACTGTAATAAGCTTGGACCTTTGTAGGTAATATCAAGTCTTTTATACACTGTAAAATGTGTTCAGTTCTTCCCTACTGGCAACAGATCGTTCTTCAGCCTGCACAGTGGTAACACTCATACAGATCAATAGTGGCTTCTCATCTCAGGGTAAATAACTGGGAGTTGCACGCATTTCTCTGCCAATTTATCATCACCCAAAAGCCCATTGTCAGAGGAGCACACCGGCTAAATGTCAACGGACCAATTATAACACCATTATCCCAGTCCTGCCAGAAAGCAGTTCTTAATCCACCGATTTCATTCTGTTTAACACCGTAAAACATCAGTAACACAAAGTCACTCAAAGTCGTTTATGCTCCCTTTAGTTTTTACTCGTTTTTAGCGTCCACACTGCTCGCTTTACGTGTGTGTTGCAAAATAAATGTACACATACATGTTATTCCATCATTTCATCCAAACTGCTTGGGAAGATGCAACTAGCATCTGCGTAGCCAAACGTTAAAATAAAACATGGTTCTATTTTTGACACTTGATTTTCTGCAAGTCCTGCCTCTCTCATCTCCTCATTGGTTTTTAGGAGCATGTACCCACGTGGGTGATTGAAAGATGAGCTGAGGTTCACACTCCAGTCCAGTTGGTTGAAGGAGAGATTAATAGAAACTAACTAGGTTTACTCTTTTATCTGTGGATTAATTGTCGGAGTAGAGGAGCTTGTGCATTTCAGGTAAAATAACAACCCAATGTTAATATCCCAGGACAAATTAGCTAGCAACAGCAAGCTAGCTAGCTAAATGGCCATGAATGTTTTATGCGTTTCGACCTGTCCCTAAATTAATATAAGTGGTTCAGAGTTCGTTTTGATATTTCATTCAGCCAGGACGGGTTGTGCCGGCTCAGCGCTCCTGGCCTCCGGTGCACCTCCTCGGCCCAGTATATTCTGCGCCAGCCCTACGCACAGTGTCTACGGTGCGCTTTCACAGCCCAGTGCGTCCTGTGCCAACGCCCCGCAGTTGCCGGGCTAGGGTGAGCATCCAGCCTGGAAGGGTGGTGCCAGCTCTACGCTCCAGACCTCCAGTGCGCCTCCACAGCCCAGTATATCCTGTGCCAGCTCCACGAACCCGGCCTCCAGTGTTTATCCGCAGTCCGGGCCCTGCGGCGAGGGTCCCCAGTCCGGGGTCGGCGACGAGGGTCCCCGCACCAGAGGTGCCACCAAAGTGGGGGGAGCCAGAGGCGGAGCGCGGGCTACGCCCTGAACCAGAGCCGCCGCCAAGGGTAGATGCCCACCCGGATCCTCCCCTATAGGTTCAGGTTTGTGGCCGGGAGTCCGCACCTTTGGGGGGGGGTACTGTCACGCCCTGACCATAGAGAGCCGTTTTATTTCTCTATTTAGTTAGGTCAGGGTGTGATGTGGGGTGGGCATTCTATGTTTTGTATTTCTGTGTGTTTGGCCGAGTGTGGTTCCCAATCAGAGGCAGCTCTCTATCATTGTCTCTGATTGGGAATCATACTTAGGTAGCCTTTTTTCCCACCTATGTTGTGGGATCTTGTTCTTGTATTGTTGCTGTTGAGCCCTACAAGGCTGTACGTTTCGTTGGTTTTCTCTTTCTTGTTTTTGCTGGTTATCATTCAAGAATATGATTAACCTACCCCACGCTGCATCTTGGACCACTTCTTCAGACGAGCGTTACATGAGCCTATTAATTCCCGCCATCTCCTTGAGCAGACTTGCCTTATTCGCTAATCGAGACATTCCATCCTGTCAGCAGCCATCTTGTCACATCCTGCTCGGGTCCCTTAAGGTGTGTTCAAGACGTCTGAGAATGTGTAGTATGAGGATAAGTGGAATTAATAAACAACAAAGCTATGAAGCTTTGATGAGGCAAGTCTGTTAATTCACTCAATTCACTCTCCAAGTCTGTTAGGGTAGCTCCATGTGTTTCATAAGGTTTCTTATAGCCACGGCTACAGCTATCATCGAGCTATTCAATTCTGTCACAGTCAACCGGAAATGCAATTTGGCATTTCATAATGAGCATCTGTGAATGTACCATCTTCATTACGGTTGATGAACAGGCAGCTTGAGACTTCAGTGGCTTCAGCCAGAATAGGCTACGGAGGCCTTTTTGTTGGTTTACTTTAACAGGGAAAAATACAAATTCCCTCATTCCCAAATAATGGTTTGCCATACCAAAGCAGCCACCTTTTTTTTGTTTGAAACTCCCTCTGGAAAGATGAGATACGAGGGGACTCTGACAGAACTCTATTTTTGTCTCTTTGCTTTTTCCTCCACTTGCCAGTTTTTTTTTTATCTGTTGGAGATAAAATGGGGATGGATGTGCCTGCCTGGAACTACGCTACTCTGTTGGAGCCAGCACACACATCCAGAGACTGTTCCGCTTTAGAACTGCATTTACTGGACCCCGTTCTGCTGTGGTGATAAATAAAACACAACCCGTGTGGCCCTCAGACTCAGAGGCCCCAACAGTATAGAGTACAGCCGTTGTGCTTGATGTCATCGAAAATGACCTCAACTTGAATTCAGAGTGATAGCATTGTGCATTAAGATGATTTTGACAGAAGGACTTGAAGTAATCCTTATGACAACTTCGATAGAATATCGCA
Source organism: Salvelinus sp. IW2-2015 (assembly GCF_002910315.2). Taxonomy (NCBI): domain Eukaryota; kingdom Metazoa; phylum Chordata; class Actinopteri; order Salmoniformes; family Salmonidae; genus Salvelinus; species Salvelinus sp. IW2-2015. Next base: position 6,229,290 of record NC_036871.1, on the reverse strand, counting down.
ACATTGAGCCTATGGTTTGTGAATATTCACAGCAAGGCAGCCGATGCTTATTTGATTCTCCAGCACATAATAGGATGACTCGTAGAATCTGACATTTCAATTTGAAAGAAGTCAAGATGATGAGTCACCAAAGTGAAAAGTCCAACAAAAAAAACACAGACAGGGTCAGTGATGCACTTCTTTTGATTGTGGTGGAACCGAAGCTGTTCTCATGTCAATGACATGACAAAACATGAGTATTTTAGTGATGGTACATTGCAGGCACGCACGTCACAGCGAAAAAGGTTTGGTTTATTTATTTGCCACACTCTTTTTTGTCAATATCCACTACTCTCCTCTCATCCTGAGCGAGGGATGARAAGGGAAGTGGAAGAGGCAGCGAGGTAGAAACAAAAAATATATATTTACGTTGCGCCTTCTCCTGTTGTTGCGCTGAGACAAGGTTGAGGCTGCAAAGCAAACCATTTTTGTTTTTTGCAGGGCAGATACAGACGTGTCTTAGTGATACATTTTTCAGATGTGAGGGAAAAGCCTGAACATTAAAGTGTATGTGTCACTGCCACACTATTGGGTTTAAGCCTAAATTAACTGATGCCATCCCACATAACACATTTCAGTATGTAGGCATAGCCCTCTACATTGTGCGCGTGTTGTTCTGTATGTTTTGCCCATGCAACAGATTTTCCATTTGCTCTGTATATTGCTGAATATAAAGTACTGTATACTGATTATAAAGTACTGTATGTAGTGTATACATGTACTTACAGAGATAGTGTGTGTTTGGAGTGTTAACTGGAAGATGCCCAAAGAAAAATACACTCAAAAACAATCTTTTTTTATTTGTATCATTAGTCCACTGTTGATACAGTCCGAAAACATTTTTCATGTCAGCAGTCAAGTTTTCAAGATATTGGACTTACAAGACAAAACGTGTCATTTGCCACATCACCATGATGATGCAAAATAGAAGGTAGAGAGAAACAAAGCGAATGAGGTATTAACGGGTAAGGAAATGACTTGAAGATTCTGTCTCTGAAGTGTTAAGTGCTTCCATGAAAAGAGAGAGAGAAGGAACTGCAGATGAATAGAGGAAGGGAGGAACGGTGGAGAGTCGAAGGCGGACTACCCTCCTTAGCTGTCAGAGCAGCTCATGCTCATAAGCAAAGCGACCCCTTTGAAGCTGTTTATCTCTATCGCCAGGTTTCAGAGGATTTGCAGGGAAAACACACACACACCTAATACAGACTCAAAACATTCTTAACTCCCACTAATTACATATGCTACAGTCCTTTTGTAACATACTTCCCTACAACAGAGGATCCATAATGCATGAGGGCTTGTGTTTTTAATTTTTTAACACAAGCACTTCCTATGCATGCTCCCTGTTTCGGGGCAAATGAGAAAAGGGCAACAGCAGCTCCTCTGCATGAAGTAGTAGATGTGTGGATGGAACCATAAGTAAAAGTTCATACACAAAATGTCCAGATGATAGCGAGTCAAGTTGTGGCACACATAGATACGTGGAACTTTTGTGTGTGGAACTTTTGGCATACCATGTAATGTAATGACATCGTTTTCTGGTTGTGAACTGGTTGTCTGGTTGAGAAGGCGTCATACAACCAGAATAACCAACTGCTCTCTGTTCCAACCAGATAACCACGTAAAATAGTTGCCACAAAGTTGTACATTGTGTGCAGGGATTATTTTGGTTATTTGTCGGTCCATGACAGCTCCCCTGCGTCAGGATAGAGCAGCAAATCGCTCTTTTAAGGGAGATATCTTGGGTAGCGCCTGAGGAGGTCTTTGTAGTCTTTGGGGACTTGATGAGCCCTGCATACGATTTCTACAGCTATTCAACGAACATGTTGGTCTGATATTAATATCCCATTGGGCAAAACTGGTTGCAACATTGTCAGGCTGTAAAGGGAAGTTTTGTTCATGTTTTTTATGACGTCTTTCCCATGTTGTCTTGATCTTGCCATGACAAATATGTCTGGCAATCTGGTTTTATTATGTCTTCTCAACCAAAAAGGCAGTTTGCAACCAGATAACCATGTTGCAAATGTTGGATAATAGAGATAATAGGGGGGAATTGGGCCAATGAGTCATGAATAGGTAGAAGCACTTTGAGAGACTGCATGGGGGTAAGTAGAGAAGATGATACAACAAGTAAGAGAAGAGGACAGGGAGCTTCGAAAACAGATACAATTAAACCAGCTCAGGTTTTGGCCTTGACATAGGCTTACTAATATCACCTACGTGATCGTGTTTCTCCTTAATTATTATCCAGCCAGAGCACAAAACCCCAAGATCAACAGCTAACCCTTTCATAGGGTGCCCCGCCTAAACAATGCTAAGTGAAACACTAATGTGATTCAAATCATTTACAAGTACCTGACTGACAGATGTATACGGTTCCATATTGATCRCTACTGTAATAACTGTTTCCCTCTTTCAAATGAGCTCATAAGAGATCGCCAGGCATGATTAAGACTTGACTCGCTGTGAGATTACAATCACCTGGAGCTCCGTAACCATGGATTCCAGTCTACTGGAGCCAAGTGCTGTGGTGACTAATCAATTTACTTCAAAGAGAAGGACACAGAGCATTTAGAATAGCTATGGGTATTTTTCAGTGCTCCACAAAGTGAAAGTCTGTGCTTGAGAAATGGTTTGCGGGTGCCAATTTACTCTGATATATGCACGCATAACTGTAAGTCGCTTTGGATAAAATCGTCTGCTAAATGGCATATATTATTTTAATTTTATATTATATTACTCTTTAATATTTCTAGGATGGCCCAACCTCTTTTCCTCTTGGGTGCATATTGGACCTGACCTCAACTTTCCCCAAAATGCTGTGCTGCAGGATGACACCCGCTCATGTACAGCACAAAAACGTTGTTAGGGCCTTTTAAAATCAGTTTGAAAAAATTGGCCTAATTCCGTTCTTTCTCGGCTTTCTCGGTTTTGTTTTTCCAGGTTTCAGATTTTCCTTATTTATTTATTTCCCCCCCATTTTCCCCACACATTAACAGGACAACAACAAAAATATTTTTTGTGTGTGTTCACAGCGATGCTTAAACCACACCAAGGGACCACTTTTGAGGTCTGGGAAAAATCTAAGTGTAGTTACCCTTTAATTCAGTGCACATGCCTGTGTTTCTGCAGTAAGCGCACAGGTGATGGAGTTTGCAAATGAAATGCTGACTTGTGGTGCCACTGGACAGAGAAAACTGAGTAAGTTAACCTTTATTTATTGTACATTTAAATGAGTCTGTAGCAGTTAAGTGTTGAGTTAGATTACATAGCTACCTCAATCGTTATTGCAAATCATTTTGGCGACTTCATAGCAATTGTTAGCTAGCTAGCTAGATACAGCCACGTGTCATAGGTCAAGTCATGAGATTTGTAAACTAAAGAGGAATATAATAGTATGAATAAAATGGAGTTTCCCCATCTCCCCATTTAGAGTATTTCTGGTGCAGAACAGAAATGCCCTTATCCAGATGGTGTGACAAATGCATTTCCTWACAGACCTGCTAACTTTCTTTGTTGTTACTTTTAAAGGTTGAAATRAACATTCAATACCTCCATCAGGCAGAGAGGCAAGAACCATTCGTCCACCACCTCAGGAACAAGCTACACTATTCACAGCCCTGTGTAATGTTCAATGTTATTGCATTGCAGGACTTTTTGAAACTTTATATATTTACATTGTTTAAAAAATGTAAACCTAAAAGAAAATGTATGGTTTAACCTTGTCTTTATTCTTTATTTGTTTTAGCTGTTAGTGATAATTCCCATAGCCTTTATGTAAAAAATAAAATGTATATTTATGATGTAGCCACTTGACTTTATGGCTGTGCTATCTATTGGAAAACATTCCCCCTGGCCTCAAGGGAGAAGAAAACTACCGGTCCCACCTTCCAGCTAGCTAATTAGCAAAGACATAGCTAGCTAGCTAATGGCCTCACAGAGAAGAAGAAGAAAGACTACACCCTTAAAATCTGTGGTTGATATGTGTCGCGCTTGTGGGGAAAACTATCCCAATAAGAGTTACAAACACAATCTCTTTATTACCAAGACGTCGGACCTATAGGGGAAGGTGTTGTGGGAGATGATTGGTTGGTAGATTAAGCCAATGAGTAAGGCGCCAGGAGATTCTCCCGGCYCTCTGTATTGGCTAACGAAGGCCATGTTTGATGTGTTGGTCCACCAGATCTTCCGCGCATTTGGGAGGTCCCTGCCCCATTGAAGTTGACATTATAAATGGTTAAGGTTAAGGTTAGGATTAGGTAAGAGTTKTGGTTAAGGTTAGGGTAGGAGTTAAGGTTAGGATTTAGTGGAGGGACGGTGTAAAGTACTCAAGCAAAAATACTTTAAAGTACTACCTAAGTAGTTTTTTGGGATATCTGTACMTTACTTCACTATTTACATTTTTGACTAGTTTTACTTCACTAAATGTAACACCGAAAGAAAATTACGTACTTTTTACTCCAWACATTTTCCCAGACACCCAAAAGTACTCGTTACATTTTGAAAGCAGYAGAGGAAAATGGTCCAATTCACACACTTATCAAGAGAACATACCTGGTCATCCTACTGCCTCTYATCTGGTGGACTCACTAAACACAAATGCTAAGTTTGTAAATTATGTCTGTGTTGGACTGTCTCCCTGGCTATCAGTAAATCATTTAAAAAAAGAAAATCGGGCCATCTGGTATGCTTAATAAGGAATTTGAAATGATTAAAACTTTTACTTTTGATATTTAAGTATATTTTAGCAATTACATTTACTTTTCATACTTAAGTAWATGCAAAACCAAATACTTTTAGACTTTTACTCAAGTAGTATTTTACCGGGTGACTTTCACTTTTACTTGAGTCATTTTCTATTAAGGTACCTTACTTTTCCTCAAGTATGACAATTGGGTACTTTTTCCACCACTGGAGGGACATCCCAAGGTTTATGGGATAGCACTATCCGAACGAGATTAGGTGTAATGAGACTAACATCACTTCACTTTAGAGCATGTGCCATCCTTCAGCACGTCACCCTTCATTAAGCACATGTTTATATCATATTTGACACAATTGACACTGGTGATTTATAAAGCATGAAATACAGTTATTGATGCTTTGTAATACATTTACAGTGCATTCGGAAAGTATTCAGACCCCTTGACTTTTTCCACAWTTTSTTACGTTACAGTCGTATTCTAAAATMMATGAAATKGTTTTTTCRCCTCATCTYTCTACACACAATACCCCATAATGACAAAGCAAAAACAGTTTTTTAGACATTTTTGCAAAAAATAAATAAAGACTGAAATATCACATTTACATAAGTATTCAGACCCTTTACTCAGTACTTTGCTGAAGTACATCAACCAAAGATTCTCCTGTTTCTATAAAGAATTGTACACCTCAGATTGTAAATTCACACCAAGCCAGATTGAGTCCTTTTTAAAAGATATAAATCCTCTTTTCTCAACTGAGGAAGCCAAAATCTCTCTCCATGGGACGGTATTCCTCCTGAGGTCTATTTATCATTTTGGAACCAATTAGGTATACTGTTACTTGAAATGATTAACACAGACATTCACAAAGGTACATTAGGAAGGGATGTAAATACAGTACTAATTTCGCTTTTATTAAAAAAGGGAAGGCTGCCACTCAGAGGGCGATAGTGAGTGTACTATCTTGATAAACACAGATATTAAACTATTTTTTAAATTCTGTCAATTTGGGTAAGTAAGTAAACTTACTTACCCAAATTGGTACATCTAGACCAAAGCGTGTTTGTTTAAAAATGCTTATCCTCAGATAACCTCTGCCGTCTGTTACATATCTTATATGCTTCATCAGAAATGTATGTAGTTCTGTCCTTGAGCTGTTCTTGTCTATTAACGTACTGTATTATGTCATGTTTCACGTTTTGTGTGGATCCCAGGAAGAGTAGCTGCTGCATTTGCAACAGCTAATGGGGATCCTAATAAAATACCAGTTCTATCTCTCGACGCAGAAAGAGCTTTTGATAGACTAGAATGGTTATATCGGTTTTGGAACATATGGGACTTGGCTCCAATTMAATTAATATGATTAAGATACTACATGCCAATCCCTCAMCCATAGTAATAACTTCTAGTTATTCTGTTCCGTTCAGGATAATTAGAAGTAGCAGGCAAGGTGATCGCATCTCACCTCTGCTATTTTCTTGTCTATAGAGCCCCTGGCCCAGGCAATTTGACAATATCTCTCAATTCTACGGATCACGTCAGCTCATTGTAAGCTGACGATGTCTTTCTTTATCTAGACGATGTATCTGAATCCCTCCCAAAAGCCTTGAAGATCATAGACAAATTCAGCTACTTTTCAAGTTATAAAATGAACCTAACCAYATCTGCCCTACTGCCTCTCAGGACCCCGATGGAGGACTTCATCATCTCTACTWATGGTAGGAATMAATTAAGACTATATACATATATGGACGAGTGAGGTCAGAGCGGAATGGACTAAAATACAGTAGAATAGTATAGAATACAGTATATGAGATGAGTAATGCCAGATATGTAAACATTATTAATAGTGTTCCATTCCTTAAAGTGGCCAGTGATTTATAGTCTATGCCTATAGGCATCAGCCTCTAATGTGCTAGTGATAGCTGTTTAACAGTRTGATGGCCTAGASATAGAAGCTGTTTTTCAGTCTCGGTCCCAGRTTTGATGCACCTGTACTGACCTTGCCTTGAGGATGATAGCGGGGTGAACAGGCAGTGGCTCGGGTGGTTGATGTCCTTGATGATCTTTTTGGCCTTCCAGTAACATTGGGTGCTGTAGGTGTCCTGGAGTGCGGGTAGTTTGCTCCCGGTAATGAGTTGTGCAGACRACACCACCCTCTGGAGCCTTGCGGTTGCAGGCGGTGCAATTGCCGTACCAGGCGGTGATACAGCCCGACAGGATGCTTTCAATTGTGCARCTGTAAAAGTTTGTGAGTGTTTTAGGTGACAAGCCAAATTTCTTCAGCCTACTGAGGTTTAAGAGGTTCTGTTGCACCTTCTTCACCACACTGTCTGTGTGGGTGGTCCATTTCAGCTTGTCAGTGATGTGTATGCCAAGGAACTTGAAGCTTTCCACCTTCTCCACTYCGGTCCCGTCGATGTAGATAGGGGGTGCATCCTCTGCTGTTTCCTGAAGTCCGCGATCATCTCCTTTGTTTTGTTGACGTTGAGTGAGAGGTTGCTTTCCAGGTACCACACTCACAGAGCCCTCACCTCCTCCCTGGAGGCTGTCTCGTCATTGTTAGTAATCAAGCCTACTACTGGTGTGTCGTCTGCAAACTTGARGATTGAGTTGGAGCCGTGCTTGGCCACGCAGTCATGGGTGAACAGGGAGTACAGGAGGGGGCTGAGCACGCATCCATCGCATCCACCGATGTCACACTTCCGCATCTGCAGTGAAAGGTGGCAGAGATACAGCGGTGRTGTTCATACCATGAGACATCCTGAAAGTCTTCGCACAAAAACGTCTGTAGCGTCCGAACGGTTTAGCTTCTACGGCCCCAACAAGCGTCACYGGACTCGTCTGAAGTCGATACTGCAGATCTGCCAACTTCTGTCTGTAGCGTCCAAACKGTTTGGGCTATACACTAATATGACCCCTCTATGGAAAGGTTGTTTTGGTTGTTGTCTAGGATGAACACAAGCCTCACAAGACTTGTCGGAAGGTACCCCAGTACAAGTTTAAAAAATACATGGAAGTATATATGGAAGTACTATAGTTTAGTGCCTAAAATAAATAGGTGTAAAAATAGGTGTATAAAACAACAACAATTCCTGATCTTTCTTATACCTCTTAGATATGAGACAGACACCCCTCCCKCCGTTAGACTCTAGAAGGTTAAAAGTGGAACAATAGAACATATCCTGACAGGTTAGTGGTATACATGGAATCTTGGAATGTTCCTTCAGTGGAACTCCCATAAGAGGGGAGAAGCCTAGGAGGGGGAGCACACAGACAAAGAGCATGGTCAATAATTCAGTGTTCTTGCTGCAATCCATTACACTGCATTTATAATACATCATAGAGCCGGGGCAATGCCACGCAAGCCTGAACAGCAAGCCCGACCCCACTATTGAATTGAGCTGCAACACATCACACACACACATTCTTGTTGGGGACCAAACAATTAATTCCGATTCAAAATCCTATTTTCCCTAAACCCTCATCCTAAACCTGACGCTTAACCTAACCTTAACTCTAACACTAACCTTAACCCCAGAACACCCGAACCCCTAAAACTAATCCTAACCCTAACTTGTAACCCTAATTCTTATATTTTTGTCTTATTTCTTTACATTCTGTTTATTGAAAATGTTCCAATATAAACATCCATAGACATACAACAAGAACAACTAGCTCCTATATCCCTCTCCCCGAGTCCCTAGTATCCTAACTGCACGTAGGGCTCCCTTCCTCCCATCCCTTCCCTAGATCCCTCCCTTCCCTTTTCCCCCAGTACTAGCTCGACAGATAGTCCTACATACAAAAATTGCAGTGAGAAAAAATGCATAAACAAACAAAATAGATTTATATAAAACACAGTGATCAGATCGTATTTACACATGAATAAGYTTTTAGATACATCATTTATTACTTAACACAAATCAACCTAGCTAATTTAAAGATAAAAAAATATATATATATTATTCAATAAAAAAGGATTCGTTTTAAAGCCCCACATCCAAAGTCAACCCTAATTTCACACATTCCACACACCCTATGCAGCATAATCTAGTAAGTCTATGAAGTCTCCCCAAACCACCATAAATACAGAAGGTTTCTTCAGTGTATTGTATGTTATCCTTTCACACYGGAATTAGTGTTCTAATTAAGACCAATACATTTATTAGCAGCTAAAATTGCTAATTTAACTCATTTAGCTTGATATTGACTTCRAGTTGGCAATAGAGACTCATCTCCTAAAAGTACCAGGGAGGGAATTATTGAAATATTCAAAAGAGGTCACGTGAGATATGACCTCCCCAATATACATCAAGTTTTAGACATGCCAAAAACATATTTACGAGGGTTCCCACCTCTGTCTCACACAAGGCAGRATTTTCAGTATTTTGCGTTAATCTTATGAAGCCTCTCTGGGCTGAAGTATACCCTACGCAGCAAATTAAACAGCATCATTCTATGCCTAGTGCTAAAAGACAACTATTGGGCATCTAAGAAAAGTGTCTCCCACGTCTCTTCTTCAATAATGAGGCCAAGGTCGCCTTGCCATTTAGAACATACATTCAGGGCTTKATTTTCTATCAAGGTCTGTAGACCAGAGTATATGCATGATATAAAGCCTTTCACCCCCATTCTATCCTCCCACAGCTTGTCAGCTGCAGTTGAGGCCAAAGGCTGTGATCTACTTCCCTGTTGAGAAGCTATGTAGTGTCTGACCTGTAAATACTTGAAAAGTGAGTTGGAACCTTGAGGCCAATATTTGAAAAGAGAGCATCACCCCAACCTCACATAATTGACCAAATGACCTTATACCTTTCTTGAACCAGAAAAGAGTGATACCAACTCTTAAGGTTTTTGGTAAAATAGGATTTRCATGAAATGGAGTTCGCTTATATACCGATTTATTTCCTCCAGTCAGCTTGCGAACTTCTGTCAATAAGGTACTGTTTTATAAAGGGATTATTTATGGAGCTACTAAATGCTTTGGGTGGTGATAAGGCACGGTTGCCTGGTGACATGGAATGAAGAGAGTTCTTCTATTTGCCTCCAAGCCAGTGGATCAGAACTGGTGTCCTACCATACCCATATTGCCTTCATTTGCGACGCCCAGTAATAAATCCTCCAATCGGGCAAAGAAAGACCACCCTTTTAATATGGTCTGCACAAAGTATTGAGTTTAACTCTGGGGGGGCTTCCTTTTTCCATAAGAATTTAAAAATCAGAGTGTTACAGTTTTTCCCAATTGTTTACACACTAAAACTGGTCCATGAGGCACAATGACCCAAACCTGTAACTCATTTAGCAGAACCAGACACCAAATCTCCAATAATACTGGCACACGTTTTGCTTTACCCCCAGAATGCAATTCTGTAACAAACATTTGGCAAAACACAACACACAATTCTCTACCTTTGGCACAACCACAAATCTATTGTGTGCAAATGAAAAGCAACACTGTTCAACAAGCTAAGCTCAATTACCAATTGATCACTTTCACTCTTCACATGTTCAAACACTAATTGCAGAAATGTTCACTTTGCAATCAGATCTTTGGTCTGGATAAAAATGCCACAGGTGAGTACTCCTGTGTTTGGAGAACGATGGAAGCAAACTTGGCTGAGAGGTAGAGGTGGAGGTGGGGGTAGAGGTGGAGGAAGACCATGAACATTGGAGAGTAAACTCTGATGAAATTCGGGCAACTGTGGTGGACCATGTGGCCAACCATGGTTTGACCTTGAGAGAGGGTGGGCAGAGAGTGCAGGCCAATGTGAGCCGCTTCACCGTAGCATCCATTCCAAAATGAGAATAGGTATGTACTGCATACAMTGGACCRATCTACTACTTTTACTACTTAACAGTAGTACAACATAAAGCACAGTAAAGACTGTAGATTCCAATACATACTGTAAGGGGAAACAAAGTCAATGTTTCATGCATTACTGTACGAAATTGGGAGTTATACTAATTTGTAACATGTTTATCTTGTATACTATATTACCATACTGTACTGTATGCTATTTTGTTTTTGTACAACTGAAACATGACCACTACGTGGTGTTAGAACATGTCTATTTACAGATGAACAGGAGGCTACCATTGTGAAAATGGCAGTTGAAAATAATGCCATTAAGACTGTGGGAAATCCAACAGCAGATTATTAAAAACCCTGCCATCTTCCATAACATCAGAGTGAGCTTATAGGCCGCATCCTTAAGAAACACCATCTCCGGACGAAACAAACTCTACAGTCCCATTTAAAAGGAATTCCCAAAGAGTGAAGCACAAACGGTACGAATATGTGCAAGTAAGTAGTATTACACTCTTTAAACATTAGACTCACTGATGTTGCCAGTGAACTTTACTATACAGCAATTACAGTATTTACTGTAATTTCAGATAATCATGGAGTTCCCTCTGCGCTGGCCAGGTACCTCATATTRATAGATGAGGCTGGATTCAATTTAGCGAAGACGAGGAGGAGAGGAAAGAACATCATTGGTCAACGCGCCATCGTTGAGGTACCTGGCCAGTGCAGGGGAAATGTCACCATATGCACAGCTATGAGCCACAATAGGATCCTCCACCTCCATGCCACCCTTGGACCATACAACACTGCCCATCTCTTTAATGTCCCGAACACCTTTACATGACAGTCTTTTTAAGTCAGAGGTCCAGGTGATCCTAAGCAGCAAATGTACTGTATGTTCTAATTTGGGACAACGTGAGTTTCTATCGGGCCGCTCAGGTCCGCAACTGGTTCCATCACCATCCCAGGTTTACAATTCTTCATTTCTCAACCCCATTGAAAAGTTGTTTTCAGCTTGGCGGTGGAAGGTGTACGATCGCAAACCCCATGAACGTAATGCCCTTCTCCAGGAAATGGAGAAGGCCTGTGGTGACATTTCAGCAGAGTCCTGTCAGGGGTGGATGCGTCATGCCTGAAMATATTTCTCCTGCTGTCTGGCCAAGGAGAATATCGCCTTTATTGTTGATAAAGATCTGTGGCCGGACAAAAACAACATGCATGACTGATATTGTTTTCGCAATGGAGTATTTGTGTCTTGACGTATGATTTAGATTTTACTGTATTTTGACAGTTTCTTTATCTAGTCCGTTCAATTGATCTAACATACAGTAAAGTAGTACAATTAGGCCTATTTTTGTTCCAAAGCATATGCAAAATATATTTACTGTATGTTTGCATTTTTACTGTATGTGTGCTTACAGTATGTTGTTTGACATGAATTGAGAAATATATATATGTATATATATATGTTGAAATATAAATATACATACAAAAACATTTTTGCATTTGTGTTCCTTTCTTGTTTGAGTAACCACAAACAATACACAGTATAACAACAAAATATTAGTCTTTACACTGAAATAGGTGCTGATAGTAGTGTTTTGAATACGTCACATTAGTGTGATCTCGGTTCTCACTTAGGTAGATTAATTTGATGTGTGTGTGTGTGTGTGTGTGTGTGTGTGTGTGTGTGTGTGTGTGTGTGTCTCATTTGTATGCAGAATTTCCTTTTTAGCAGGGAGTACATGATTTTGACTGCTGTGTTTCATTTTGCAAGATGTCTGTGGGGTTTGGGGAAATTGGCTAACTGTTTGTTTAGAGTTTTGAGTACCTGAGATGTTGTTTCATCAAACGTATGCTAACAATTAAGAAAAACTGTAATTTGTCAGAAAAAGTATTTAGGCAAAAGCATGGGTAGAGTTTGGAACAGATATTCCCCTTTTGGCAAAATATTAATTTTGATACAATTAACACGTCCAATTAGTAACATTTGTGACTTCATGCCAGCTATCTAGTTCTTCCCCAGCCTTTTTAAGTAATGGCACAATTTACTTTACAGGTGTTAGTCATTTCTGTGGGAATTTGCTGTCCTAAATAAGTAATTATCTGAGACCTCCAGGAAAAGGGTTATGCTTTTCGTCAGATTGATCTTGTAGGCTGAAAAGGAACAGAATTAATTCAACGTTTCTACTAGTGCTTGGAATGATTGCTCTGGTTTGGATAAGTAGATGTTGCCCGCGTAGAGAGAAATAGTGTGTTCCCGTTCACCTACCCGAATACCATGGATAGCTGCCTGAGACCTAATAGCTTCCGTTAAGGGTTCAATAGCCAGGGCAAAAAGGAGTGGTGAAAGGGGGCATTTCTGCCTGATCCCACGAGAAAGCTTAAACTGAGAGGAAATATTGTTGTTAGTCAGAATCTGGGCAAAGGACGGTTATATTGTAGTCTGATACATATTTCGGACCTATATTCATACACTTTAAAACGTCCAGAAGAAATCTCCAGATCAAATGATTTTTCCGCATCCAAGGCAGCCATCAGGCTCCTGTATACCCTCCACACAATACATAATATTGAATAATCTCCTAATATTATCTGATGATGATCAGTTTCGTACAAACGCCTGTCTGATAAACATTAACCAGGCCTGGTAAGACCCCATCGAGTCTATGGGTTATGAGTTTAACAATACTTTTATAGCCTGTATTAAGTAGGGATATGGGCCTATAGGAGTTGCACTGGTCGGGGAATACAGTAATGAGGGCTTGATCATATTACACAGTGGGTCAATTAACTTGGGAAGGAAAGCCTTGTAAAATTAAATGGAAAATCCATCCAGCCCAGGTTGCTTCTCCCCTGCCATGCAAAAAATGGCCTCCTGAATTTCATCAGATATAATTACCTTTTCAAGATTATCTCTGTCCTCATTAGGCAAGGACTTTAATTTGACTCTATGCAGAGACCCCTGCATCATTTTTGACGAACCTCCTATAGACATTTATTTATTTAACTAGGCAAGTCAGTTAAGAAGGCAAAAGGCCTCATGCGGGGACGGGGGCTGGGATTAAAAACAATATATATATATATATATATATTCCTCACGCGAAGCAGCCACAACTGTCAGTAAGTGTCCATGATTGAGTCTTTGAATGAAGAGATGGAGATGAAACAATCCAGTTTGAGTGTTTTTTGCAGCTCGTTCCAGTCGTTAGCTGCAGCGAACTGAAAAGAGGAGCGACCCAGGGATGTGTGTGCTTTGGGGACCTTTAACAGAATGTGACTGGCAGAACGGGTTTTGTATGTGGAGGATGAGGGCTGCAGTAGATATCTCAGAATAGGGGGGAGTGAGGCCTAAGAGGGTTATATAAATAAGCATCAACCAGTGGGTCTTGCGACGTGTATACAGAGATTACCAGTTTACAGAGTAGAGTGCAGTGATGTGTAGAGAGTGCAGTGATGTGTTCTATAAGGAGCATTGGTGGCAAATCTGATGGCCGAATGGTAAAGTACATTTAGCCGCTCGACAGCACCCTTACCTGCCGATCTATAAATTACTTCTCTGTAATCTAGCATGGGTAGGATGGTCATCTGAATCAGGTTTAGTTTGGCAGCTGTGGTGAAAGAGGAGCGATTAAGTAATCTAGCCATACCCCCAAGTACTTGTATGAGGTGACTACATCAAGCTCTAAACCCTCAGAGGTAGTAATCACACCGGTGGGGAAAGGGGCATTCTTCTTACCAAACCACATCTCCTTTGTTTTGGAGGTGTTCAGAACAAGGTTAAGGGCASAGAAAGCTTGTTGGACACTAAGAAAGCTTTGTTGTAGAGTGTTTAARACAAAATCCAGGGATGGGCCAGCTGAGTATAAGACTATCATCTGCATATACATGGATGAGAGAGCCTCCAACTGATTGAACTATGTTGTTGATGTAAATTGAGAAAAATGTGGGGCCTAGCATTGAGCCTTGGGGTACTCCCTTGGTGCCAGGCAATGGCTGAGACAGCAGATGTTCTGACTTTATACACTGCACTCTTTGAGAGAGGTAGTTAGCAAACCAGGCCAAAGACCCATCAGAGAAACCAATACTCCTTAGCCGGCCCACAAGAATGGAATGGTCTACCGTATCAAAAGCTAAAAATTGCAATCAGATCACGGTCAACCAGAGGCTGAACCTGTTTAGAATTCTCATTTTCTTTATGGGCACGTATTTGTAAACGATACCACTGAAAATATTAAAAAAGAAGGTCCAAGCATCTTCGACAGAGGGATCAAGCTGATTCTATATCAATTTACAGAGGCCAGATCATGAAGGAAGGGTTGCTCATGAAAGTTTTTAGCAAGCGTCTATGACAAGTCAGGACAAGTCGTTTCACTGAGCAGCCATTGCGAACACAGGCTGTAAAACAGTGATCACTAAGGTCACTACAGAAAACACCAGACTGATACCTATCAGGATTATTTGCAAGAATKACATRGAGGAGAGTAACCTTTTCTGGGTGTTTAGAGTCATACCTTGTGGGATTGGTAATAATCTGAGTCCCATTGTTTTAGGACCTGGTCAGGTGMTTTAAGCATGTCCCAGTTTATGTCACCTAGCAGGACAAATTCAGACTTAGTGTAAGGGGCCAGGAGAGAGCTTATGGCATTTAGGATAAAGGCCGGAGCTAATGGTGGCCGATAACGGCCAGCAACAGTCAACAAAGAGTTATTTGAAAGTTTAATGCGTAAAACCAACAAATCAAATTGTTAGGYGACAGACTTGGTGGAGACAAACGAGCACGGAAGCTGTTCCTTGGTAAAGATTGCCACTCCACCGCCTTTGGAAGATCTGTCTAGCCGAAAAAGGTTATAACCAGAAAGGTTAACATCAGTGTTCAAAACACTCTTTCTTAGAATAGGATGGGAGGCCAAGAGTCTGTGTAACCAAAAGAGAGTCAGAGTCCCGAGTGTGGGAAAAAACAGACTGTCCCACAGTTGGGTAAACAAGCAAGTTCATAGTCAACAAAGCATGCAGGAGTCATGAGGCAAATAGCATAAAGCACAAGCAAAAAATATAGCAACTTGGGGCTAGCCGTTGTAAGTTCAGAATCACTCGCCTCAACAGTGCATGTGTGCTGGAGGCGAGTGAAAGCTTGGGAGYGAGTGGGGAGTGTGTCGGGGGTACATATACCTGACAGGGGAGACAGGCCAGGGCAGACAGTGAACAGATTGCCAGCTGGAATTCAAGCAGCAGTGCAGCAGGCAACGGGAGTAGGTGTCACACCCACTTGGGAGAAGCTTTTTCGGGATGCAGATAACTTGTAGAAAAATCCAGCTAGCTAGCTAATGTAGCTAGCAAGTCTCTATCTGTCTTTTCCACGTGGAAAAGGAGGTCGTTAGCTAGCTATATCAGTATCGGTGAATGGTCCTTTACAACATCCAAACAAAGTTGTCCTGTGGCTGTTGTATTTTGGGGATTCTGAGGATGATATCTTCTGCACAGATGAAGGGGGCTTCAAAGGCCTCTGCATTTGGGTGGGGAGGGGCTGTGAAACTCTCCTTCCATTGTTAGGCTCAAGAGTTTTTACACCTCTCACTTCACACTTCAGTGCTAATTTCAGTCAGATTCTTTCCTAGCAGCTTGGTAGCCTTATATATTAAGCTTATATATATGTTTTTATGTAATTGTCAATTGGAATGAAGGTGTTGATGTTGAGGTTAGTATCCTGTATAAGTCCTTGCAAAAAAAGTATAGTTTATCTACATTCATCCAACTCTATTTCTCTATTTTTGCAGAAGAACTCAGGAGCCCATGCTCTCTGTGTCTATTCACTCTCTCTCTCTCTAACTCTGACATGTATAGGTTCTCATAAAAGCTCTTGAATGCCAAGTTAATATAATCAGTACTCTGGACTACAACGTTACTAGGCAATGTAATTGAACCTATGGGTCTCTTAGCTTCTTCCCTTGTTATTTGCCAGGCAATAATGCTTTATCTCCATGTTCGTAATAGTTCTGTTTAAGTCTAGTGAGCGCATGTTCTGCTTTGCACGTCATTAAGGTGTTGTATTCTAGCTGTTTCGAGGTCAGTTTTTGTTTCGTTGCATCCTCAAATGTTGTGCTATGTTTGTTCTCAAGGTCTTTCATTTCTCTTTTCAAGAATTCTACTTTGGCTGTATATATCTTCCACTCACTGGCTCTATACGKGATTATCTGTCCCCTTAAATATGCTTTTAGGGTCCCCTATACAATTGRAGGGGATGCAGAATTAGTATTAATACTTAAAAATATATACATTTGTGCATTTATAAATGTTACAAAGTTAGTGTCATTGAGGAGTTATGACCCTAACCTCCAGCGGTGAATGGTCCGATAGGGATTCTGGCTAGATATTCACAAATGGGAATCAAGAGGCCTTACCCACCGGTAATAGGAAAAGGTCAATTCTCGAATAGCAGTTATGGCCAGGAGAGTAAAATTAGTATTCCTTGGCCGACTTATTGAGAAGTCTACATAATCCAAATGTTTTCATTTCCCTTTTCAACATTCTAGCTGCCTGTGTGAGGTTAGTCACTTTAGAGGAGGATCTATCATTGGCTGAGTCCAAAACCAAATAAAGTCTCCTCCAATGGTAATCTGTGATGATGGGCAATMTAATTGAAGAAATAGATCTTGATAAAATGTAGGGTCATCATAGTTTGGCCCATAAACATTCACAATGCACAAGGGCACAGAATCAATACAGCCTTGTATGATCACAAACCTACATGTCACGCCCTGACCGTAGATTGCTTTGTATGTTTCTATTTTTAGTTTGGTCAGTGTGTGATGTGGGTGGGTATTCTATGTCTGGGAATTCTATGTTGTAGGTCTAAGTTTTCTGTTTCTGTGTGGTTGGCCTGGTGTGGTTCCCAATCAGAGGCAGCTGTCTATCGTTGTCTCTGATTGGGAGCCATATTTAGGTAGCCTGTTTTCCCACTAGTGTTTTGTTTCACCTTTCATGACTGTTCGTTTGTCGTTTTTGTTGTTTGTCAAGTGTTTTCGTATTTTATWAAAAAATATGACCACTTACCACGCTGCACCTTGGTCCTCCTCTCCTTCCACCAACGAAAACCGTTACAGAACCACCCACCAACAACGGACCAAGCAGCATGGTAAAAAGGAGGAATGGACATGGGAGGACATTCTGGATGGGAAGGGATCTTACACATGGGAGGAGATTCTGMCTGGAAGGGATCGCCTTCCATGGGAACAGGTGGAGGCAGCCAGGAGAGCGGAGGCAGCAGGAGAAAGGAACCGGCGGTATGAGGGAACAATATACAAGGCAAGGAAACCCGAGAGGCAGCCCCAGAATTTTTTTTGGGGGTGGCACACGGGGAGATTGGCGGAGTCAGGTAGGAGACCTGAGCTAACTCCCCGTGCTTACCGTGGCGAGTGTCGTACTGGTCAGGCACCGTGCTATGTGGTGGAGCGCACGGTGTCTCCAGTACGTGTTCATAGCCCGGTACGTTACATCGCAGCTCCTCGCATCTGCCGGGCGAGAGTGGGCATCGAGCCAGGAAGGAGTGTGCCAGCCCTGCTCTCCAGGCCTCTAGTGCGTCTCCTCGGCCCGGGTTATCCTGCGCCAGCTCTTCACACTGTGTCTCCAGTACGTCTGCAGAGCCCAGTGCGTCCTGTGCCTGCGCCCCGCACGTGCAGGGCCAAAGTCACCATACAGCCAGGACAGGTTGTGCAGGCTCTTTGCTCGAGACCTCCAGTGTGCCTCCACGGCCCAGTGTATCCGGTGCCTCGGCCAAGGCCTCCTGCATGTCTCCCAGCCTGGTGAGTCATGTGCTTCTCCCAGAGCAAAGCCTCCTGTGATAATCCATGGCACGAAGCCTCCAGTGATGGTCCATGCAAGAAGCCTCCAGTGATGATCCATGGACGAAGCCTCCAGTGATGATCCATGGCAAGAAGCCTCCAGTGATGATCCATGGCAAGAAGCCTCCAGTGATGATCCATGGCAAGAAGCCTCCAGTGATGATCATGGCACGAAGCCTCCAGTGATAATCCATGGCACGAAGCCTCCAGTGATAATCCATGGCAAGAAGCCTCCAGTGATAATCCATGGCACGAAGCCTCCAGTGATGATCCATGGCACGAAGCCTCCAGTGATGATCATGGCACGAAACCTCCAGTGATGATCCATGGCAAGAAGCCTCCAGTGATGATCCATGGCACGAGCCTCCAGTGATGATCCATGGCACGAAGCCTCCTGTGATGATCCATGGCACGAGGCCTCCGTGGTGGTCCATGGCACGAGGCCTCCGGTGGTGGTCCATGGCACGAAGCCTCCGGTGAGGATCCATGGCACGAAGCCTCCGGTGAGGATCCATGGCACGAAACCTCCGGTGAGGAGTTATGGCACGAGGCTCCAACGAAGGACGTCAGTCGGAGCTCCAACAACGCCTCTAGTCCGGAGCTCCAACGTCTCCCTCGAGTCCCGGAGCAGCCCGGAGTCTCCCTCGAGTCCGGAGCAGCCGGAGTCTCCCTCGAGTCCGGAGCAGCCGGAGTCTCCCTCGAGTCCGGAGCAGCCGGAGTCCTCCCTCGAGTCCGGAGCAGCCGGCAGTCTCCCTCCTGTCCGGAGCAGCCGGAGTCTCCCTCCTGTCCGGAGCAGCGGAGTCTCCCTCCTGTCCGGAGCAGCCGGAGTCTCCCTCCTGTCCGGAGCAGCGGAGTCTCCTCTCCAGATCGGATCCCCTCCTGTCGGAGCAGTCGGAGTCTCCCTCCTGTCCGGAGCAGTCGGAGTCTCCCTCCTGTCCGGAGCAGCGGAGTCTCCCTCCTGTCCGGAGCAGCCGGAGTCTCCTCCTGTCGGAGCAGGGAGTCCCCTCCGTCGGAGCAGCCGGAGTCTCCCACCTGTCCGGGGCCGCTGCGAGGGTCCCGGTCCGGGGTCGGCGGTAAGGGTCCCCGTCCAGAGGCGCCACCTAAGTGGGCTAAGACTAAGGTGGAGCGGGTCCACGCCCGCACCAGAGCCGCCACCGCGGTGAAATGCCCACCACAACCTCCCCTATTGGTTCCGGTTTTGCGGCCGGAGTCGCACCTTTGGAGGGGGGGGGGGTACTGTCACGCCCTGACCGTAGATTGCTTTGTATGTTTCTATTTTTAGTTTGGTCAGGGTGTGATGTGGGTGGGTATTCTATGTCTTGGGTATTCTATGTTGTAGGTCTAGATTTTCTGTTTCTGTGTGGTTGGCCTGGTGTGGTTCCCAATCAGAGGCAGCTGTCTATCGTTGTCTCTAATTGGGAACCATATTTAGGTAGCCTGTTTTCCCACTTTTGTTTGTGAGTGGTTGTTTCCTGTTTAGTGTTTTGTTTCACCTTTCAGGACTGTTCGTTTGTCGTTTTTGTTGTTTGTCAAGTGTTTTTGTATTTTATAAAAAAATATGACCACTTACCACGCTGCACCTTGGTCCTCCACTCCTTCTCCAGACGACAATCGTTACACTACCCCCCTAATACTTAATCTGTGAGTATTAGGGGCAGACGTTTAGGGGTTAGATTGAAGCAAATTAGAATGAGAGATGTAAATATATTGAGTGCGGAGAAAAAGTAAAACAAATGAAAAGGTACAATAACTGGTATATAAGCATAAATCTCTCCAACCTGTGTGAGCTAGTATCAATTCCCCTCCCCAACCCCCTGTCTACTCTCTCCCCAACAGAGAGAGTAAAACAAACCAACCCTATCGAGGCTATTACAGCTAAGTGGTAACACATTCCCACTTACCTAACCCTGCTATGCATGGTGTCCCCAAGATAAATTAAATGATACATTTTTCTAATTGTGTATTGCCATCACCTCTTGAATAATACATATATATATATATATATATATACAGTTGAAGTCAGAAGATAACATAAACTAAGGTTGGAGTCATTAAAACTCGTTTTTCAGAGTGCCTGATTTCCAACTGGGTTAACCGCTCACTTGTTGGTCTTGGTGTAGTTGATGCATGATTTAATAAATTTTGTTAAGTCGGGCAGATATTGTATTTGAACGATGGCCTTATCCATCTCCATCTTGAACCAGGCAGGCGCTGCCTCATTGTCCGTCTTTGACGGGGAAGTAATTGAGGGTTTAGGAAGGTCTGTCTTTTTAGGAGGAATCTTGTTTTGGAGCTGGTAAGTGATAGCGTTATGTCTACTTGCTTTTTTAGTAGGTTAACAGCATAAATGTGGTCGAAAAATGAAATTCTATATGAATTTCTCAGAGCGCTACGCACAACGCGTCCTCTCAGTGTGCCACCATTTTCCCCCTGTAACTGTAATTCTTACCCTAGCCCTAATTGTAACCCTAACCCTAAACCTAACCCCTAACACGGAACCCAAACRGGCTGCGCGCGTGCGCCATCGTGCGCCATCGTGCATAAATGTATTTTGTCCCCCCACACCAAACGCGATCACGACACGCAGGTTAAAATATCAAAACAAACTCTGAACCAATMACATTAATTTGGGGACAGGTCGAAAAGCATTAAACATGTATGGCAATTTAGCTAGTTAGCTTACACTTGCTAGCTAATGTTAATTTGTCCTATTTAGCTAGCTTGCTGTTGCTAGCTAATTTGTCCTGGGATATAAACATTGAGTTGTTATTTTATCTGAAATGCACAAGGTCTTCTACTCCGACAATTAATCCACACATAAAACGGCCAACCGAATRGTTTCTAGTCATCTCTCCTCCTTCCAGGCTTTTTCATCTTTGAACTTATATGGTGATCGCATCTAAACTTTCATAGTATTACTACACAACCGGCAACAAAGTTCGTCTTTCAATCACCCACGTGGGTATAACCAATGAGGAGATGGCACGTGGGTACCTGCTTCTATAAACCAATGAGGAGATGGGAGAGGCAGGACTTTCAGCGCGATCTGCGTCAGAAATAGGAATTACTTCTATTTTAGCCATTGGCATCGCAGACGCTCGTTGGCGCGCGCAAGCAGTGTGGGTGCAATAATTGAATAACATGGATTTCTACATTTATTTTGCGACGCTCGCGCACGCGACYTGTCCGGTCTGGTCAGCATGTAAGCCTAAAAAAACAATTTTCCTTGTGGGGACTGCRGAAATGACCACACGTCCAAATATTCCTTGTTTTACTATCCTTGTGAGGACTTCTGGTCGCTACAAGGATAGTAAAACCAAACCACACACACAGCATCAACAACTTGGAAGACGGATGGTCCTGTCGATATAGCCTGCACTGAGTGTGATAAAACATGATGTCTCTCCGGTGCCAGTCTTGAAAACACTAGTAAAAACCTCCTCATTTCACTTCGAGAGTGTTTTACAATGTATTAAGCCGTGAACAATACACGCCCACAAGCAAAGGCTTATATGCAGCATCCTTCCTGCATATTCAATGCAAATATTGCTACAGAGCTCTGTTAATCTTGCTATTCTTTACATAACAACAAAGATAAACCTACACAAAAATAAACCTGCACTGCTGCTCACAAGAGTGAATTTACTGTCTACATGGAGACAAACAACATTTCAACCATAAACTTGCCTTCATTAATTTCRCCAGTAGCAGTAGAGATATAGGATGTGTATTTGTTATCTTGACAAGTACCCAGAATTTTTATATGCATTACCAATTATATTCAGAGGGACATACAGTACATTGTTGGCAAAGAAGCAATGTACTGCATTCTTACTAAGGTCTTTATGTACTGTATGATTTTTTGTTAGCAAAACATTTGTGGAAGCGCCACCAGATTTAGTACTGGGATTAACAATTACAACCATGTTTTTACCAAGAGGGAGTGTTTGTGTTTGCATGTAAAGTGTAGGAAGCACACACCACCAATGTATGAACTATGGATGGATGGATGGATGGATGGATGGATGGATGGATGGATGGATGGATGGATGGATGGATGGATGGATGAACGAATGAATGGAAGTAGACTCACTTCCATGCTGGTCACGTTACATCGGTGAGTTCCAGCAAACCAGCCACTGCTGGAGCACTGGTCAATGTCCACATCCTGTAGGTTGACATCCACTCGAACCACACCCCTGTAAGAGGAGAGAAAGAGACACAGAGAGAGAGAGGGGGAGAGAGAGAGAGGGGGGCGGGTGCATAGAGGTTAGAGAGAGCAGTTAGCTTACACTCAGACGTCTATTTTAGCGTAAGATAGAGAAAGAAAGAAAGGCAAATGTGCAATCCATTGTGACCCCATCTATAACAGGGTCTCTACTTTGGTCCAATGTCTACAGGTGAACTATTGAGGGAAATAAACTATTCAAGGCAAAAACTGGTATGAGCATTGAATGCCAGAGTATTTTGTCCAATTTAACATCAACTGCAACAAAAAAAACTATATCCTGTGTATCTGGTTTATATGTTATGTCAAATAAAAATCTTTATTTAAATGTTCCCTAATGAGAGATATAGCCAAGCTTAAATAGCCCAATTGAATTATGTCGACTCCAGCTCTGAGCATCATGTTTACTGTAACCAAAACATAAATATATTTGAGGCTTACAGTAAATCAATAGACTGATGGTGCGCTTGATGTTGTTTACCTCTGGGAGACAATATTGCGCACACGCTCTCTATCTACTGGCACATGATTAATTAGGCTACTGCATTGGCTTGCATCCAAAGCACCTTCACATATCCACAGTTTGCATTTGGACAACTGGATAGATGGACTGCTGGATGCATATTGAGTCAGCTATAGTTAAATCAGGCTAGCTATTGTTCAGGGCCCGTATACATAAAAAGTCTGAGAGTAGGAGTGCTGATCTAGGATCAGATTAGACTTCTAGACTACAATAAATATGATTATATGGACGGGTTATATATGATTATATAGCTCCCAGCCTGCCATCAGGTGTTCTCTTTCATGTAGTTTAAGATTATCAAATGGGCCCCAGGTGGGTCGCTCTCTTTATTCAGTCTCTGTTAGTCTCTTTCGCTTTCCTTTTCTCTCTCTTTCTTAACTTTTCTTTTCTGTCTGCCACTAATCCCCCTGATCTCTGTATTTCTGTGTCTGGCAATCTTGCCACTCTTTATTACAAAATCAAACATTATCTCCCAATTCACCCAGTCTGTCTGTCTGCCCCTCTATCTCCATTTCTCTTTCTCCCTCTCTTATAATGCCCAGGCCTCAGGGGTCATTCTCAAGAGGAGCCTGACAACCATTCGCTCCATCTGTCTGGTGGGAACTGGAACAAACACCCATGAAGAAAAAAGGCTGAGGCTCATGCCATCTTTCCCCAGGCGCAGGAATAAGACGCGAAAGAAAGAACATGTAACTGTGATAGAGGAAGTGTGGATAAGCAGAATAATCTGTGTGCATGTGGGAGGGAGTGAGGGAGAGAAGGAAGGTGAGAAAAAATGTGTGAGAATGTGAGGATTCATGGGGTAACCACCAAGCAGGAGGGATTTTCTTTTTAAGTCACTCTGCTAGAAACAAAACCATACAGCCATACATAACCAGTGGTGGAAAAAGTACCCAATTGTCATACTTGAGTAAAATCACAGATACCCTACCATAATAGAAAATGACCAGATAAAAGTGAAAGTCACCCAGTAAATACTACTTGAGTAAAAGTCTAAAAGTATTTGCTTTTAAATATACTTAAGCTAAAATGTACTTAAGTATCCAACGTAAAAGTAAAAGTGTTAATCATTTCAAATTCCTTATATTAAGCAAACCAGGCAGCATTATTTTCTTGTTTTTAAATGTATGGATAGCCAGGGAGGGGCACACTCAGACATCATTTACAAACATAGCATTTGTGTTTAATGAGTCTGCCAGATCAGTTGCAGTAGGGATGATTTTCTGTGTATGTGAACTGGACAATTTTCCTGTCCTGCTAAGCATTCAAAATGTAAGTATTTTTGGGTGTCAAGGAAATTGGATGGAGTAGAAAGTATATTATTTTCTATAGGAATGTATTGGAGTAAAAGTCAAAGTTGTCAAAATATAAATAGTAAAGATACCCCAAAAAATGAATTAAGTAGTACTTAACCATATTTGGTAACACTTAGCAAGCCTAACAATGACCGTATAGCCAGTCTAATCCAAACAAACCATTACCAAACAGCCATTATATGAAATAATCTCTCTACCAATGTGTTATAGGCTTACTAGATGGATTAAAAAATGAGATCTAAATGAACCTGTATCCAGCTGGGAGGAAAGAGAGGAGACGCCTCTGAGGACATGGACCAATACCTCAAGCTCAAAGCCAATGTTCTCATTCTGCATATCCTTCAAAAAAGCACACTGGAATCATTTACATTTTGATTAGGTTTACAAAAAAACATGATCCGTCTTGGTTTATTTTATCCTTGGGGTGGATAGATTGCTTTGGATGTACATCTAAAGAGTGGGCCCACAAACTCTCAGAAAAAGGAAGAGAGACGAGACAGTGCAGTGGGATTCTCTTTGATCTCGACACGTTGGGGTTGTAGTTGTAAAACCGAATCCACAGGCCTGTTCTTAAAGTCATGCTCCTGCTGCTAATCACTAGACAACTATGCCACATCCATTTGTGGGAATGTCAATTGAGTTTTAATGTGCCCTCAGGACATTCTGAAATTTTTAACAGTAACCAGCTCTTTAAAAACCAGTAGAAGCAGTTACTTTCGCAGCTAATTAAAGGTCATCTCGCCGATGGCTTAATGCCAATGTCCTCATAAAATGGCTGTCACGTTTTAATACCAATGTCCTCATAAAATGGCTGTCACGTTGTGTTCGTGGCCATAAGAAGAGAGGACTGAACTTTAGAAATCAAGTACATTGGACTTGAAATCCGAAAAGTCTTAAAAGCAGCTCCAAGGTCGATAATGCCTCCTCTATGGTTGAGCTCGAGTTGATAGATATGATTTTTGGCTAAGCAGCAACCGCAGGGGTCTTTGTCTGGCTGCTAATGTATCAAATTTGTAGTGGAGACACGTCAACAATGGTCCAATGCCAAATAATACCTTTCTACACTTAGGCCTTTGTTTATCCCCTTCCAGATCTGAATTGTCTGGATCGGTGTGAGCAAGCATCATGACAGTTCTTACCTTATTGCAGAGACCTATCAAAACCTTTTTAATCTGTGAAGAGGTTTCAACAAGGGACTAGAGCAAGGGTGGGCAACCCTGGTCATGGAATCCCTGGGAGGCCAGGTAGGTGAAATTTTGCCAATCACTGATATTAATAAATCAGCTTAGTTGGTGTTGTAAATTAGTAGAGTCAGTTGTGGTGCTTGGTTAGAACTAGGCTAAACTGTTGCTGTACCTGCAGCACTCCATACCAGAGCCCCTTGCTTAATGATATGGGCTTGGTAATTGTTTGGGATCGGCTCAGGCAACCGCTTTGAGATCATCTTGCATTTATGCTAAAGAAATGCACAAAACGGACTAACTTGCATACAGATGTACTATCTTAATTTGATCACTCTGCTGTCGCAGATCATTTTCCTTCACGACTGGATATGCAAACTTGTAGTGTATTCAAGGTTTAAAAAGACTTCTAAAGTTTGTCATTTCCACTTAGAACTTATCAAACTAACTAAAAATATATCACCCCTATAAAAATGTCCATTAGTTATAATACACATAATAATACACATTTCCAGTTGCTGAAAGATTATGTTCCTGCTGTGAGAAACGGTTCAAATTAAGATCTGTAGTCCTGCCTAAACAAATCAGGCTCAGTCATAAACGAACATGCTGGAATTATTATGTGGACACAGCAGCACTGACATTTAAGTGGGAGTGAAGTGGACTTGAAATTCAAAGTGGTTTCAGATTGCCATTGTACTGCATGTCTTTTATAATTTATTCACGACTAAATTTATTTTTGCACACACTTGGACTGGAGCCTTGAAATATGACGTGCTTCGTGTTTCCTAATTAACTAACCTACACTTTCAAACACCTATCGCACAAAAACATACAACAAAGCCAGGTCTTTCGAACCATGCAAGCTATGATAGCAAAGTAAAACTAATTAGGCCTACTGTTTCAGTTTTACGTTTTTTTTTTACAGCAAACACAAAAAGGAAGTGTAGTCTTCCAGTGTGATTACAAAAAAAAACATGAGCTGTTTTTGACAGACAGCAGTGTTCATAGACAGTATAACACATGTCTTTGAGATTCTATCAAGCCATCTGTTGTTTCCACTGGGGAAGATTTCTGGATTGCACAAGCATCAGCCAAGCAGGAAAACAACTATAGACTACTCAAACGTCCTACAATGTCTATCCTATCCTCAGTTTAATGTATTGCCCTCTTGCTGTGCATATCACTGGATGGGACAAATCATTTATTCATAGTTATTCACTGAGTAAGTTTTATTTCATATTCACTGGACCTATTCTTTGTAAAGTGGAGGGAATACAGATGGGTTATGTTTGGGTTGGCTTTCTCAATTATAAGCTACTGAAGATTCGACTACCACAGCAGGACCAAATGCTGTTTTCAATAATGGCTAGCTCTGTGCAAACTATCCACAAGCAGCAGAATAGAGGATAGGTCTACAGTTACTATCATAATAAGATGCTCTAGGTAAACTTTAAAACGTTGTTGTGGGTGTAACGGATGTGAAATGGCGGCGAGGGGACGGACTAAAGTTATACTGTTACATGGGGAAGCAGCTTTATCCTACTGTTTGTGTTGAAATGATTTATTAGGGCCCCTTTCCATGCACCTGTTTCAAAGCGCGGGCAGCGCGCGGTCAGTTCAGCAACGCTGTCTACTCAGGGCCAGAAAAACTATATTTAGGCCTACCTACCATTTTTTCAATCAATAAACAACATTTTAACCGAATGTGTTACTTTCAAACAAACAGTCACGAGTGACAGCCTCACCTGAACTCGGGTGCGGAATTTGTCTTCAACCCATAGAACCCAGCAGACAAGGTGAGTAACCAGTGTGGTACGAAATTCCCATGCTCGCATTCCAGGTAAGGCGCAGACCACTTGATTTGACTTTTGTCCAGAATGTAGCTAATTTGAGTGGCTGTGGCGTCTCTGCCTGACGCCCTTCTCTGACTGTGCATTTTCTTTCGGTCCCTGAACTCGTTAAACCACTCAGAATCCGGGCTCCTGCTCTTGAGACGGTGGTGAGCAGAGTTGGAAAGGTCCTGGAGGACCACTTCCCTGTCAGTTCTTGTCGCTTGAAGGAAAACGTGAGGACCCGGTGTTGGAGCATCATTATGGAATGTAACCACTGCCTTGTGAATTTTGGGGTCGCCTTCAAGAATACTTCGAACCAGCGCGTGGTACCAGTGAATATCCCTCCGAAGGCTGTACTCTCGTGACCTGTTGGCTTGTAAAATCATGTTCAGGAAGTTGGTCGCGTGCGCTATAGTGTCCAGCACGCTATGGAGAGAATAATGAGAGGCCACATTGGTTCCACCGCGGAGGCTACTCAACTCATACCTCCGAGAACAGTTGACTTGTTCAAGAGCCGAAGAGTCTCCAGTGTGCAGGAAAGCTGTCACCACTCTAGGCAGTTCCTCTTCGATTTTGTGCGCCACCACGGTGCGCTCCGTGGCGGATCCTGGGTAATAAGTTGGATGGTGCAGCGATTCCTTGTTGATATTTTGAGTGCTGTATATAGAAGGATTCTTTCCTCGTATTTCTGCGTCTTTGTCGTTATCCGACCATTCTACATACCCATAATTGGATCCGAAAACAAATCCCATTTGCAAAAGCATTTGAATAAGGAAAAAACACATACTTTGACTTCTTTTACCGACACAGTGAAGAATCGGTTTGCTCTCTGTTGAAAACCGAAACGAACCCCTTTCGAGCAACGACTAAATGTGTACGCTAATGTTAAACTACTATGCGATTACTTCGTATCATCCCTATTTTATAACATAAGGTGCCATTTAAAGATAGCCTTCTACCAAAACCTCTAGGCTACTTGCTACTTGTCCATGATAAAGAGATGCTCGACTTTACTTGCTTCACCAACCGCCGCTCACGCTTTGCAACCGAGTGTCAGGCAGATGTTTTCACAGTCAACCAATCCTCTTACTGCCCAGACATTTTTAGTTGGACGTGACGCCTTCCCAACTCCAAGCAGCTAATTATAAACAGCTATGTTATTGCAGCGGGTAGCTCCGGTAGTCGCTTTTACACAGAGCCATGGGCGAGGTAAAACACAAGCCGCCTATTTCAATCCTCCTATAGCAGGCAGGAGAATTAGAGTGAAAACAGAGGAAATACTGGAAGCTCGAGCAAATTGCTTTCTTAGTCCCATCCCTTCCAATATCGCATAGGGCACCTGAAGTGTCGTAGACACACGCGTGTGGCTGCTATTGCTGCCAATCCTCTTTGTGAAGTGGTATAATATGGGTGGAGCGAGCTGCAGGAGCTGTTCGGTGCTGAAAGTAGCCTGTCAGTATGGGAAAGGACGTTGACCGATTTATGCATGACAAGTAAAGTGAATTGTGCAGGATTTTAATTGGGATTTTGTAGGGGATTAAATAGTGCCTATTATTTTTGTATTTTCCTTGATAACTGTCCAGTCATCTCCCACAGTGATATCTTTATTTCATKATTACTAAAATGCATGTCAGGTGAATGACAAAAGTGGCACCACAGGTTCAAAAGTGGTGTGGCAAAATTTGTATGTGTCTTTTCTGGGGCCTGAATTTTCCTGACCTCATGACCTAGTCAGGTAAAACTCTGGCTCCTATTTGTAGGCAATTACAAAATATTATCATTATAGATCGCTTCCTTTTTCATCTGTGACTACAGGGCTGGTGTTTTTCTTCTCCGGTCATGTGAATTGGAAATACTCCTGGCCTAAGGTGGATGAAACCTTTTCAAACTACCACAAACCTTATTATTCATTCTGGATCTGATATCAAAAGAGCCAGAGACAACAACTTCAATGGACAACATACTGCACTGTGTAGTTTAGTGAACTACTATAGCAGGYTTGAGCATTATGTAAAGACTAGTTACCAATGTCTTTAAATATCTATTTCACTCTATACACACACACACACAATTTTAAGCAGTGGATAGAAAATAAAATAAAAACACAGACAGACAGGTTTCAATGTAGAAAAGTATTTTACTTTGCTGTAATTAAACCTATTATTTACTCATCTGATTACAGTGCTCTTCTGCAATTCTTAATTTTGTAAGTTTTATTTAAGGCAGTAGAATTTGAAACGAGGCAGGGTTAAATTTAACACAATACAGAGTAGACTTTGTTACAATGTTTTTTTTTATTATGTGTAAGTCATCATTAAACCACTAACCTTGTGTTGTTGTCCTGGTCTCCATCTGGCCCACCAGAGGTTAGTTCCCTGGCGCTCACTGTAGGAACTGATTGCCTGTAAAATCCATGTCTTCAATCATTAAATCAACTACTTTCAACATTTTCATTGAAAATAATATGCCCCTAAAACATGAAGTAGATTTTATTGAATGTTTCAATAAAAAGTCATAATACGTTAGATTTAGCTGCTGGGAGGCAAGAAGACCCCCAGTTTTGCTAAAACCAAAGACAACTACGTGCCATTTTCAAGGGATTGTTAAAGTAGGGCTGTCCCCCCCAAAAAAATMATCTTGGCTGACTGAAAGTCGTCTGTTCTTTCGACCAATCGATTGCTCAACATTTTTAAACGTGTACTTTTCCATATATAGACACACCCTATGTGTTTTAATAAAATAAACCACAGTGCCTTCGGAAAGTATTCAGACCCTTTGACCTTTTCCACATTTTGTTACATAACATTTACATTACATTTAAGTCATTTAGCAGACGCTCTTATCCACATAACAGCCTTATTCTAAAAATAGATTTTTTAAAAAGAATCCTCAGCAATCTACACACGATACCCCATATTGACAAACATTATTATGATTTTTTTTGCAAATGTATAAAATATTAAAAACAGAAATACCTTATTTACATAAGTATTCAGACCCTTTGCTATTAGACTTGAAATTGAGCTCAGGTGCATCCTGTTTCCATTGATCAGCCTTCAGATGTTTCTACAACTTGATTGGAGTCCACCTGTGGTAAATTCAATTGATTTAACATGATATGGAAAGGCACACGCCTGTCTATATAAGGTCCCGCAGTTGACAGTGCATGTGGAAGCAAAACCAGGAGGTCGAAATAATTGTCCGTAGAGAGTTGAGACAGGATTGTCTCTTAAATGGAAGACGTTTGGAACCACCAAGACTTTTCCTAGAGTTGACCCCCCGGCCAAACTGAGCAATCAGAGGAGGAGGTTCTTGGTCAGGGAGGTGACCAAGAAACCGATGGTCAGTGTGACAGAGCTCTAGAGTTCCTTTGTGGAGAAGGGAGAACCTTCCAGAAGGACAGCCATCTCTGCAGCACTCCACCAATCAGGCCTTTATGGTAGAGTGGCCAGACGGAAGCCACTCGTCAGTAAACATGACAGCCCACTTGGAGTTTGCCAAAAGGCACCGAAAGACTCTCAGACCATGAGAAACAAGATTCTCTGGTCTCATAAAACCAAGATTGAACTCTTTGGCTTGAATACCAAGCTTCACGTCTGGAAGAAACCTGGCACCATCCCTACAGTGAAGCATGGTCGTGGCAGCATCATGCTTTGGGGATGTTTTTCAGCGGCAGGGACTGGGAGACTACTCAGGATTGAGGCAAAGATGAACGGATCAGAGTACAGAGAGATCCTTGATGAGCTCTCTGGACCTCAGACTGGGGGCGAAGGTTCACCTTCCAACATGACAACAACCCTAAGCACACAGCCAAGACAACGCAGGACTGGCTTCTGGACAAGTCTCTGAATGTCCTTGAGTGGCCCAGCCAGAGCCTGGACTTAAACCTGATCTAACATCTCTGGAGAGACCTGAAAATAGCTGTGCAGTAACGCTCCCCATCCAACTTGACAGAGCTTGAGAGGATCTGCAGAGAAGAATAGGAGAAAKTCCTCAAATACAGGTGTGTCAAGCTTGTAGAATCAAGCTTGTCAAGCTTGTAGAATATAATTATGTATATGTATTATTTCTGTTTTTATTTTTAATAAATTAGCAAACATTTATAAAAACCTGTTTTTGCTTTGTCATCATGGGATATTGTTGTTAGATTGATGAGGGAAAAAACTATTGAATCAATTTTAGAATGAGGCTGTAAACTAACAATATGCAGAAAAAGTCAAGGGGTCTGAATACTTTACCAAGGCACTTCCTAGAGCTGTCCGCATCTTGTCTGATGCTTTAAGCTTACAGTTTGATGCCTCAAGAGGATGCCAGAGATCTAGATAGCCAGAAGAAAAAAAACTTAACCTGACCCAACTATTCTCCTCCTGCTGGCTTTTGCAGATTCTGCCATTACTCTCCGGAAGTTGSTGGTAATAGGCTACACTAGGAGTCAGCAACCTTTCTCATGTGAATTGCCAATTTATCTTACAATTTTTACCGATCTGCGTGCCAGTTATGGTTTTCATATGCACATTTTCGTGAAACAGTTGATGTATATATTTAATTTATCTCAAAATCACTGTCATGTGGTAAATCAAAATTCTATCCAAATCTAAATGAAAACCTAAAAAGTAACTTCCATTGCAAACTTTGTAAAAATAGCCTACATAAAGTCAACAAATAAAAACATTCGGAAAGGGGGATACCTAGTCAGTTGTACAGCTGAATGCATTCAACTGAAATGTGTCTTCCGCATTTAACCCAACCCCTCTGAATCAGAGAGGTGCAGGGGGCTGCCATAAACGACATCCACGTCTTCGGCGCACTGGGAACAGTGGGTTAACTGCGTTTCTCAGGGGCAGAACAACAGATTTTTACTTTGTCAGCTTGGGGATTCGATTCATCAACCTTTCGGTTACTGGCCCAACGCTCTAACCACTAGGCTACCATTGCAGCCTGCAGGTAGAAAATATCCTGATAAAAATAAATATTCTATAAACCACATTGGCTACACATGGCCTGTCTGCAGGGGTGCAACTTTCACTGGGGACGGGGAGGACATTTGAAATGGCATTTTCCCAGTTTTATCATTGGAACTGGATAAACAGGAGGGAACGGTGTGGCTTAGGACGATGTGGACGACCTCTGAGCGGTCGGGTAGGCTGTTTGGAGTGTTTATCAGACTGGATAAAACATACAAAATAATAATAATTATGTCCTCCCCACTTCTAAAACCAAAGTTGCGCCCCTGCCTGTCTGCAACGAACTAGAAACATCTATTTGCACAAGGGATAAGAAGCAGTGCTTGACTTGGGCAGCCGGCACCTCAGAGTTTCTTCTGCTTGAGCTCCTGTTCCTCTTATAGAATATTAGCTCAAAAGTATTGTGGAGCTCGTGCACCTAAATATAAACAGTACCAGCACCCAAAATGAGTACCAGAACCTATTTCGTTCCAAGTCAAGCACGGATAAGAAGCCTATTTTATGACATTTCCACTGGATCAGAGCATGACATTTTTCCCTTTCACTCTGAGTGGTTATTGAAAGGGAGAGAGCTGGAAAGATTTTTCAAATACACTGAGGAACTATTGTAATTCTCAATGGATGTAAAAACAGACTTTGTTTGCTTGCTGTTTGAGGTGAAGAAACCATTACTTTGAGAAGCTCCATGTCATTAGTCGTCGTGRGTTAAGCCAATCAGAAATACTATCAGATCCCGAAATGGGTACATTTATATGCGTAAATTTGGGCACAGGCCAGGTAGCCTATAGGCTTACTTCATTGCGTGCGCATCCTTACTCAACATTTACAGGAGCGCTCCAAACAAAAGACAATGACTAAATTGACAGAACTCCTAAATGGAATTAAATAAACCTAAACTTGTTTCTCACAAGTGTAGAATAGGTTGTGCACTCTGCAAACAATGTGTCCACTCCGACAATGAGAACAAGGAGACAGCAATAATAATAGTGAATGCATTAAAATATATTACTGTAACCAAAGTAACAAACATTGTAGATTAGAAATGATAGGAATTAATGGTACATGTGCTACTGGTGATATATGTAATGGGGAATTGATATATACTAAATATAAAATGCAAACAATTCACACAATGAATGTGCACAAATTGGCGGTAGAGAGTGCATTCTAGAGAGAAGTGCATTGTGCATCTGGGCGCAWGGTCAATCCAACGTCTTCATTGACCGTGCAGCATTTAAGGTAATATGGCCTCAGCAGAAGTCAGGGAAAGAATGGCCTCAGCAGAAATAAGGACATTCATACTTCTTGCACTTCGTGGAGCAGTGCAGAGCTGTTGTCAAGGAAGTGAGTTTGTGTTTATAAAGGATGTACCGCCCCCACCTATCGTCAACCAACATGTCAATGTGGAGCTATACAGAGCCGTCTGCATTGTTACAACATTTGGGAGGCGAATGGCAATGCGGTACAGAGCTCGATTTGGCCTCTGCATGCCTCTGGAGGCTCCGCAATTGCATCACACCCTCCATATGGAGCCTCCGACCACATTTTTGAATCAAGCATAAATTYGCTTTTAGTGTAGGCCTCCGCAATGGATTAGTTCACTGAGATCTCGGTCGACCAACAGCCTAACGACCAAACAATCGACCAGTCGACAAATTGGGGTCAGCCCTAAATAAATGTTATAACTATTTGGTTTTCATATCATCACCTACTGAGCATAGTCAGAACTACAGATGTCCAATTATTCCATGCAAAACAGCGCACATTTAGCTCAGCAAACAACATAATTTAYCTTGCTTCATCAGAGGTTAGGCCTTTAGAGAGAGCTTGACATCGGCTAGTCCTCTTCCTGGGGAAGTTGTCAGTCGTACTAGTGTCATCACCACTATAGATGGCAGGCAAATCAAACAATATTTAGATATTGTCATCTAGTTTATCCCCTGAAAGTTTGCTTGTTAACTAGCCATATTGATAACTGTTATTACTGTAGCTAGCTAGCCAATTTAACATGGTCCATCAATCAATGTAGCCTAAATCATGTCTGTCAGCAGCAATCATAATTAAAAACATTGTTGAAAAGGGGATCATGTTACCTAATTTCGCAAGGTAGGCCTCCGTTGGTTGGAGAAAAAGTACATTAGGTCTACTTACCACTCACCATATGTTTAGCCATCTGTACAAAGTTTCTACCGGTAGCTTACAAAGTAAACATTATCAGCTAACAGTACCACAGCAAATGCACCGTTCTGCTGTTTGACAGGCAGAGCCCAAAAAAGATAAGAAGTTAACCTAAACCACTCATACATGTCAGGTATAGTTTACTTTTATTTTATATCACTGAAATATTCAATTAATGGTGGCCAATATTGAGAGGTATCATGAGGCTACCCTACGTATCTGAAATTACATGATCAATTGATGTTTACTGATCATGAAAAGCATACAGTTACTTTCAGTATAACTTTGATGATAGAGCTAAATGTGGGCAATTGTTTTGCATGGAATAATCAGAAATGTGTAGGTCTGACTACAACCCAGTCGCTGATAACGGTGTATGCATACCACGCAGAAATACTTTTCAAACATTGTGACCGACTGGGTTGCTTAGACAAGCTTTTCCTATCCTATTGTAGTGGATGAGGAGTAAAGTGCGTATTGTGCAGTGGAGGCTCCTCCTCAGAAGAAGGGTAGGACCATCCTCATAAAAATAAGAATAGTGAAACATTAACATTTGTATAAATCTATGCTAAATATATTCATGTCACCAAATAATTTATTAAAACACACTGTTTTGCAATGAAAGTCTACAAGCATTTTCCTCAACAGCATTCTGTAAGGTAGCACCATGGTGTAGCCGGAGGACAGCTAGTTTCCTTCCTCCTCTGAGTACATTGTCTTCAATACTAAACCGAGGAGGCTCGTGGTCCTCACCCCTTCCATAGAATTACACAGTAATTATGACAACTTCCGGAGGACTTCCTCCAACATACTAGTGTCACACCCTGATCTGTTTCACCTGTCTTGTGCTTGTCTCCACCCCCCCCTCCCCCCCAGGTGTCTCCTATTTTTCTCCATTATCCCATGTGTATTTATACCTGCGTTTTCTGTTTGTCTGCTGCCAGTTTTCTCTTGTTATGTCAGGTCTTACCATCGTGTTTCCCATGTTCTCTAGTTCTCTAGTTCCAGTCTTCCTGGTTCCGAACTTTCTGCCTGCCCTAACCTTGAGCCTGTCTGCTGTTCTGTCCCTTTTTGACTCTGCCTTGGACTACGAACCTCTGCCTGCCCTCGACCTACCCTTTTGCCTGCCCCTTGTTTATAATAAATATTCTGAGAAGCGAACCATCCGCCTACTGTGTCTGTATCTGAGTCATAWCCTGAGTCGTGGTAGTACGAACAGGCCATGACTGACCCAGCAGACTCAGACCAGCTCCACAATGCTGTCTCCCTACAAGGAGCCACCATTGGAAGACACGATGAGCTACTTCAGAAACTTATGGAGGGACTCCATACCTTGGAATGCCATGACCATATGTTCAGCTCATTACTGGAGCAAGCCACAACGGAAGACTCCCGGGTGCTCAGTAACCTCACTACTAGCGATGCTTCTCCCCAGTCAACCCCGGCTTCCCGAGAACCTCGCTTTCCTCCTTCGGAGCGCTATGCTGGAGATTCTGGAACCTGCCAGCCGTTTCTCTCCCAGTGCTCCTTCATCATTGAGTTGCAGCCCTCTTTGTTTCCTTCAGATCGATCAAAGATAGCGTATCTTATAACGCTAATGTCTGGAAGGGCGCTCACTTGGGATACGGCGGTGTGGGATCAGAAATCCGCTGTTTGCCTTAGTCTGGAGGATTCTGTGGTGGAGGTAAGGAAGATGTTCGATTCCCTGGTGTCCGGGAGAGAGGCACCTCGGAAGCTACTTCTTCTGCGTTAAGACTCCCACAGTGTGGCAGACGAAGTGGTAGACTTTCACACGCTTGCTGCCGAGAATGCCTGGAACCCGGAGTCCCTGTTCGACACCTTCCTTCATGGACTATCGGAGGAAATCAGAGACGAGCTCAAAGCCCGGGAGTTACCCAGGAACCTCGACTCCCTCATAGCATCGACTATAAGGATCAATAATGGGCGCCTGTGGGAATGCAGGACKACACCACTTCAGGGGCGGCTTTATTCCCTCACTGGCCCGGAGATCAAGACCATGGAGGTATACATTGAGGACTCCCTAGCTGCCGGGATCATGCGTCCTTCTGCCTCCCCTGCTGGCGTAGGGTTTTTCTTTGTGGAGAAGAAAGACAAAATCCTGCGCCCATGTATCGACTACCAGGGCCTCAATGACATCGCTGTAAAAAATCAGTACCTGCTACCACTCCTCGGCTTTCGAGCTCTAGGGGGTGACTATCTTTTCGAAGTTGGTCCTTCGGAACGCCTACCACCTGGTTCAGATACGGGAAGGAGATGAGTGGAAGACAGCCTTCAACGCGGCTAGCGGACACTACGAGTACCTGGTTATGCCGTTTGGTCTGACCAACGCACCCACAGTGTTCTAGGCCCTGGTCAACGATGTGCTCCGTGACATGTTGAACCGGTTTGTGTTTGTCTATCTCGATGACATTCTTGTCCGACAAGTCTTCCAGCGCCTCCTGGAGAACCAACTGTTTGTTAAAGCGGAAAAATGTGTGTTCCATCGTTCCACTATCTCCTTTCTAGGATACGTCATCGCTGCAGGGAACATTCAGATGGATCCTGACAGGATGAAAGCGGGGGTGGATTGGCCCCAACCCACATCCAGAGTGCAGCTGCAACGTTTCCTGACATTTTCAAATTTCTACCGCTGCTTTATTTGGGCGTTATTTGGGGCTACAGCACCCTGGCCTCCCACTCTCTGCATTAACTTATCCAAGGTTCCGTTCATGTGCCGGGCATTTCTCAATCTAATCACCATTTCACGCCTCGGACATTGGAGTGGGGGCCGTCCTGTCCCAGCATTCTGTCCAGGACCAAAAGCTGTATCCCTGCGCTTTCCTCTCCCATCGTCTCAATTCCGCTAAGAGAAACTATGACGTGGGAAATCAGGAACTTCTGGCGATCAAGTTGGCGCTGGAGTTGGCGACCATAAGAATTTGGAGTATCTCCGCACCGCCAAAAGCTTCAACTCAAGGCAGGCTCGTTGGTCTCTGTTATTCACTTAACTCAATTTGACCATCTCCTACCGCCCTGGGTCCAAGAATGTGAAGCCTGACGTCTTCTCCCCCTGTATCATTCCGCTGCTACACCATCTGACCATGAGACCATCCTCCCTACCTCCTGTCTAGCAGCTACACTAGTCTGGGGTATTGAGAGCCTGGTCTGGAAGGCGCAGCATTCCGGGTGGGGCCCGACTAACCGGATGTTTGTCCCAGATTTGGTCCTGGTTCTGATTCGGTCCTGGAATGGGCCCATTTCTCTAAACTAACCTGTCATCCCGGCTCCCGTCGGACCCGAGATTTCATCCGCCAACATTTTTGGTGTTCCACCATGGTTCTGGACGTCTCCGCATTCATCGCCACCTGCACTGTGTGCGCACAGAACAAGACCCTGCGGCAAGCTCCAGCTGGCCTCCTTCACTCCCTGTTCCTCATTGCCCCTGGTCCCATATATCCCTGAACTTTGTTACTGGTCTCCCTCCGTCAGATGGCAACACCACCATCCTTACTGTGGTGGATAGGTTTTCCAAAGCCGCACATTTCATTCCCCTTCCCAAGTTACCCTCAGCCAGGAAAACGGCCCAGCTTATGGTGGASCACGTCTTCCGGATCCATGGACTTCCGGTCGACATGGTCTCCGATCGGGATCCTCTGTTCTTGTCCAGGTTCTAGAAGGCATTCTGCAACCTCATTGGGTCATCGGCCAGCCTGTCCTCCGGGTTTCATCCCCAGTCCATCGGCCAATCGGAGTGAGCCAATCAGGACCTGGAGACTACTCTTTGCTGCCTCATCTCTGCCAACCCCACCACCTGGAGCCAAGAACTRGTGTGGGTGGAGTAGTCCCACAACTCCCTTCCCTGCCACTGGACTCACGCCCTTCGAGTGTTCATTGGGTTACCAGCCCCCGCTCTTCCTTCAGCAAGAGGAAGAGGTCAACATACCCTCTGCCCAGATGTTCATCCGCCGCTGTCGGCGTACCTGGAAGAGAGCCCGGTCCACTCTTCTTAAGACCACCTCCAGGTATCGGTGAAAGGCGGATCGCCACCCTGGCTCCCCACTATCGGCCCATGCAGAGGGTATGGCTGTCCACCCGTTATCTGCCCCTCCGGGTGGAGTCTCAAAAGTGTTCCACTCGTTTTGTTGGTCCATTCCCCAAGTCCTTAGCCCCTCTGCTATTCATCTTCTGTTGCTCTGTATACATCCCGCTTTCCATGTTTCTAGGATTTAACCTTGTCTCACAGCCCTTTGTCTCCTAGTTTTTGTTTTCTAGTCTCTCTGGTGGTTCCGACCTTTCTGCATGCCCTTACCCTGAGCCTGCCTGCCGTTCTGTCCCTTTGTGACTTTACCTTGGACTACGAACCTCTGCCTGCCCTTGACCTGCCCTTTTTCCTGCCCCTTGGTTATAATAAATATTCTGAGAACCGAACCATCTACCTCTTGTGTCTGTATCTGGGTCATATCCTGAGTCGTGATAACCAGAGCTCTTGTAGCATGAACTGACATGTTGTCCACCCAATCAAAGGATCAGATAATTTTTCACTTTCACTTTCACTTACTTAGCAAGCAAATGGAGCTAGCTAGTTTAGCCTACTCAAACACCAGGCTCAAACAGAGAGGGATGCTAATTTAGCTAGCTGGCTATGGCTATCCAAAACTGGAGCTCTTCCAAGTCAAGGTAAGCTTTTGGTTATTCATGTATCGCTATGTATTGTGTAACTGCTAAACTGTTTGCTGCTGACTGTACACTGTACTGCATGATTGTAGCATAGTTCTAGTAGCTATGTTGACTATGACGTTAATATGGTGACAATGATGTTGGCTGTGTGTAGCAGTTAGCAYTTATGATATGAAGGTTTGGCTTGGAAAGGTTTTTCCGCCTGGTCACAGACAGCTGATGTGTTGTGCACTGTAGTCCTCAAGCGAAGGGAAGATGCGGGAAGGATTTCTACAACGATCAAAGGGTCTCCGAGTCTCCTTGCCCCCCAGCATGCAAATRGAACGCTCTACAACTTATTGTGACATTTTATTGAAAACGACCTGTTTGCAACAGATTTTCTTGCGAATATTCTAAAATCTGCATAAAAACAATATGCACATTTTCCCACCAGAGGGGTGTTTCCACCAAACTGTCTAGTTGCGGATAAAAGTAGTGTACATAAAAAATAKTTTTTGATGTTAAATTCCTAAGCACCAAATAAAAAATAAAAGTTAAATTGGTTTCCATCACATTTTCAACTCTACAGATGGATTTTGTTGATAAAAATGTTGCATTATATAGCGCTAGCCAACAGCTCGCAGATACAGAGCGGGTATAGCCAAGCCTGCATCGTTAGGTTAGGGTATAGCCTACCTACATGATGAGATTTTTATGGACAAAATAGCAAGATTATTTTATTTGTCAAATGGCAGCCAAGCTTCGATCATCATGTCACCAGAATAAGACCCTCAATATTTATTAGAAAGGAGCATCAAGCTCATCACCGTGCACTTTCACCACCCTGTAAAGTTCATCATAATTTAGAGTGCATTCGGAAAGTATTCAGACCCCTTCCCTTTTTCCACATTTTGTTACATTACAGCCTTATTCTAAAATGGATTAAATACATAATTTCCCTCATCAATCTAAACACAATTCAAAAACTGTTTTTTAGAAATGTTTGCAAATGTATTAAAAATAAAAACAATTCTAGGCAGAGATCTGGGGACCATGAACCCGATGGTCACTCTGACAGAGCTCTAGAGTTCCTCTGTGGAGATGGGAGAACCTTCCAGAAGGACAACCATCTCTGCAGCACTATACCAATCAGGCCTTTCAGTGGCCAGACTGAAGCCACTCCTCAGGAAATGACAGCCCGCTTGAGGTTTGCCAACAGGCACCTAACGGACTCTCAGACAATGACAAACAAGATTCTCTAGTCTGATGAAACCAAGATTGAACTCTTTGGCCTCCATGCCAAGCATCACGAATGGCACCATCCCTATGGTGAGGCATGATGGTGGCAGCATCATGCTGTGGGGATGTTTTTCAGAGGTAGGGACTGGGAGACTAGTCAGGGTCGAACTGAGCAAAGTACAGAGAGATCCTTGATGAAAACCTGCTACTGAGCGTTCAGGACCTCAGACTGGGGTGAAGTTTCACCTTCCAGCAGGACAACGACCCTAAGCACACAGCCAAGACCGCAGGAGTGGCTTCGGGACAAGTCTCTGAATGTCCGGACTTGAACCCGATCAAACATCTCTGGAGAGACCTGAAAATAGCTGTGCAGCGACGCTCCCCATCCAATCTGACAGAACTTGAGAGGATCTGCAGAGAAGAATGGGAGAAACTCCCCAAATACAGGTGTGCCCAGCTTGTAGCATCATACCCAAGAAYACTCAAGGCTGTAATCATTGCCAAAGGTGTTTCAACAAAGTACTGAGTAAAGGGTCTGTAATTGTGATATTTCAGCTCTAGATGTAATTGTGATATTTCAGCTTTAGTTTTTGTGCGCAAAAAAACATGTTTTTGCTTTGTCATTATGGGGGTACTGTGTATAAATTGATCAGGAAAAAACGTATTTAAGCAATTTTAGAATAAGGCTGTAACATAACAAAATGTGGAAAAAGTCAAGTGGTCTGAATACTGTAGCCTGATAAACTGCATTCTTTCCTGAGTCGTAGTGGGAGGACCACAACTTATCATCGCATGACTCCAAGTTTACTTCAATAAGATGGTTATTATATCAATATTTACGCATTAATGTGTTTCCACCCTCGGCCAAACCCGGTCAGCGCTGGGCCAATTGTGTGCCGTCCTATGGGACTCCCGATCACAGCCAGTTGTGATACAGCCCAGAATCGAACCAGGGTCTGTAGTGACACCTCTAACACTGCGATGCAGTGCCTTAGACCGCTGCACCACTTGGGAGGCCTACTCAGAGTTTTCTAAAGCTAACCAGCTTCAGTTGGCTTCACATTCCAGCTCAGGCTTCATCCGTACTACGACGGTGGATAATACTTGTCCGCCTGCCGTTAACTCTAGCAGGCTTGTAACTGGGCTAGTAAAATGCCAAACTCTTCATTGAGACAATGCTGAAACTTCAATCCGTGAGCAAGTCAGTGGCATATTTTAAGTCGGGGCACCAAGGAAAATCTTCAGATTACAAAGTATAACTAATATAACTTTTCAGATATTTTAATATCTGATCAATTAGTCGTCTAATTAATGAATTACTCTTTACCTCTTTAGTCTCATTCCAAACGTCGTAAATTGTTGGTTATCTGCACGAACCCAGCCTTCACTATGAATCATCCATGCATCATTTGTCTTAATCATTTATTTACTAACTAAATAATCACAGAAATGCATAAACTAACAAACAAACAGTAGATATGGTTACAAGGAAATGATAGGGGATATGCCCTAGTGGGCTAAGCCGATATGGCGGCTTGGTGGACAAAAGGAAGTGGGTGTGTACTGAGAAGGGCGCGAAAGACAAAAGTCACTACACAGTTGATAAATATTGTAATTGAAATGCTAATCCTTTGCACATGAACGCTCACTCATTCGGGAATAATTGCAATCAATATATATATTTACGCTCAGTGTGTCGTCGTGATCTCTGTTGGAATCGTCTCTCTCTCTCTCCCATGAAGTCTTTCGTGGTTAGAATGGATACTTCAGAGTCCCATTCAGAAATGTTCTTATAGATAGATGTTTCGGCGGTTGTCGGTCTTCGCATTTCAGGTCGACATAACTTCTAGCTGCAGACTAGAAATTAGTATCGAAGATTTGCTCTTATTCTGTCGGAATTGATAATCTCAGAGTTTCAACAACCATTACAACCTTAGTTTATACTGAGGTTTTTATGGTCTATACGATCTGTGATCGAGGTACGCATGGTCTGAAGGGAATTCCTTCAGGTGGGGGTTATATTCGTAACAGTAGAAAAGGGTTGTCCCGTGATGCCAGATCAATGTTTGTGCACATGGGGTGGGCCAATGACTTAGTTAAACTTTAAAGGGAATACAATTCTCTCACATTAACGGTTTAAAATCACATTACACAATTTCACAAATAGTTTAATCTTTACTCATTCATTTTATACAATAATTAGATGCAAGCCTCATAACGGAGGATCCTGTATAAACAGAGTCATGGTATGGTCTTTCCTGAGATCTCAATAATAAAACAAAATGGACCAGTCGTAGCTGGTTTCTCCACCGACCGTTTACACATTCTCCAAAACATGGATATTGTTCAGTTCTCAAGTTCTGTGATGTAGAAGAAATTCCTTTGTTCTACTGTGAAGCTTTCTCTCTCTATACCGCATGAGGGAGAGAGTCTCCTCCAGGAATTTACGACCTGAGATAACAGAACCTGGGTGTAAGAGGGAGAGAGGGGGAAGGCACRCGCTATACCCAAAGAGGGCCACGTCATGACATCGTTAATGCTGCCTTTTTTCAATAAAATCAATTCATCATTATAATTCAAATTTTATTTGTCATACAAAAGTTTTACAGCGAGTGAAGTTTCAAATGCATTCTGTCCTTACTAAATAATGTGATAGGAATTTTTACATTTTACTATTTCTTTACATACAAAAAAATTGAATTAACAAAATATTTAATCAGTCTTCCTCAAATGATGATGACTCTATCTTTGAGAGAGGGAGGGAATCTGATTTCATTGGTCCTCAATTCACAGTTAAGATACTTTATTCAGGATAAATGGAGTTAGTCCTGAGTTAGCCTGTCCCGGAGCAGGTTAGTTCGGAAGGATTCGGTGAGCCATATTCTTATAACTGGTTATCTCGAGTTGAACTCAGAGTTGACCAAAGTTACCTCACTAACTCTCAAACCTGATTAGTAGGATACCTCTCTGGATTCAGCCAGGTCTCATAGACTAAGACATAACAAATAAAATGTAAATCCGGGACACTCAAATTTGTATGAAATTTTACGTTTGGTATGATTACATAAGACAGAAGGTTCTTTAAGGCAAAAACGAAAGTAGGGTGGTTGGTCAGGGTGGATGGGTAGGCATATAATGTGAATATCTAGCAACCCAAAGGTTTTGTGTTCGAATCTCGTCACAGACAACATTAGCATTTTAGTACTTTACAACTACTTGCTACTTTTCAACTACTTAGCATGATAGCTAACCCCCCCCTAACCTTAACCCCTTGCCTAGCTAACGTTAGCACCTAGTTTATGTTAGCGTTAACCACCTAGCTAACATTAGCTACAATTGGAATTTGTAACGTATACATTTTGC
Organism: Salvelinus sp. IW2-2015; assembly: GCF_002910315.2. Classification (NCBI taxonomy): domain Eukaryota; kingdom Metazoa; phylum Chordata; class Actinopteri; order Salmoniformes; family Salmonidae; genus Salvelinus; species Salvelinus sp. IW2-2015. The sequence goes on along the minus strand of NC_036871.1, from coordinate 6,185,415 downwards.
AAATTTGTAACATATTGTACGAATTGCAATTCGTAACATATTGTACAAATTGTAATTCGTAACATCATACGAATTATAATTCAGAACATATCATATGAAATGGATGATGGACAACAACAAATGAATAAATACAATATTATGACCCGCCACTGCTAAATTAATATAGGTGAAACACTGATGTGTGTGTTTGTGTGTGTGTATGTGTGTTTGCGTCTGCGTATCTGTGTGTGTTTTTAAACACAGACATGTCCTGGTGCGTTGTAGTCTTTAGGGCTCATCTAAAGCCAGTTCCAGGTGAGCGGCATGCTTTCCTGGGGTGACGGATGGGCCATTACCATGGTGACCGAGGCTCCCATGCAAGCACATTCAAGTCATTGGAGCAGAACACGCCTCACAGGTTCAGTGCATCTGGCACAGTCCACTAGTTCCAGGTCAGCTCCACCGACACACCGACACAGACAGGTAGGTAGGTAGGTAGGTAGGTAGGTAGGTAGGTAGGTAGGTAGGTAGGTAGGTAGGTAGGTAGGTAGGTAGGTAGGTAGGTAGGTGGAGAACGTAATGTAATGCATTGGACACATTCATATTTACCATTAAAGATGCTTTGGTGTTGCATCTGCACTGAGCAGTGATAAAGGTTCTCCCTGTAATTGGTTGTGATAACCACACTGCAAGGAATCAATTACATCATTTCAGATTAGTGTTAAAAATAGCCAACCAAATTGGCAGGATGTTTGTTTCTATGTTCTATTCACTCCATTTCTATGCTGACTGCAGTACAGACTACAAGTCGGCATCCTCTTTTCTCCTTCAGTCTTTTCTCACCACCTAGTCCTACATCATTATCCGACCCTCCTATAATCACAGATTACTGTAATAATACTGTACCCTAGTGGTATCAGATCTACCTATTTAATTTCTATACTGACAGTATTACTGTTCCAGTGCATACAGGCCTTGGGACAGCAGACTCCTCATGCTCCCTCCATTTCATCTTCCTCTCTTGTAATCACCACAACCTCTTATGGCTTTATGAATATTTCATGGCCATCGGGTGCTTCATCTACACGCCTTACAACTGGGGCCTTTCTGACAGTAGCAGTAGCAGCACTACTAGTAAAGCATTCACCCTCACTCTCTGATTGCGTTCCAAATGGCACCCTATTCCCTATATAGTGCTCTACTTTGACCAGGCCCGATAGGGCTCTAGTCAAAAGTGGTGCATTATACAGGGAATAGGGTGCCATTTGGGTCGTAGAATCTATGTTCCCACAGGATTCTTTAGATTTCCTTCCCCCAAAAAAACTGACAGCTGGTTTTTAGAATAAATAATTGCAATAGCTACATCTGCAGTATTTGGGGCAAGTTGCACATGTATTCAAACAATGCATGGTTACATCAGTGTATTTAGCAATGTGAGGAAATCCTATGCTTAATGGAGGGGGTTCTGCTCATGTTACCAGAGAGGAAGGACTGACTAACCAGGTAATAATCATAATGACTAACCAGATAATCATACAAAGCTCTGACCATAATTCTATCCTCCTGATTCCTGCTTACAAGCAAAAACTAAAGCAGGAAGTACCAGTGACTCGCTCAACACGGAAGTGGTCAGATGACGCGGATGCTACGCTACAGGACTGTTTTGCTAGCACAGACTGGAATATGTTCCGGGATTCATCCAATGGCATTGATGAGTATACCACCTCAGTCATCGACGACGTCGTCCCCACAGTGTCCGTATGTACATATCCCAACCAGAAGCCATGGATTACAGGGAACATCCGCATTGTGCTAAAGGCTAGAGCTGCCACTTTCAAGGACACTAATCCGGACGCTAATAAGAAATCCCGCTATGCTCTCAGACGAACCATCAAACAAGCAAAGTGTCAAAACAGGACTAAGACTAAATCCTACTACACCGGCTCTGACGCTCATCGGATGTGGCAGGGCTTGAAAACTATTACGGACTACAAAGGGAAACCCAGACGTGAGCTGCCCAGTAACACAAGCCTACCAGACGAGCTAAATGCTTTTTATGCTTGCTTTGAGGCAAGCAACACTGAAGCATGCACGAGAGCACCAGTTGTTCTGGATAACTGTGTGATAACGGTCTCGGTAGCCGATGTGAACAAGACCTTTATAAACAGGTCAACATTCACAAAGCCGTGGGGCCAGACGGATTACCAGGACGTGTACTCAAAGCATGCGTGGACCAACTGGCAAGTGTCTTTACTGACTTTTTCAACCTCTCCCTGACCGAGTCTGTAATACCTACATGTTTCAAGCAGACCACCCTGTGCAATAGGGAGCGAATGTAACCTGCCTAAATGATTACCGCCCCGTAGCACTCACGTCGGTAGCCATGAAGTGCTTTGAAAGGCTGGTCATGGCTCACGTCAACAGCATCCGGATACCCTAGACCCACTCCAATTTGCATACCGCCCTAAAAGATCTTACAGATGACGCAATCTCAATCGCACTCCACACTGTCCTTTCCCACCTGGACAAAAGGAACACCTATGTGAGAATGCTGTTCATTGACTACAGCTCAGCATTCAACACTATAGTGCCGATTGAAGCTCATCACTAAGTTAAGGACCCTGGGACTAAACACCTCCCTCTGCAACTGGATCCTGGACTTCCTGACGGGCCGCCCCCAGGTGGTAAGGGTAGGCAACAATACATCTGCCACACTGATCCTCAACACTGGAGCCCCTCAGGGGTGTGTACTTTGTCCTCTCCTGTACTCCCTGTTCACCCAGCCAAACACGACTCCAACATTATCATTAAGTTTGCTGATGACACAACAGTGCAGACCTTGACAACGATGAGACAGCCTATAGGGAGGAGGTCAGAGACCTGGCAGTGTGGTGCCAGGATAACACCCTCTCCCTCAATGTGAGCAAGACAAAGGAGCTGATCGTGGACTACAGGAAAAGGCGAGCCAAACAGTCCCCCATTAACATCAACGGGGCTGTAGTGGAGCTGGTCGAGAGTTTTAATTTCCTTGGTGTCCACATCACCAACAAACTATCATGGTCCAAACACAACAAAACAGTCGTGAAGAGAGCATGACAAAACATTTCCCCCCTCAGGAGACTGAAAAGATTTGGCATGGGTCCTCAGATCCTCAAAAGGTTCTACAGCTACACCATCGAGAGCATCCTGACCAGTTGCATCACCGCCTGGTATGGCAACTGCTTGGCTTCTGGCAGTTAGGCGCTACAGAGGGTAGTGTGTACAGCCCAGTACATCACTGGGGCCAAGCTTCCTGCCATCCAGGACCTAAATAATATGCGGTGTCAGAGGAAAGCCCATAGAATTGTCAGGGACTCCAGTCACCCAAGTCATAGACTGTTTTCTCTGCTACCTCGCGGCAAGCGGTACCCCCTGTATATAGCCTCGTTATTTTATTGTTACTTTTTATTATTTTTTACTTGAGTTTATTTGGTAAATATTTCTTAACCCTTCTTGAACTGCACTGTTGGTTAAGGGCTTGTAAGTAAGCATTTTACTGTAAGGTCTGCACTTGTTGTATTCGGCGCATGTGACAAATAATGTTTGATTTGAACTTAATAATTTTGACACACCCCTAACTATTGTCATTGATTGCACTAATTGCATTGTTCGTCTATATAACCTGTTTCAAGCATTCATGACATTACCCTGAAGAATGCACAGTGATGCCAAAACGTTGGTGATTTACCCAATAAATTACTGGGAGTTTATATATGGAGTGTGCGACTCTCTTTATTTTATAGCTTATAGCTTGCTTGGTCATGACACAAAGTATTTAGAGAGACCTACGATTTTTTGCTACGTACTGTACTTTGTCTATGTAAATTAGGATAGCGTTCATCTAAAAGCCAGAGACTCAGTAAGTATAACTGTGCATATTACTGTGTGTCTCAACATCAGACAACTTTTGACAACTTTTAAGGTCTGAGAACATCTGACAAACTAACTTCAATCTCAGTATCTGAGAATAACAAGTACGGAAAGTATATGTTTAAGCTATTGTAATGTCAGTGATATAATTAATTAAGTTACCACATGAAGCAGAATTTGCTGAGATATTCAAGGTTTATGTTGTGTATTTGCCACTATYCAGGTTTGGTTTACCTGAAGCATAATCTTGACACAATGACAGAGGACGAGACAGAGCAAGAGACGCAATATTCATCTGATAAAGTCATCACTGATGCCCAAAAGATCACAAGATAAAGGGGAGCTGGATGGGTACGTGTCACGATCGTCGTATGGTGGAAGAGAGGAAGACCAAAGCGCAGCGTGGTTAGAATACATTCTTCCATTTATTGAAGACAAAAAAACGAAGAACACTATACAAACTAATCAAAACAATAAACGACGACCGTGAAGCATAGACATAGACAATCACCCACGAACTACCTAATGAATATGGCTGCCTAAATATGGTTCCCAATCAGAGACAACGATAGACAGCTGTCTCTAATTGAGAACCAATCTAGGCAACCATAGACATACATACACCTAGACAAGAGCCTGCCCCATAAACATACAAAACCCCTAGACAATACAAAACACATACATCCCCCATGTCACACCCTGACCGAACTAAAATAATAAATAAAACAAAGATAACTAAGGCCAGGGCGTGACAGTACCTTGCCTGTGTGTCAGACAAGATAGACTTGCTTCATTCCTTTCCATCCATAAAGAAGCTGTCTCTCAAACTGAACACAGGCCTGCCTGCCTGCCTCTGCCACCTGTGAGAATCTTTTTAGCTGTGCTGGACGGCTATTCACTGCAAAGCGAGCCAGGATAGACTTGATTCTCTTTGAAAATCAGCGCCTGCTGAAACTGAACAGCAAGCTCAGAGAGAAGTGAAGGCATTTGAACAGAAGTCCTTTGTTTTTGCTGAAGGAACACTACATAACCTAACATACTCTGTACATTTAGCCTACAAGTGCCTTCAGAAAGTATTCATACCCCTTGACTTATTCCACATTTACAGCCTCAATTCAAAAATTGATAAACATTTATTTATCTTCTGACCCATTTATACACAATATCCCATAATGACAAAATGAAAACATGTTTTTAGAAATTTTWGCAAATGTATTGAAAATGAAATACAGAAATATCTAATGTATATACAGTGGGGAGAACAAGTATTTGATACACTGCGGATCTTGCAGGTTTTCCTACTTACAAAGCATGTAGAGGTCTGTAATTTTTATCATAGGTACACTTCAACTGTGAGAGASGGAATCTAAAACAAAAATCCAGAAAATCACATTGTATGATTTTTAAGTAATTKATTTGCATTTTATTGCATGACATAAGTATTTGATCACCTACCAACCAGTAAGAATTCCGGCTCTCACAGACCTGTTAGTTTTTCTTTAAGAAGCCCTCCTGTTCTCCACTCATTACCTGTATTAACTGCACCTGTTTGAACTCGTTACCTGTATAAAAGACACCTGTCCACACACAATCAAACAGACTCCAACTTATATGAAGTGGCATTGTTTAAAGTGACTAGTGATACATTTATTACATTCAATTTTTAATTATTACAGTGGCTAGAGATTTGAGTCAGTATGTTGGCAGCAGCCAATCAATGTTAGTGATGGCTATTTAACAGTCTGATGGCCTTGAGATAGAAGCTGTTTTTCAGTCTCTCAGTCCTAGCTTTGATGCACCTGTACTGACCTCGCCTTCTGGATATTAGCGGGGTGAACAGGCAGTGGCTCAGGTGGTTGTTGTCCTTGATGATCTTTTTGGCCTTCCTGTGYCATCTTGTAGTGCAGGTGTCCTAGAGGGCAGACCTCATTACCCTCTGGAGAGCCTTATGGTTGTGGATGGAGCAGTTGCCGTACAAGGTGGTGATACAGCCCGACAGGATGCTCTCGATTGTGCATCTGTAAAAGTTTGCTAAATTTCTTCAGCCTCCTGAGGTTGAAGAGGCGCCTTCTTCACCATGCTGTCTGTGTGGGTGGACCATTTCAGCTTGTCCGTGGTGTACACCGAGGAACTTAAAGCTTTCCACCTCCACTACTGTCCCGTCGATGTGGATAGGGGGGTGCTCCCTCTGCTGTTTCCTGAAGTCCACAATCATCTCCTTTGTTTTGTTGACGTTGAGTGTGAGGTTATTTTCCTGACACCACACTCTGAGGGCCCTCACCTCCTCCCTGTAGGCCGTCTCATCGTTGTTGGTAATCAAGCCTACCACTGTAGTGTAGTCTGCAAACTTGATGATTGAGTTGGAGGCGTGCATGGCCACGCAGTCATGGGTGAACAGGGAGTACAGGACAGGGCTGAGAACGCACCCTTGTGGGGCCCCAGTGTTGAGGATCAGCGGGGTGGAGATGTTGTTTCCTACCCTCACCACCTGGGGGCGTCCCGTCAGAAAGTCCAGGACCCAGTTGCACACGGCGGGGTCGAGACCCAGGGTGGGGTCGAGACCCAGCTTAATGACGAGTTTGGAGGGTACTATGGTGTTAAATGCTGAGCTGTAGTCGATGAACAGCATTCTTACATAGGTATTCCTCTTGTCCAGATGGGTTAGAGCAGTGTGCAGTGTGATTGCTTGCCTTGCGGAGGGAATAGTTTGTTTGTATTTGGTCACGTTTCCGGTCGCTTTGCCCTGATTAAAAGCAGTTGTTCACGCTTTCATGTTTCGCACGAATGCTGCCATCAATCCATGGTTTCTAGTTGGGGAAGGTTTTAATAGTCACTGTTGGTACAACATCACCAATGCACTTGCTAATAAACTCGCTCACCGAATCAGCGTATACATCAATGTTGTTGTTCGACGTTATGCGAAACATATCCCAGTCCACGTGACCGAAGGAATCTTGAAGCGTGGAATCCGATTTGTCGGACAAGCGTTGAACAGACATGAGCACGGGCGTTTCCTGTTTTAGTTTCTGTCTATAGGCAGGGAGCAACAAAATGGAGTCGTGGTTAGATTTGCCGAAAGGAGGGCGACGGAGGACTTTGTATGCGTCGTGGAAGTTAGAGTAACAATGATCCAGAATTTTGCCAGCCCGGGTCGCGCATTCGATATGCTGCTAAAATTTAGGGAGCCTTGTTTTCAGATTAGCCTTGTTAAAATCCCCAGCTACAATAAATGCAGCCTCAGGATATGTGGTTTGCAGTTTACATAGAGTTCAATGAAGTTCTTTTAGGGCCGTCGATGTGTCTGCTTGGGGGAGGATATACACGACCGTGATTATAATCGAAGAGAATTCTCTTGGTAGATAATGCGGTCGGCATTTGATTGTAAGGATTTCTAGGTTAGGTGAACAAAAGGACTTGAGTTCCTGTATGTTGTTATGATCACACCACAACTCGTTAATCATAAGGCATAAGGCATAAGGCATACGCCCTTCTTCTTACCAGAGAGATTTTTGTTTCTGTCGGCGCAATGCGTGAAGAAAACAGGTGGCTATACCGACTCTGATAACGTATTCCGAGTGAGCCATGTTTCCGTGAAACAGAGAATGTTACAATCTCTGATGTCTTTCTGGAAAGCAACCCTTGCTCGGATTTCGTCTACCTTGTTGTCAAGAGACTGGACATTGGCGAGTAGTATACTCGGGAACGGTGGGCGATGTGCCCGTCTACGGAGCCTGWCCAGAAGACCACTCCGTCTGCCCCTTCTGCGGCGCTACAGCCGTGAGTCTTTCTAGGTAAATCTCAAATAAAATTCCACACATGGATTGTACAATATTTGCCCATTATTATTTTCAAAATTGTTCTAGCCCTGTCAAATTCGTTGTTGATCACTGCTACACAACCATTTTCAGGTCTTGCCATATATTTTCAAGTAGAATTAAGTCAAAACTGTACCTCGGCCACTCAGGAACATTCACTGTCTTCTTGGCAAGCAACTCATTTACATTTACATTTAAGTCATTTAGCAGACGCTCTTATCCAGAGCGACTTACAAATTGGTGCATTCACCTTATGATATCCAGTGGAACAACCACTTTACAATAGTGCATCTAACTCTTTTAAGGGGGGGGGGGGTTAGAAGGATTACTTTATCCTATCCTAGGTATTCCTTAAAGAGGTGGGGTTTCAGGTGTCTCCGGAAGGTGGTGATTGACTCCGCTGACCTGGCGACGTGAGGGAGTTTGTTCCACCATTGGGGTGCCAGAGCAGCTAAACTCCAGTGTAGATTTGGCCTCCTTGTGTTTTAGATTATTGTCCTGCTAAAAGGTGAATTCATCTCCCAGTGTCTGGTGAACCAGGTTTTCCTCTAGAATTTTGCCTGTGTTGAGCTCCATTCCATTTATTTTTTATCCTGATAAAGTCCCTAGTCTTTACAAACATACCCATAACATAATGCAGACACCACTATGCTTGAAAATATGGAGAGTGATACTCAGTAATGGTTTGTATTGGATTTGCCCCAAACACTGCATTCAGGGCAAAAAGTGAATTGCATTGCCACATTTTTTGCAGTATTACTTTAGTMGCTTGTTGCAAACAGGTTGCATGTTTTGGAATATTTGTATTCTGTACAGGCTTCCTTCTTTTCACTCTGTCAATTAGGTTAGTATTGTGGAGAAACTACAATTATGTTGATCCATCTTCAGTTGTCTCCTATCACAGCCATTGAACTCTGTAACTGTTTTAATGTCACCATTGGCCTCATGGTGAAATCCCTGAGAGGTTTCCTTCCTCTCCGGCATTAGGTTAGGAAGGACACCTGTATCGTTGTAGTGACTGGGTGTATTGATACACCATCCAAAGTGTAATTAATAACGTCACCATGCTCAAAGGGATATTCAATGTTTCTTACCCATCTYCCAATAGGTGCCCTTCTTTGCGAGCCATTGGAAAACCTCCCTGGTCTTTGTGGTTGAACCTGTGTTAGAAATGCACTGCTCGACTGAGGGACCTTAAAGATAACTGTATGTGTGGGGCACAGAGATGAGCTAATCATTCAAAAATCATGTTTAACACTATTATTGCACACAGGGTGAGTCCATGCAACATATTATGTGACTTGCTAAGCACATTTTTACTCCTGAACTTATTTAGGCGTTGCCATAACAAAGGGGTTGAATACGTATTGACTCAAGACATTTCAGCTTTTCATTTTTAATTAATTTGTGAAAAATATGAAAAACATAATTCCACTTTGACATGATGGGTTATTGTGTGTAGGCCATCTCATTGTGGAAAAGTCAATGGGTGTGAATACTTTTTGAAAGCACTGTATATATAGCTTATCAATCTAATGTAAGATCTATAGTCCGTTCTCTTTTTCAGGGGGGTTTGCTKATACATTTGTATTTCCATGGCATTCTGTTGTTGCCTCCAGAGCTAATTAGACATAAAATATTTCAGGTATGTCCAGTGTGCCCTGGCACCTCCCATTTGGCCTTGTATGGGTGGGTGAGTGAGTGAGCGAGTGAGGGAATGAGGGAGGGTGTGAAGGATTCTGTTTTTTAGTTTGTATTGCTTATAATTCATCAATACATTTGAATTGCTTTGAATGTTTAATTTTTTTTCAAATATTTATAGTATTTACGTGCCATGCTGCAACTCAAACCATAAATGAACTTAGTTCACACTATACATTKATTTCCTCTCTTCCTTTTTACATTTATTGCATGGAAAAGATAAGGTGTAACAACGTTCAGGTAACCTTAGCGAAATGATCTATAAGGTCAATGTTTTATTTTAAAAGTAAATAAATTACTTTAGCTCGGAGTAATTTTTTTTATTAGCTACTTTTTACTTTTACTTGAGTKGTTTTTTACATCAGTAGTTTGACTTCTAGTTGAGCAAAATGTTATGTAAGTAACAGTACTTCTACTTGAGTAGGATATTTCAGTACTCTTCCCACCCTTCCATGAAAAGGTTTCTTTGCTGAGGCCGTGTTTGACTTTGAATGTGACCTCAGCTCAGCTCAGCTCATCTCAGCCTATAAGAAAACCGGTCTGGCCCATCTTGGTAGGGTAGTCGGCCATTGCCCATTGATCAGCCAAAGGCTCGTTATAGATTAATGTAACAGAGAAATTGTGCACKAAAAAAWAWATATATATATATTTTAGGATCGGACCCTTTTTTTTCCCATTCGCGCCAAAAATGACATACCCAAATCTAACTGCCTGTAGCTCAGGACCTGAAGCAAGGATATGCATATTATTGATACCATTTGAAAGGATACATTTGGAAGTTTTTGGAAATGTGATATTAATGTAGGAGAATATAACACACTAGATAAATGCATAACACATTTTTTTCATCATTTTTGAAATGCAAAGGAAAGGCCACAATGTATTATTGCAGTTCAGACAATTTAKATTTTGGCCACTAGATGGCAGCAGTGTATGTGCAAAGTTTTAGACTGATCCAATGAACCATTGCATTACTGTTCAAAATGTTGTATCAAGTCTGCCCAAATGTGCCTAATTGGTTTATTGATACATTTTCAAGTACATAACTGTGCACTCTCCTCAAACAATAGCTTGCCATTATTTCACTGTAATAGCTACTATAAATTGGACAGTGCAGTTTGATTAACAAGAATTTAAGCTTTCTYCCCATATCAGATATGTCTATGTCCTGGGAAATTTTCTTGTTACTTAAAACGTCATGCTAATCACGTTAGCTCAACCGTCCCGTAGAATGTTGATTTTAAGACACTTTCAAATTGATTTTCAAACAGACTTAGGAAAGTGTTTCACCCCTTGATTTCAACTAACCAGGTTGGTTTAATTTCAAAACGATGTACGGTACCAGTCAAAAGTTTGTACACACCTACTCATTCAAGGAGTTTTCTTTATTTTTACTATTTTCTACATTGTAGAATAATAGTGAAGACATTAAAACTATGAAATAACATATATGGAATCATGTAGTAACCAAAAAAAMTGTTAAACAAATCRAAAAATMGTATATTTGAGATTCRTCAAAGTAGCCACCCTTTGCCTTGATGACAACTTTGCACACTCTTGGCGTTCTCTCAACCAGCCTGGAATGCATTTCAATTAACAGGTGTGCCTTGTTAAAAGTTAATTCATGGAATTTCCTTCCTTCTTAATGCATTTGAGCCAATCAGTTGTATTGTGACAAGGTAGGGGTGGTATACAGAAGATAACCCTATTTGGTAAAAGACCAAGTCCATATTATGGCAAGAACAGCTCAAATAAGCAAAGAGAAATGTCAGTCCATTATCTCTTCAAGTGCATTCGCAAAAAACATCAAGTGCTATGATGAAACTGGCTCTCGTGAGGACCACCACAGGAAAAGGAAGACCCAGAGTTACCTCTGCTGCAGAGGATAAGTTCATTAGAGAAAACTAGACATCAGATTGCAGCCCAAATAAATGCTTCAGAGTTCAAGTAACTGACACATTTCAAAATCAACTGTTCAGAGGAGTATGCGTGAATCAGGCCTTCATGGTGGAAATCTGTCCTTTGGTCTAATGAGTCCAAATTMGAGATTTTTGGTTCCAACCGCTGTGTCTTTGTGAGATGCAGAGTAGGTGAACGGATGATCTCTGCATGTGTGGTTCCCARCATGAAGCATGGAGGAGGTGTGATGGTGTGGAGGTGCTTTGCTGGTGACACTGTCTGTGATTTATTTAGAATTCAAGGCACCCTTAACTAGCATGGCTACCACAYCATTCTGCAGTGATCCGTCATCCCATCTGGTTTGCGCTTAGTGGGACTATGATTTGTTTTTCAACAGGACAAWGACCCAAAACACACCTCKAMGCTGTGTAAGGGCTATTTGACCAAGAAGYAGAGCGATGGAGTGCTGCATCAGATGACCTGGCCTCCACAACCCAATTGAGATGGTTTGGGATGAGATGGACCGCAGAGTGAAGGAAAAGCAGCCAACAAGTGCTCAGCATATGTGGGAACTCCTTCAAGACTGTTGGAAAAGCATTCCTCATGAAGCTGGTTGAGAGAATGCCAAGAGTGTGCAAAGCTGCCATCAAGGCAAAGGGTGGCTAATCTAAAATCTAAAATGTATTTTGCTTTGTTTAACACTTTTTTGGTTTCTACATGATTCCATATGTGTTATTTCATAGTTTTGATGTCTTCACTATTATTCAACAAAGCAAAAAATAGTACAAATAAAGAAAAACCCTTGAATGAGTAGGTGTGTCCAAACTTTTGACTGGCACTGTAGCTCATGGACATTTTTATGATATGGTGCATAGAGCTAAGATATTGAAGGTACCAGCTGAAGAAATCGTTTACCTTTTCCCAGAGGCACGGCTGCATCAGATGCTGGAACGTGGCAGGGGCATTACACAGACCGACGGGCATCCGTTCGATCTTATAGAGATCAAGAGGCGTGGTGAAGGCTGTCTTCTCTTGGTCTCTCCACTGGCCAAGTCGAGTTCCGCAGGGATTCTTTCAGGCAGGGCAAGGGGCTCTTCTATCCTGGGTAGAAGGAAGGCATTCTTGTGAGTCAAAGCATTCKGTTTGCGATAGTCTTTCTTACCAGGGCTGCCCAGGGGCTGGCGCTTTCCTTCACCACCTGTCTAGCATACCTTGTACTGTACCTTGTACTTTTGTCACACAAAAATTGTTAGTAGGTAAGGGGTTCTTCTACATAGAAGATCATAGGAAATCCCAGGACATGGTGTCTATAATACTGTAATACGCTCACATAGTTGCTGTCACAAACTCCAAACTCCACACAGTTGTCACTGACTAGTTGGATATTCATTTCACACTTAGAAAACCATTTCTGTACCTACAGCATTCTTATAAATGCTTATTTTGCTGTTGGAAGCCTTGAGGGCATTTTCATCACATCAGTGTCTAGGTGTCAGAGACAGACACTGTTTTAATTWTAAAGCTTACCTTGTTAATTGATAAGTTATAGGGCTGTCAACACATCACACYGCTAGCTTTTAAAGCAAATGAGACGTCATACTGAACGTGATGCGCATCTACATGATCACGTCTTTGAGATGTTACCCCACATCTAGTTTAAAGCTATATTGTAATTACAATCAACATACATCTTTTTTTAATTCCTTTTTGATATTCATCGATTCACAGCCATGAAGAATAAAGAAGATCTGATACTTAAGTTGGCAATTGCTTAATCAGCCATAGTAGGCAATGCCCTATTAAGTAATTGTTTGTTYGCTGCGCTTTTATGGGGTCATGATTATGATTTGATTACTTTATYATTTTATTTCAATATTAGGTTCAATATTCATGTCTTTCATTTTAATTTTTTATTTAACCAGGCAAGTCAGTTAAGAACAAATTCTTATTTATAATGACGGCCTAGGAACAGTGGGTTAACTGCCTTGTTCAGGGGTAGAACGACAGATTTTTACCTTGTCAGCTCGGGGATTTGGTCTAGCAACCTTTCGGTTACTGGCCCAACGCTCTAACCTCTAGACTACCTGCCGCCCCATTTTAAATCTAGTCTAATTTCTTATTTAATCAACTGTCCAGAATACATAAGCATTTCACAGTTTGACAGTAGGAAGGCAGATACACAGATACGGATATTTAGTTCAAAGTAGTAAACATTCTCACACATTCATTTTGGTGGGCTCAAGGCAGGCTCCTAAAGTGATCAATCACTATGCCACACTGGTAAATGTCACCTTTCTCCCCGGTAGTCCAGCTGCAGGGGCTTGATTAGAAGAGCTGCCGATACTGCAGGCTTGATTAAAAGTGTGTGCCGATATTATTTACTGACAGAAATGTCTATAGAGTGGGTATCAACAAACCTTTCCATCGGTTATTTAGACAAGAGATCAAGAATCTTTTTTTTGGACCAACTTTTTATTTAGTTTTTTTCAGAAGACGGTTACAGATATAGGTATAACATTAAAAGTCATATTAATTCAGATATATTAAAATATTCAGTTATCATATTTGCATCTCATATTGTCACGTTCCTGACCTGTTTTCCGTTGTTTTTGTATGTGTTTAGTATGGTCAGGGCGTGAGCTGGGTGGGTAGTCTATGTTATGTGTTTCTATGTTGGGTTCAATGTGTTGCCTGATATGGTTCTCAATTAGGGGCAGGTGTTTGACGTTTCCTCTGATTGAGAACCATATTAAGGTAGGCTGTTCACACCGTTTAGTTGTGGGTGATTGTCTTCCGTGTCAGTGTTTGTACCACACGGGACTGTATCGTTTGTTCTAGTCTGTACCTGTTTGTGCGTTCTTCGTGTTTATGTAAGTTCATATGTTCAGGTCGGTCTACGTCGTTTTTTGTTTTGTAATTTCTCAAGTGTACTTCGTGTTCGTCTGGTCTAAATAAATTCATCATGTCTTCACAACACGCTGCGTTTTGGTCCAATCCCTACACAAAACAGCCGTTACACATATTTTCACATATATTCTTGTACCRGTGGTAAAAATAAAATATCAGCGAAATGCATACAAAACATTATTAAGGGCACCTTTCTAATATTGGGCTAGGGCTGGGGTGAACATGACATTTTGTCATTCGGTGATTGTCGAATAAATAAATGCCGGTCTCTTGGTAATTGACCATTAATAACATAAACACATTTATCATCTCTTGGCTTCCATACARAGCCTACAAGCCACTGATGCATACCTTTGGAACATCTACATTTTAGAAAGTKTAATAAATCCATMMWATATAGCCTACACCATCACAATAAATACATMTTTCTTTTTGACAGGTCTAAAGAAACATGATATGAAGAAAAATGTAGTCTGTTTCAGAAGAACAGAATAGCATACTCTGAGTTGTCCTTATGTTAGGCCCTGATCTGGCTATGCCATATGCCTGTAGGCTACACTAGTTCATTTAGCAGACATAATTTGCTTAGAATTCCATGGCATTATTTTATATTATTTTATAGTATGAAGAATACAATTGAAAATAGCTGAACAAAATAAGAATTATATTTTATCCAAAAGATTTGATATGCGGCTCTTCTGTGTTGAGTGGTTAAGAAACAAGTACTCCTATACAGTATGCTTAATTTACAGTTATTTAGGTAACTGTAGTTGTGATACAAATGTTGGGCTATATGTTTAGATTTTCAATACATTCTAAGGCTCCATGATGCGACTCTAATGACGATTTGAAAAAAGTTGCATGAAAGGCATGAGCTCTACTTTGTTTTTTTGCGCAGGCTGTACACACTTCATCAGTTTCTCATTCACAATTTGACAAGCACTTGATAATGCCTTGAATTTTCCGGCTACATCCTTTGTGTGGCCGTAATGCCACCTAAAAAAATCCATGCCATTGGCCGTTGCGCGCTTAGGTTGAATATAATAATTCTAATTCCCTTCTCCTGGCTGTTTGCCGAAGCACCTCTCACTCACATGGCTCTCAGTCACGTGATCGGTTCTTTCTCACAGGCTACAAGTGAAGACAGACACATATGGGATGCAACTGCACGCGTCCTTATCCAATTCCGATGCGCATATTGATGATATTGGAATAACTGTCCTCATTTACTTTTTGTCAGCCAACAAGATYAGTAGGCCTAATGAACAGCAAAWGCACTAGCCTATGTCAATCTACTAACCCCATAGTACAAAAGTTGACCTATTCTGTGCSAGAAATACATTTTCCAAACATAGTCTGGGACAGTTGTGGGATGCAATAGATCCCAGATGAATACAACCACTAGCATCAAAAAAACTGTTTTAAGCAATGAGCCTGATGCAACAGATGTGAACGTTTAGCTTAAAATGTTGATAAACTATTAGGCTATTTCTTCACATTATAAGCACAGCAATGCCCACACGGCAGTASGCTATAAGRGCAAATGTTCCAGTAGCAGGAAAACACCATTCTCAAAAGGGACCACAAATGCGATTATTAAAAAAGGGAATTTTTATGGTGAAAATTATCTTCCCCAAACMTAAAACTCACAAGCCCCGTATGTATGCCAATTAGCCTCTACACCCGTTGTAAAGCAGACTAATGTTATTTACCACTTTAGTTGATACAAACCTTATCAAAATATATCGGCATTTTGGCTAGGCTAACATAAACTCACCCCATTCCGTACAAATGTGCGCAACCGCAACATTCAAACGAGGCTACAAAGAAAACTAATGGGACTGTAGCGACTGTGTTGACTTCAAAATCGGGGGTGTGAACTAGGTTTCTATTCAAACGTTGATCGACATGGTAATGGCTCTATAGTATTGGAGAAAAGTTGAAAAAACGGACCCTCCGTTACATCGTGACGTGTCATGTCGTAACGTACAGCACGCATAAAGCAACTATTTCTGTCTTACAATCTCTCTCCACCAGGTGTAGCACTTCTCTCATCGTTTAAAAACAAGAAATGGACAGTGACGGGGGTAAGGGGGGATACCTAGTCATTTTTTGTGTTATCATTGCATGCGATCATCATTCTCAAAGCCGCTGTTTACTTTTAAGATCACTTTAGCACCGCCCTAAAAACCTGATTCAAATTCGACACAAACCTTCAAATAGGTATGTAATGACACATTATATAAACTCTTTATAGTGTTTTATTTACATTTTAGAGGCGATAAGGTGATAAGTTGGACAGATCGAGTGAAAAAAAGCAATTTRCCCACACATCTCTCCTTCTCACTATCACGCATTAGTTTCACTTCCCCACCCGCCATTTTTAAAAAGACCCGACGGGGCTCATTGCCTGCTTGAATTATGCAGAAACGGGCAGCGTTTAGGTCATGTAATTTATTCTGTTGGAAAGGGGAGAAATTGTGCTTTACAATGGTATTGACATTACAGTTGATCTGGAAGTATTACGTTTTTGGGGCGCTAAAATAAGGGCAATTGCACGGACCAAGGCGATGTATGAGTTTACGTTACATGAGGTGGTCGACTATGATTCGATAAAGTTGCAAAAAAAAAGCATGTGAAGTTTGCCTTATTAAACTGGGCATCATTCACAAGTGATAATATATAATTCACAAGTGATAGGCTAATATTGCCACGCATCACACTATTATTGATTTTATCTTGTCTTTACATATACTGTAGGAGAGTTAAAAGGTTATTCCATCAAACTTCAAGTTATTAGAATAGTACACAACGCAGAACAGAACAACCAGGTTGAGGGTCACTGGCCAAAGCCCGAGAACATGAATATTCCAAGTTCAGACAGAAGGGGGGAGTCAGATCGCTATGATCGCCAGGAACTTTACTTTTGGTGTCCTATTTTTAATTGTTCCCGGCTACTAGTGCTGCCATGTTGATGTTAGTAGGTGCACAGTAGCTGAAGGATGTAACACTTCGGTTTTGTTCATTAAATGCATTTTATTTAATCTGGTTGCTTGCCTCACTACAACACCCGTTGCTCCGTCTCCTCAGTCCGAGAAAAACACTTAGAGAAAGGTATGTGTTGCAGATATCTCCTTTGTAGAAGTCCATAACGTGAAATAAATAAAACATCCCAAGGTTAATGCTGTATATATTGTTATAATGGAGTGTGAACCTATTGAAACATGTAACTTTCAGAGTTTTATTGTTGTTATTATATAGTTTACAGAGTGCTAAAAGTGCAGGCTGTTGCTAGCTAGCATGCCTTTCGTGATGCAGACGGTTAGCTGAGCTGCCGACTGGTGCTGGCGTTGCATTATGGGAATGTATGTTTGGCCCTCTAAGGTCTGAATGCGATAGAGCGATTTCACTGTTGTAATTTGTTTGTGTTGCAGGTTTTTTGATCATGAGTTGTTGTATTTTGGTACTGTATTTTGGTACTGTCAACACTGAAAGCACCTAGCATGTATTGGGTGGTGAGACAAGATATGTGTTACCTTTCTTCATGCTCCTGTATAGAACAACTTGTCAGATGGTGCATTGGAACTGATGTGTTCCTGTCCTGTCTTTTCACAATAGTTTTGCAGTATGTTCTATTGTCTAAATATAAGATTAGACATTTGTTGTATTAAGGACTGTTATTATTTTATACTATACATTATGGCTTATGTGATGAATGTGATTTGTGTGAGTCCGAGAAAACACTGAGAGAGAAAGAACAACTTGTCAGATGGTGCATTGAGACTATGTGTCCGTGCTTCTTCACAATACTATTGCAGATCAACATAAAAGCCAAAAAGACAGCCGTGGTGTCACTCTTCATTTCTTGGTTCTCCTGTGGGACATATAAGACCCGCTACAATACTAAATAATATATGTGTGAAATTTCTTATGATTTAAAATGGACCGTTATCATGCACCTGTCTCGAAACAGGGGCAGCGGAAAAATACATGTCATCTATGCACTTAAATAGCAAATGGGAGGACGCTTTTCCCGTGGTTCATTTTCATGCCAGCCAGGTAGGCTATACTCCTGTTGTAAAGAGAAGCAACGTGCTTAATATTAGGTAAGTTGAGAAATAAATATAGTAGGCCTAGCCTATAGAAAGCTGACGGCCTATAGAAATGTTGCGCAACAGGAGCTCATGGGCTCTCATGAAGTGTTTGATTAGATTTTCAATTACATTTGCATTGATGTCAGAGTGTTTAGAGGGACAATAGAGTGCAGAGTACCAGTCAGTTAGCAATTTTGGTAGGCTACTAATGACCATCAGCAGCATTAGAGCTTGGATAAGCCTAATTACAGTTACTAAACTGTGGAATTTGACCGGTGGTGTGGCGGTAATATGGTCATAACAGCCATAGTTGCACCCCCTTTTTGCCCTCAGAACAGCCTCAGTTTGCGGCATGGACTCTATAAGGTCTCGAAAGCGTTCCGCAGGGATGCTTGCCCATGTTGACTCCAACTCTGTAACTGTTTTAAAATTACCATTGGCCTCATGGTGAACTCCCTGAGGTTTCCTTCCTCTCCGCAACTGAGTGAGGAAGGGACGCCTGTATCTTTGTAGTTACTGGGTTTAAATTAAAAGTGTAATTAATAACTTCACCATGCTCAAAGGGATATTCAGTGTCTGCTTTTTTTTTTTTTACCCATCTACCAATAGGTGCCCTTCTTTACGAGGCACTGGAAAACCTCCCTGGTCTTTGTTGTTGAATCTGTGTTTGAAATTTACTACTCGACTGAGGGACCTTACTGATAATTGTATGTGTGTGGTACAGAGATGGGGTTATCGTTCAAAAATAATGTTAACCACTATTATTGCACACTGAGTCCGTGCAACTTATTAAGCAAATTTTTACTCCTGAACGTATTTAGGCTTTCCATAACAAAGGTGTTGAATACTTATTGACTCAAGACATTTAAATTGTACATTTTTTATTAATTTGTAAAAATGAATATTTKAAAAATCCACTTTGATGTTGTGGGGTATTGTGTGTAGATCAGTGGCACAACATCTTGATTCAATCGATTTTAAATTCAGGCTGTAACACAACAAAATGTGGGGAAAGTCAATGGGTGTGACTACTTTATGAAGGTGCTGTAACATAATGCTCTTTAAAATACATTTTGTAACTTTGTCCCAAAAGCATTTAACTGCAGGGTGTCATGTAAAAATCTTCCCAGCGTGAAATAGTTCCCAATCGTTCTGATTGTGTTGTGATTGTGACGTCATGTTGTAAAACATATCACAGCTTAAAAATGCTCCCAGTCAATAATTGCAAGCGGGTCTCTTTGTGTGCATGGCTGAGCTCGTGCGGATGTCTCTCACACCCTCGTCATTGATTTAGCTAGCTATCATAATTAGATGGCTTGTTCTAAGAGGTGTGCAGTTTTAGCTTGCTTGTATAGCTAAGTAAACAAATATAAAAGCTAGGTTTTAGCCTAAGTATAATCAACTGTTTCACATCTCATCTAGTTACTTTTGATAACCAAATGTATTGTGCCAGTTATGCCATTCCGTGCATCACATGATAGGCTGCACTAGCTAGCTAGCACAACTAGCTTGTGTCCACAGCTAGCTTGTGTCCACAGTCCATAACTTTATCCATCATCTCTCACATTACCCAAAGCCAACAGTACCGTGGTAGCCTTGGCTGGAGACATCCTCGAATGGAAAGTAAATGGCAGGACTCCAATGCTAATTCGTGGTAAAGCCAAATCAACTATCAACACTACTACCAAAGATTTACAGTGCCTTCGGAAAGTATTCAGACCCCTTGACTTTTTCCATATTTTGTTACGTTACAGCCTTATTCTAAAATTGATTAAATACAATTTTTTTCTCAGCAATCTACACACAATACCCCACAATGACAAAGCGAAAACAGGTTTTTAGAATTTTTTGCAAATTTATTTAAAAAAGAAGAAAAAATAAATACCTTATTTACATAACTAGTCAGACCATTTACTCTGAGACTCGAAATTGAGCTCAGGTGCATCCTGTTTCCATTGATCATCCTTAAGATGTTTATACAACTTGATTGGAGTCCACCTGTGGTAAATTAAATTGATTGGACATTAATTGAAAAGACACACACCTGTCTATATAAGGTCCATAGTTGACAGTGCATGTCAGAACAAAAACCAAGCCATGAGGTTGAAGGAATTTTCCATAGAACTCCGAGACAGGATTGTTTCGAGGCACAGATCTGGGGAAGGGTACCAAAACATTTCTGCATCATTGAAGGTCCCCAAGAACACAGTGGCCTCCATCATTCTTAAATGGAAGAAGTTCGGAACCACCAAAACTTCCAAGTGCTGGCCGACCCCCGGCCAAACTGAGCAATCGGCGGAGAAGGGCCTTGGTTAGGGAGGTGACCAAGAACCCGATGTTTACTCTGACAGAGCTCTAGAGTTCCTCTGGAGATGGGATAACCTTCCAGAAGGACAACCATCTCTGCAGCATTCCATCAATCCGGCCTTTATGGCAGAGTGGCCAGACGGAAGCCACTATTCAGTAAAAAGCACATGACAGCCCGCTTGGCGTTTGCCAAAAGGCACCTAAAGACTCTCAGACCATGAGAAACAAGATTCTCTGGCCTGATGAAACAAAGATTGAACTCTTTGGCCTGAATGCCAAGGGTCACGTCTGGAGGAAACCTGGCACCATCCCTACAGTGAAGCATGGTGGTGGCAGCATTATGCTGTGGGGATGTTTTTTAGCGGCAGGGACTGGGAGACTAGTCAGGATCGAGGCAAAGATGAACGGAGCAAAGTACATGTGCCTTTTATTGAGGAGTGGCATCCGTCTGGCCATGAAGGCCTGATTGGTGGAGTGCTGCAGAGATGATGGTCGTTATGGAAGGTTCTCCCATCTCCACAGAGCAACTCTAGAGCTCTGTCAGAGTGACTATCGGGTTCTTGTCACCTCCATGACCAAGGCCCTTCACCCCCAATTGCTCAGTTTGGCCGGGCGGCCAGCTCTAGGAAGAGTTATGGTGGTTCCAAACTTCTTCCATTTAAGAGTGATCAAGACCACTGTGTTCTTGGGGACCTTCAATCCTGCAGAAATGTTTTGGTACCCTTCCCCAGATCTGTGCCTTGCCACAATCCTGTCTCAGAGCTCTACGTACAATTCCGTTGATCTCACTGCTTGGTTTTTGCTCTGACATGCACTGTCAACTGTGGGACCTTATGTAGACAAGTGTGTGCCTTTCCAAATCATGTTCTATCAATTGAATTTACCACAGGTGAACTCCAATCAAGTTGTAGAAACATCTCAAGGATGACCAATGGAAACAGGATGCACCTGAGCTCAATTTTGAGTCTCATAGCAAAGGGTCTGAACAAGGTATTTATTAATWAAAWWWWTTTTTGCCAACATTTCTAAAAACCTGTTTTCGTTTTGTCATTATGGAGTATTGTGTGTAAATTGATGAGGATTTTGTTTTATTTAATCAATTTTAGAATAAGGCTGTAATGTAACAAAATGTGGGAAAAGTCAAGAGGTCTGAATACTTTCTGAATGCACTGTCATACTCTGCTTCCACCGGGCATTCGACTGATTTTAAAACTTCAGAAAGTGGAGAGCATTAGCAACACTTATGCAGTTCTTCGTAATTTGTTTTAGTTAAAAAGTATTATCTACACATCCTGAGCAGCTCATGTTATAGACAGAAGCGAGCTACATGGGTTCCTGTCTTCCTGTCTTTTTCCGTGGCTAAACCAACTAGGCTCGTAATTTAACAATTTTATTAGTATTTACAGATGGCATACAAGTTTGTTGTTGAGGCACATGAAAGTTCACATTTTCCAGAAGGCATTTCTGCCAAAAAATGCATTATGCAAAAAAAAAAAAATTGTTTACATTCAAATACCTCTCCTGTAGAGTAGTGACGCAAGACATACGCTTAGTTTCCTGAAATGAGTAACAGTTGTCAAAAGTACAGAGATGTGATTAATGTATTCGTTCATACAAGCACAACTGTTTGCCCAGTTCTGGCACCCGGATCCAGACGGAGGTCTGGTGTTTGCAGGCATGGTACTGTAAATGGGGTGCCACCTCGTCCCCCAAAGCCTACGGGGGGCACCGCTGAGACATTTAAAAACCAAACACACTTTTCAGAGGGGGAAATTTGCCAGGGGTCCAAGGTTTGGAGGGATGGAGTCACACGTCAGTCCCCATTAATTGTATGTCTTATCTCAACATCCTATATAGAATTGTAGGTTAATGATTTCTTAACAGATTATTTGGGCCTGACATTTATAGCATGCTAAATGGGGTT
The DNA here is from genome assembly GCF_002910315.2 of Salvelinus sp. IW2-2015. Taxonomy (NCBI): domain Eukaryota; kingdom Metazoa; phylum Chordata; class Actinopteri; order Salmoniformes; family Salmonidae; genus Salvelinus; species Salvelinus sp. IW2-2015. The sequence continues at coordinate 6,162,880 of NC_036871.1, read as the reverse complement.
TAGTGTATGACTAACAATCAAATGTAAAGACACAGATATGCAATTTGGTTGTATTATCCCTGTAGCATTGTTGAGAACAGAGCATTTATTTATTCATGTGATCAGCAGATTCTTTTAGCTCTTCTGCAAGCTGCTCTGTGGATGTTGTTGTTTCCTCAGATTCTGATGACACTGTTACTCTGACACAAAGTCCTAGCAGAAACAGGAGATCAGAGGAAGATAGTGCAGCCAAAGTAAGCCTTTCGTTATTTGCTTTGATTGTCTTTTTTATCATTCAAAACTGTATTGATCTTCCTGAGGTTCCATCTTTGTGATATTGGGTTGGCCTACTCCAGGAGAGTTACTTAGTATGTAGGCTTTTTCCAGTCCTGCTCTTATCAACTTAAATCATCTTGGAAGATCCTAATGTGCAGCTTAGTGATATAGCCAGGTGTTGGGAGCACGGCTGAAACCAACGCTTGCACAGTAGCTCTCCAGGAGGATGGCTGGCTACCACTGAGCTCTTTCTCAATTTGTCTATCCTTGCCTCCTTGTGTCCTCGTCTCATCCTTCTGAAAACCAACTACGGAACAATGAATTAGGAGAGGGACATTGGGTCTTATTATCAAATGTGATTTGAGAAGGGAGGCGAGGAATCACCCAAAAATGTTTTGAGAAAGAACCCTGGTGTACTAGGGTCTGTGTCTGTTGTGCCTTTTGTTAGATGATTGAGGACATTCTCCAGTGAAAAGTTGGAGGGGGAAAGGATCATGAACGAGTGTGCTCGGACATAAAGCTTGACTGACCGCACCAGACGTAATACGATTAATCTAGTCATTATTATTATTTTAGGATCATGACAAGTCCCCCACGACATGTGAAGGAAGCATATGCAAGAGGAATAGTTTCCTTCTTTCCGTACCTGGCCGACCCCAAAAGCAAGACTGACTATGTGAGTACGAAATAATTCTGAGTCCCAATTCACTCACATCACCAGATGTTCAAATGGTAAACAGCATTTTTCAAGTTACAAAGCTGTTTAACATAGCACTGTTGTTGTTTACATGCTCCTCGGTCACTTGCAATTGAAAATGACATAAATCAGGCTTTGTGTATGCGAAGGTGACTGAGGAGCATTAAACATTAAACAGTCCCTGCAACTGTTAAACTTTTCTTCCAGGAATGGTTTGTTTCTTATTTGCCTGTTTATCAAGGCCTACTATTACAATGCGGAAGATGGGAGTGGCTACTTGGCATGGAGACTGAAGCACCTGCAAAAGGAGCCTGCAGAGGGAAGAATAAAGTCCCCTCGTAGATCACTAACAGGCGGGTCAGATGGTTGGCATACATACAGTAATTGTATTTTATTTATGTGTGTATGGTTTGTGCTCACTTGGATGCAGGCATGTGAGGTTGTGTTCACAACTGAGTGAGACTTTTTTGTTATGGGTTTTTCCTCAAGATTCAGTGTAATGGGGTTTGTTTGGACTGTTGATACCAGTGTTGTGTGTTCCTCTCCTTTTTAATCTTTGGTTGAAGGTGGACCAGCTGCTGAAKAGAGACCCCTTCACGGATAAAGACTGGCTGAGTGAAGAAGGGCAGTGTCCAGAGGCCATCGCGCTGATGAAACCCACTTCTGATGAAGCAACCGTTAAAGAAAAGTTGAAGTTGACCTTTGCCTACTGCCAAAAAATTGTCCATGGCCCAACTGTGCTTCAGGACCTGATACACAACGCTGAGTCCACAGCTGATGTGGAAAATGGCACAGGCATACCACTTTAAACTGTAATATGAAGTTCTAGTATGTACATGTGGGAGGGAGAAGAATTTTAGGATTGTGGTTGAAAGGGAAGTGGGTTAAATGTTAACCCACACCAGCACTGGCAGACATGTTCTGAAAGTTAAATTAAAATGTGTGTTTCTAGGCTGTGACAGTGGCATGTCGTCCATTCTTCTTATCATCCATCTTCTGCATCCCTCCTCTCAAGGCCGCGACGAGCCGGGAAAGATGTCAGCAAGACACGCAGCTGAACATCTTATGAAGTTCATCAAGGTCAGGCTACAATTCAACATAAATTTGCTGTAGACAAACTGTGTTGCGCTATACTGATCCCCGACCCCCCCCCCTTTCCTTCACCCTCTTCCCCTTCACCCCTCTCCCTATAATACCTATGTGGCATTATAACACCGTAATACATATTAGAATCACTACTGTCTGGCTTGGGAGACTATAAGTAGATGTGATAATTAATAGTAGATGTTCTAACAATACATTATTGTCTTATAGGCAGGGACCAGCATCCAGCAGCATCTTGATGGCATCACCGGAAGTATTGATTGACAAACATGCAGTACCGTGTAAGACATCTGGCTCACTGGGCTGTTTTGATGAGCTTTTCTAAGCTCACTTTTTCTTTGGTACCTCATACAGTCAGGGTCTGGCAAACACGTACACTTTTCTCCAAATGACAATTTCCGACATTGACGTCGATACAACTAAGGCGAATCGCAGAGTAGCAGGCCAGGATGTTGCATTAAACAGATCTGTTCGAGACACAGAAATGTTTTGTTTTGTTTGCAAATGCCGCCAGGCAAATGCCAATAGCATTGTAAAACATCTGAAGTTAATCCACAGTCTTTGTCCAGGGAAATCTCTGTTTATAGTGTGGTCAGGTTGGTTGTTCACATGTATTTGTCACTTTTCTCTGGATTTAGAAAGCATCTTAACAGGGAATATGAAGAGCGATCCGTAGCAGTTTCTGTTAATTATGGTGGAGGCCCCTCTTAACACTGCTAACAGTTTTGCAGCAAACAATTTTGGTGATGTGCCAGCCCCAAGCTCACGTTGTGATTCAGCTCTGTATAATAAGAGTATTGCAGATAATTGTGCCGCAACAATAGCTCAACTCAAATCAGCGGGAGTTGGTAAAACAACAGTGAACACTTTAGTCAGTTCCATTTAAGAGATAGTTGATGCTATCCACAGTCAAGCTAAAGAGTCAGTCTTTACAGGAAACTGGCAACAATTATATTGGGTGTAAAATAGAATCAGTGTTTTGGGCAAATTGAAAATTCTTTCAGTGTATTGAATTCTGAAACCAAAAGGTTGAAATATTTCTCAGAAGTGGGGGACCGCTAATCCTCTTGGATCGACGCGTGGCATGCATAAATTGGGTTCAATTTACTTTACTTTAAGAACTGTCTCTCCAAATTGGAATTTCTCTGTTCAATATTCACCTGGTTTCTCTATTTCATGCTCAAGACATAAAAACCTATGGGTTTCACTCACTACTTGACCCAATTGTACGAGATATAAACATTTTGGAAAGTGAGTTACTGTAAGGTTCCCTTGTACAATCACCAAATTCATGGTGTATCACAACCGGCCGTGATTGGGAGTCCCATAGGGTGGGGCACAATTGGCCAAGCGTTGTCCGGGTTTGGCCGGTGTAGGCCGTCATTTTCTATAAGAATTTGTTCTTAACGGCTGGCTGGCTAAAACCGGCACTTTTACTGAAACGTTGATTAATGTGCACTGTCCCTGTAAAAATAAACTCAAACTCAAATAGGCTGTAATACTATCTGAGAACACTAGATAAAATACAATGTTGACTATTTGAAGCAACAAAAGCAGCAAATGCCAGTGTTGATCATTTGGAGACACCAAGTCACCAAAGGTAAGTGGTAGATTGCATAGTCGACGCCAAGACTGAATGGCATTTAAGCCCAAATCATTGGAACCCTCAAGTAACTTAAGTCCCGTGGTCCCGTGTGGCTCAGTTGGTAGAGCATGGCGCTTGCAACGCCAGGGTTGTGGGTTCATTCCCCACGGGGGGACCAGGATGAATATGTATGAACTTTCCAATTTGTAAGTCGCTCTGGATAAGAGCGTCTGCTAAATGACTTAAATGTAAATGTAAAATGTAACTTCCCTGCAGGGGGTCTGTTGTTTCTTTCCGTATAACCATAGTTGAAGCTCTAAATWCCCATGTCAATTTCTTTTGAGGTTAAATGCTCATTTTGCATGTGTTGTAGCAATTTCACCTCACATTGCCCAAAATCCTCATGCATGATATCAACTGAAAAATTCTCACTTGTATGAAAGTACTGTAATGAATTTAGCAGGCAAGATTATTTTAACACCCATCCCATAGGGCAGAGTGGGATTTCTCTCCATTGTTTGGCACTGTTCCACATGCWTCTCTTTAGTTTGCAGTACTATCTTGGGACTGTCTTCACTAAACTCTGTCTGAACTTCGTGTTTCTCAGCAAGACAGAAATGGAAGCAATATCTTGCACTGAAAGATTACACAAAACCAAATAAACCATGAATACCAAGGTTGTCACCTCTTGGACAATTTTTATTTTATTTAACCTCTTTAACTAGGCAAGTCAGTTAAAAACAAATTCTTATTTACAACGACAGCCTGTCCCGGCCAAACTCTGACGACGCTGGGCCAATTGTGTGCCGCCCTATGAGGCTCCCAATCACGGCTAGTTGTGATACAGCCTGGAATTGAACCAGGGTCTGTAGCGATGCCTCTAGCACTGAGATGCAGTGCCTTAGACCGCTGCCTCACTCGGGAGCCCCAATAACATGGRGCAGATAACATGGAGAGCAGCAATACACAGCTAGGGATTATGTTCAKAAGTCTGATTGGCCTTTAGCCATGTCTTTATGTTTTTGTGACGGTGTGATAGGTGGTGCAGTTGTGTGTGTCTGATGGCAGTGTGTTCCAGACATGGGAAGCTCTCACGGAGAAAGCAGATTGAACTATACAGTCACCTGTCATGGCAGACGTTTTGGATCTGCTGCCATGGGTTTGGGTTTTCTGTTTCAGTAGAAGTACTAAGTGGAGGAGGAGCCAGGCCATTTAGGATCTTGAACACAAGGCGTGTCAGTGGCGATCTGTGCCGTTTATGATGAGCGAGGACAATTTATTTTTCATAAGCATGGCCTTATTTCTATTGCAGCATGTTGGATGACTGTCGTTCATATTCCATTCACCCAGTTCAATGTAACATCGATAGGTTTAGGCCCCTACATGATACTCACATTTTCCCTATACACATCATGAGGTTGCTACAACCTAGCCTATGAATGAAAGTTTACAACGTAGGTGCACACAGGTCGAGAGAAAAATTTGAGATGACAGACAGTGACACATCTTCATACCGCTTGGCACACTCTTTTCCTGCATCTAGCTATCTAGGTGTGCACAAAGTTTTTCTACTTCTTGTCCACCGATAGGCTAGTTTTCCAAAATATAGACAGGAAAAAGGAGTATTTACTCTCCACAAATCAGGGCAGTTTTTCATAATCCGAGCCAAAGTGCAGGTATTTTATTATCCCCGTTTCGCTTGCTCCGTTTAAGAAACATTTTTCAACAGAATCAGCGGAACAGAGTTCACTTTCTAGCAGCCACGTTGTTATTCATTCTAGCTCTATGCACTCCTCCTCCACCCCGTTTTGTGGACTTGAACAACACATCAGCTGTATGTGACCAGACGAAAAAACCTTTGAAGCCAACCATGTCATAACCGCTACACACAGCCTACATCATTGTCCCCTTATGCTAAAATAACGTCCTAGTCAACATAGCTAATATACTAATGCGTTAGTAAACCGCTACAATCATGCAGTAACGTTACAGTGTATAGTCAGTAAGCAGTTAGACAGGCGGGCCGGTGGTATAACTTAATAAAACCAAAAGCTACCTTGATTTGAAGAGTGCCAGCTAGCTAAGATAGCATCCCTCTGTTTGAGCAGTGTGGTTTGATTAACTTCAGCCAGCTACATTTTCTATCTATGTAGGTGAAACTGGGGGAAAGAATGACGAAATGTCTCTCTAGCTCTCTCTCTTGCTTCTCCAACTCGACAGAGCTTAAATATTTTAAAATATTGTACCGTCCAGGTGTGCAAAGCTCTGAGACTTACCCAGAGAGATTCTAACATGTATTGCACAGGGGTGTGAATATTTATATTAATGATATATTTCTGTATTTCATGTTAACAAGTTTTCAATTTGTCATTATGGTGTATTGCATGTAGATTGGTGAGAAAAACAATCATTTTAATATAAACTATGAATTCAGGCTGTACACACAAAATTGGAAATTAGAAGGAGTATGAATTTTTTTTCTGAAGGCACTGTATATCACAGTGGTGTATTAACTAATGGTTATAGAGCAAACAATGCAATTATCACAACACGTAGGTTGTAATATGCCTTTTTTCCCAGACTTGGCCTTTTC
>NC_036871.1:5992790-6152012 GCF_002910315.2 Salvelinus sp. IW2-2015 | reverse complement strand
TCTTAACTCTAGCCAGCTACATTTTCTATCTATGTAGGTGAAACTGGGGAAAGAATGACGAAATGTCTCTCTAGCTCTCTCTCTTGCTTCTCCAACTCGACAGAGCTTAAATAATTTTAAAATATTGTACCGTCCAGGTGTGCAAAGCTCTGAGACTTACCCAGAGAGATTCTAACATGTATTGACACAGGGGTGTGAATATTTATATTAAGATATATTTCTGTATTTCATGTTCAACAAGTTTTCAATTTGTCATTATGGTGTATTGCATGTAGATTGGTGAGAAAAACAATCAATTTAATAAACTATGAATTCAGGCTGTAACACAACAAAATGTGGAATTAGTCAAGGAGTATGAATTTTTTTCTGAAGGCACTGTATATCACAGTGGTGTATTAACTAATTGGTTATAGAGCAAACAATGCAATTATCACAACACGTAGGTTGTAATATGCCTTTTTTCCCAGACTTGGCTTCCCCTTCCTTTAATCCTCATCGGATCCTCCCTCTACAGTTAAATTAAACTAAATTACTCCCTGTACAAACAAATGTTGTAGCATACACACAGTACATATGCATGCAAACACACAGTACGTACAAACGTACCCATTGGACACACACACACACACACACACCACAGTCCGCATGGTCCAGGAACACCTTTCTTAATTAAGCCCTCTATATCACTGTCAATCAAATTATTCGAAGAATGTGTTACTTTTGTGAGGAGTATAACAGGAAAAATACCAGTCAGTTGAAAATAGCGGCCAGTCTTCCCACAGACGGGCTAAATGTGTGATGGAGAGGGTTGAGAGGTGCGGTAGTGACGTGAGCAGTCTTTTTATTTTTATCCCCGTTTCGCTTGCTTCCGTTTAAGAAACATTTTTCAACAGAATCAGCGGAACAGAGTTCACTTTCATAGCAGCCACGTTGTATTCATTCTAGCCTCTATGCACTCCTCCTCCACCCTTCGTTTGTGGACTTGAACAACACATCAGCTGTATGTGACCAGACGAAAAAACCTTTKGAAGCCCAACCATGTCATAACCGCTACACACAGCCTACATCATTGTCCCCATATTAGCTAAAATAACGTCCTAGTCAACATAGCTAATATAACTAATGCGTTAGTAAACCCGCTACAATCATGCAGTAACGTTACASTGTATAGTCAGTAAGCAGTTAGACAGGCGGGCCCCGGTGGTAATAACTTAATAAAACCAAAAGCTTACCTTGATTTGGAAGAGTGCCAGCTAGCTAAGATAGCATCCCTCTGTTTGAGCAGTGTGGTTTGATTAACTTAACTCTAGCCAGCTACATTTTCTATCTATGTAGGTGAAACTGGGGGAAAGAATGACGAAATGTCTCTCTAGCTCTCTCTCTTGCTTCTCCAACTCGACAGAGCTTAAATAATTTTAAAATATTGTACCGTCCAGGTGTGCAAAGCTCTGAGACTTACCCAGAGAGATTCTAACATGTATTGACACAGGGGTGTGAATATTTATATTAATGATATATTTCTGTATTTCATGTTCAACAAGTTTTCAATTTGTCATTATGGTGTATTGCATGTAGATTGGTGAGAAAAACAATCAATTTAATAAACTATGAATTCAGGCTGTAACACAACAAAATGTGGAATTAGTCAAGGAGTATGAATTTTTTTCTGAAGGCACTGTATATCACAGTGGTGTATTAACTAATTGGTTATAGAGCAAACAATGCAATTATCACAACACGTAGGTTGTAATATGCCTTTTTTCCCAGACTTGGCTTCCCCTTCCTTTTAATCCTTCATCGGATCCTCCCTCTACAGTTAAATTAAACTAAATTACTCCCTGTACAAACAAATGTTGTAGCATACACACAGTACATATGCATGCAAACACACAGTACGTACAAACGTACCCATTTGGACACACACACACACACACACACACAGTCCGCATGGTCCAGGAACACCTTTCTTAATTAAGCCCTTCTATATCACTGTCAATCAAATTATTCGAAGAATGTGTTACTTTTGTGAGGAGTATAACAGGAAAAATACCAGTCAGTTGAAAATAGCGGCCAGTCTTCCCACAGACGGGCTYAAATGTGTGATGGAGGGTTGAGAGGTGCGGTAGTGACGTGAGCAGTCTGGCTCGACTAAAGTGTGAACAGGCAGGTGTAAAATCACAGAAAGGCCTCCTGAGAACTTGGAAGTGCTAACACAACAGCACAACAGACCCGCTTCCACAGCTGAGACAGAGCACCTGCACACACACACAGACAAATAGACAGACAAAGACACACACACTCACTCTCTCATATGTTGTAGGTTTAAATAGGATTTGCCAGTGTCATATACCTCCACAACCTGTAGTAACACCCAAGCATTTGCTGCCCTCTAGTGGTGGTTCAGTCTCCACTATGAAGGTCCATGTGTTTCCATTTGAAAGGTATCTTATGAAATACCTTTATTTGACTGATTATATTTTGGACCATGGAATTTGTCAATATAAAATCATTGTAATGATGTGTTGTTAAGGATTAACATCACAAGGGAGGATGCCAACAGGTTGAACAAAATTATAAAGAAAGCTGGTTCTTCCATCAGCACCCACATGGACAATCTAGAACCCATTCTGAATAAGCCGATCGTCAAGCAGCTCAAGAGCATAGAGACCAACACTAGCCACGCCCTCCACAGTATCTGTTTGGACCATTCAGTGTAATGTTAGACAGATTTATTTTACCTAGGAGTCAAACAGAATGTTTCCACAGATCTTTTTGTACCTTATGCTATGAGGGTTTTTAACATGAACACTTACAGTACGAGTCAAAAGTTTGGACACACCTACTCATTCAAGGGTTTTTCTTTATTTTTACTATTTTCTACATTGTAGAATAATAGTGAAGACATCAAAARGATGAAATGACACATATGGAATCATGTAGTAACCAAAAAAGTGTAAAAACAAATCAAAATATATTTTATTTTTGATATTTTTCAAAGTAGCAAGCCTTGCACACTCTTGGCCTTCTCTCAACCAGCTTCATGAGGTAGTCATCTGGAATGCATTTCAATTAACATGTGTGCCTTGTTAAAAGTTCATTTGTGGAATTGATTTCCTTAATGTGTTTGAGCCAATCAGTTGTGTTGTGACAAGGTAAGGGTGGTATACAGAAGACAGCCCTATTTGGTAAAAGACCAAGTCCATATTATGGCAAGAACAGACCAAATAAGCAAAGAGAAACAGCAGTCTATCATTACTTTAAGACATGAAGGTCAGTCAGAAAAAAACAACAAGCATTATGATGAAACTGGCTCTCATGAGGACCGCCATAGGAAAGGAAGACCCAGAGTTACTTCTGCTGCAGAGGATAAATTCATTAGAGTTAACTGCACCTCAGATTGCAGCCCAAATAAATGCTTCACAGAGTTCGGTAACAGACACATCTCAACATCAACTGTTCAGAGGAGACTGCACGATTCAGTCCTTCATTGTCCTAATTGCTGCAAACAAACCACTACTAAAGGATACCATTAAGAAGAAGAGACTTGCTTGGGCCAAGAAACACGAGCAATGGACATTAGACCGGTAGAAATCTGTCCTTTGGTCAGATGACTTCAAATTAGAGATTTTTGGTTCTAACCGCCGTGTCTTTGTGAGACACAGAGTAGGTAAACGGATGATTTCCGCATGTGTGGCTCCCACAGTGAACCATGGAGGATAAGGTATGATGGTGTGGGGGTGCTTGATGGTGACACTGTCAGTGATTTATTTAGAGTTCAAGGCAACATAGCTACCACAGCATTCTGCAGCGATCCGCCATCCCATCTGATTTGCTCTTAGTGGGACTATAATTTGTTTTTCAACAGGACAATGACTCAAAACACACCTCCAGGCTGTGTAAGGGCTATTTGACCAAGAAGGAGAGTGATGGAGTGCTGCATCAGATGACCTGGCCTCCACAACCACCCGACCTCAACCCAATTGAGATGGCTTGGGATGAGTTGGACTGTAGAGTGAAGGAAAAGCAGCCAACAAGTGCTCAGCATATGTGGGAACTCCTTCAAGACTGCTGGAAAAGCATTCCTCATGAATTTGGTTGAGATAATGTCAAGAGTATGCAAAGCTGCCATCAAGGCAAAGGGTGGATACTTTGAAGAATCTCAAATGTAACACTTTTTCTGTTACTACATGATTCCATGTGTTATTTTATAGTTTGGAAAAATAGTAAAAATAAAGAAAAACCCTTGAATGAGTAGGTGTGTCTAACCTTTTGACTGGTACTGTATGTGCTGCTTTTAGTGTGTTTTTAGTTGTGTTTTATTGTGTATTTATTGGCGTTCTCTGTATTGGCTGGTGCAATCAACATTTCCCTTCTGGGGGATTAAAAAAGTACTATCTTATCTGTAATGACCCTATAGGTGCCTAACGATCTCTCATCATACAATAAAGTATCTACAGCAACAATGGCTAATCACCCAACAACAATYTTCTTATAATACTTGTTTTGTTTTCCTGTAACACAGGATTTGGTCAAGTAATGGATTTTGCAAACGGATGTTTTTATTTTGAACACTATCTTATGTGATGAAACAAAGCACTTGCACTCCTTTACATTCATACCCAAAGTCAGAGCAAACATCTTGTGTCTTTAAACAGGAAGTGAACTTCAAGATTATAGGCCTATGGCAGACGATTTGCCTCAGTAACTACTGTAGGGATAATAATATTTAACAATCTACATTTAATACATCTTACTGTCTGACTCCATTTAATATAGTAAAACCATGTGCAATAAGATTAAGAAATGGTAATGAGAAGAGAATCCAAGGTATTAATTAGTTATTCTCAATTAACAACTTTCAAATAGATAACAAACATGAATGCTATAGTATTATTCTCACACATTCCAATAGTCATTCCGCTGGATACTGTAGAGAGAGAGAGATACATTTTAGGGGGGAAGGGCTGTTTTAGGGCAAATTGCCATGCAGCCCCAGGTGACGGAGAGCACGTAAGTTTGAGGCAGGGCCTACACTATCACTCTGCTGAAGTCATCTGTCCCTTCATCTGGACGTTCAATAGAAGACAGCAGGTTGAGCATGCCTCTATTTCTGGTGTCATTTTCTGCACACCCATGGTCCATTTCTGGCCACCGCAAATGCTCTGTCCAAGTCACTGTCCTCAGCAGCATCTTTAAGCGACTGCATCACAAGGGCATTTCTCCTCCTTGTATCCTCCATTCTCACTGGGTTAGCTTCAGGGAAATGTTGAATTAATTCCTTCTTTCTTTCTTCTCCTGGGGAAATCACTGAAAACATTGTATATCCAACACCTAGTGCACCGACCAGCGCTGTGGATGCCAGGATAGTGACTCTGCTCATTGTTACTTGGTCCGCTCGGTTTTGCATATGACACAACTACTTAGAGTTTTTTTTAAATGTTTTGTTTTCTATGTTATCAATCACTGTTGTGTTTTTCCTTCAGCAGTGCACAATGTCCACCCAGAGGTTTTGTAAGTYGCTTTATTTTGGTCTGTTGACAGTCACAATGCATTCTGGGATGGGAACAGAACGGAACGAGAACGTGATCGCTGTGATTCCCTTTCAAAATAAAAGTCCTGCGATGAAACTGGTACAAAATGTTACATATTGTCAAAATTCGTACCAAAGATGTAGTAGTAAATGGCATATGCTTAACAGAGTTGGAATATTCTTAAACATGATCAACAAAGTAATTATTTAATTAATTTTACAATTATTATTATGGTAATGGTTCTCCATGTTCCATATGCATATCCGTGAGTAATAAACATAAGAGGATCTGAAATATGTAGATGTTTTTCAATCTGTAGAGAGGTTAAATGCCGGTAATGTAATAAAAGATTCTCCAGTACTTTTGCATACTTTTTAGCCAGTAGTTCTGAAAGTAGTGCTCACGAGTCAAAAGTGATCCCCGAAAATCGCGTACWATGTCACATGCAGATATGTGCACCCCGTCCTTGGTCTCTCTCTCTCACTGCTGTGTGTGCATCTTGCTAGCTGTCYCWCTAATGTCGAGGAGCTAAGCTCATTGGCTATGAACACAAATTGTTAGGGGGCTGGCCCAGGTGGGGAAGAATGTTGGGGAAATGGCGCAGCAAAGCTTCCAGAAAAATAGTCGCTTTCAAAATAGAGATTCCGTGGCTAATTGAGGTAATACAATAATTGTGCTCATAGATTATGCATATATGAACTGCACATTGACACATCCAGCCTAAAGCGGGAGGTTTAATGGACCCATCTTGCACACATAATTTATGGTAATTAGGTTTGACATTTCACTCAAGAGCCTCAAAACCCCTTTTTAACATGGTAACCAGGGTACCATTAATGTGTGGCGGACCTCTCCAAATGCCTTTCTGATAAGCAAAGAGAGACTGAAAGGAAAGGCTGCTTTTCAAGGCTACTTTTCAAGCATGTCCATATTCACGTCCATTCTTTATGTGTGAGAGCAGCCCATGTACATTGTATTGTATTCACTGCAGATTCTACAGTATATGCCACCTAAACCTGCTTTTCCACTGAGCAAGCAAGGTCTTATACGTTGCTGTGGTTTATTATGTTTAAGTTCAATAATCACTGACAAGCAACGTCCCACCACACGCCTACGTACACTGAGTGTACAAAACATTAAGAACACCAGCTCTTTCCATGACATAGACTGYCCAGGTGAAAGCTTTGATCCCTGTTAAATCCACTTCAATCAGTGTAGATGAAGGGGAGGAGACAGGTTAAAGATGGATTTTTAAGCCTTGAGACAATTGAGACATGGATTGTGTATGTGTGCCATTCAAAGGGTGAATAGGCAAGACAAACGATTTAAGTGCCTTTGAACGGGGTATGGTAGTAGGTGCCAGGCGCACCGGTTTGAGTGAATCAAGAACTTCAACACTGCAGGGTTTTTCYTMCTCAACAATTTCCCGTGTGTATCATGAATGGTCCACCACCCGAAGGACATCCAMCCAACTTGACACAGCTGTGGGAAGCATTTGCGTCAACATTGGGGCCAGTATCCCTGTGGAACGCTTTCAACACCTTGTAGAGTCCATGCCCCGACGAATTGAAGCTGTTCAGAGCGCAAAAGGTGCAACTCAATATTAGGAAGGTGTTCCTAATGTTTTGTACACTTAGTGTACATAGAGTATACGACACATAAGATGTAAAATATACATCTGATGAGTCTGTGGACTGTAGAAAGAAGTTCAAGGCATGCTTGATCTAGACTTTTCTGGCACATTGTTCCAGGGGAAAAAAATATTTCTTTGATTATTGTGATTATTTTTCTKTTTTCTCTGGTGATGAACRTACTCATTGGACTGGTGAGCCTTAAAGAGTGGTTCTGGCAGCCGTCCTTGAGCGTCATTCCTGCATAACAAGTCCACGGCCCTCCCAGCATCATCTTGACTTTTTCAATCATCATCTTCAGATACTGTTATTGGCACATGAAGAATGAGGCACACAGGGATATAAACAACCACCGTGCTTGTGGCTGTCCAAATAGGATAACTGTTATTTGGTTCCAGCTAGAACCCTTTGGGTTCCAGCTAGAACCCTTTGGGTTCCATGTAGAACCCTCTGTGGAAAGGGTTCTACATGGAACCCAAAAGGGTTCTACCTGGATCCAAAAGGATTGATTCTACCTGAAACCAAAAAAGGTTCTTCAAAGGGTTCTCTTATGAGGACAGCCAAAGAACCCTTTTAGTCCTTACAGAAAAACCACATGAACACGTTTTCATGCGATCACATGTGGCCTTATATGATAACATGTGACATGTAAAGCAACGTGATAACATGAAACTACACATGTGAAAACGTGATCACGTGAAGTGTTCAGAAATCATTTTTTTCATGTGATTTTCCACATGTGAAAAACATGTTTTTTTTCTGTAAGGTACAGTAGGTTCTAGATATCACATTTTTTTCTAAGAGTGTATTGTCTATTGGAAGAAGCATAACCCAGGGGTGAATCGTGCCGTGTTCTGTGTTTACCAAAGGAGGCAGGAGAGGAAGAGGAGGAGAGCGTTCAGGAAGAGTAGACCGTTCAAGAGGAGGAGAGCGAGGGCTGGAAATGATACCACTGGGAGAGAGAGGAGGACCACAGGGGGATTTGGTGGGATGGAATAGGAGCAGGAGACCGCACCCGTCACCTCTGTCTCACATCCTCATCTCCTCCTCCAGTTTCTTGGGATCTTTTTCAATACCGGTTAAATTCTATCTCGCAAAACATTGTATTTTGAGCCTGTGTATATGTAAATGACTGATTGAACAAGTTAAATAGTTCATGCAACATAGGCCTATTTAGGAAGGATAGTTTATCAACTGTGTTTGATGGTAATGTGCAGCTGTGTGTCTGCTGTTCTCTTTGTCTGCTACTTTAAAAAAGAAATGTTATTCTTGTATGTACAATAGCATGCTTCCATCAGCTCTCTCTTATGCTAACAGATGTATAATACACCCTCTTTTATTGAGACACAATGTACAGGACATGTTCTACAGTGAAATGTAACATGCCACAGCTTCTATCATGTTTTAGGGAAGACCCAGATGCAGACAGTGTCGAAGTAACAAAAGTTGTTTTACTTGAACAGGGGGCAGGCAAAATGACAGGTCAAGGGCAGGCAGAGGTCAGTAATCCAGATCAGAGTCCAAAAGGTGCAGAAAGGCAGGCAGTCTCAGGGTAGGCAGAGGTCAATAATCCAGTGTGGTGGGGCAAGGTACAGGACAGCAGGCAGGCTCAAGGTTAGGGCAGGCAGAATGGACAAAACAGGAACTAGAAACAGCAAGGGGAAAAACGCTGGTAGGCTTGACGAACAAAACTAACTGGCAGACGAACAGAGAACACAGGTATACATACTGTATGTGTGGGGTACAGAGATTAGGTAGGGGTTCAAAAATCTTGTTAAACACCATTATTAAACACAACTAGTCCATGGAACTTATTATGTGACTTGTTAACTCCTGAACAGTGCATTCAGAAAATGTTCAGACCCCTTGGCTTTTTCCACATTTTGTTACGTTACAGCCTTATTCTAAAATTGATTAAATAAATAAAAAATCTCATCATTCTACACACAATACCCCATAATGACAAAGTAAAAACAGGTTTTTAGATTTTTTGCAAATGTATACATTTAAAAAATATATATATACTTTATTTATATAAAGAATCTCATATCTACAAATAAAATTCTCTGGTCTGATGAAACCAAAATTGAACTCTTTGGCCTGAATGCCAAGCGTCACATCTGGAGGAAACCTGGCACCATCCCTACGGTGAAGCATGATGGTGGCAGCATCATGCTGTGGGATTGTTTTTAAGCGGGAGGGACTGGGAGACTAGTCAGGATCGAGGGAAAGATGAACTGAGCAAAGTACAGAGATCCTTGATGAAAACATGTTCCAGGGCGCTCAGGACCTCACCGTCCAACAGGACAAAGCCCCTAAGCACACAGCCAAGAAAACACAGGATTGGCTTCGGGAAGTCTCTGAATGTCCTTGAGTGGCCCAGTCAGAGCCCGGACTTGAACCCGATCTAACATCTCTGGAGAGACCTGAAAATAGCTGTGCAGCGACGCTCCCCATCCAACCTGAGAGGATCTGCAGAGAAGAATGGGAGAAACTCCCCAAATACAGGTGTGCCAAACCTGTAGCGTACCCAAGAAGACTTGAGGCTGTAATTGCTGTCAAATGTGCATCAACAAAGTACTGAGTAAAGGGTCTGAATACTTATGTAAATATGATATTTCAGTTTTGTTATTTTTAATACATTTGCAAACAATTCCCCAAATCCTTTTTTTGCTTTGTTATTGTGGGGTATTGTGTGTAGATTGATGAACGGAAAACAACTTTTTAATCCATTTTAGAATAAGACTGTAATGTAACAAAATGTGGAAGAAGTCAAGGGGTCTGAATACTTTCCGAATGCACCGTATTTAAGTTTGCCATAACAAAGGGGTTGAATACTTATTGACTCCAGACATTTCAGCTTTTCAGTTTTAATTCATTTGTAAACATAATTCCACTTTATGTTTATGTTATTTCATAGTTTTGATGTCTTCATTATTATTCTACAATGTAGAAAATAGTAAAAATAAAGAAAAACCCTTGAATTAGAAGGTGTTCTAAGACTTTTGACCGGTAGTGTATGTCCACAAGCCTACCTCAACATTCAAGACTGAGAACACACTTCTCAAGATGTCACCAAAGCAGGTTCCCGCCTTTCTAGGGAGTTTTTCCTAGCCACCGTCATACTACATCTGCATTGCTTGCTGTTTGGGGTTTTAGGCTGGGTTTCTGTATAGCACTTTGTAACATCGGCTGATGTAAAAAAGGCTTTATAAATAAATTTGATTGATTGATTGAGAAAGGGACCAGTGGAAAATACTACTAAGCTATGTTTTAGGGAATCGTCTCAGAGCCCAATGTATGATTATGTGCTTATGTTCAGTGTCAGGAGAATTTTCCCAAATAGAACACGATAAGTACACTCTGTCAAATGTCAAAGGCTTCCCATGTCCTTCATCCAGCCAATACTAGCATATGTTATATGGTTGTGCGGCCTTAAAACTCATTCTATAAGACCAAGACCCAAGTGGTTTTTGAGCAAAGAACAAAATGCATGTTTCATCATTTTTTTGTGACGTATAGTAGGATAGGATTAACAAGAGTTAAGTATTTATTCAAATAGCTGCAGTTCATTCAAAGTATTTCCACCTCTACTTTGTGATAATAGTTTTTCTTAGGATACAAATCCAGTCTCCTAAAGTTAATATAAATTAAGTAATTGAGAAAAATAGAAAATGGTTACACAGTATATACAGTATATAGTGAAAAATATAGTTCTCATGTAATCAAACAAATATCATGGTTACAAATAGAAAAATACACACATTGACCCAAAAAATGTCACCATCTACCAGCCGATAGAAATACTGACTCAGAAGAATACCTTAAGGCATAGCGTGGTTAATGGAAAGAACTATGATCTTTTCGGCAGGTTAAATATATGCTTTCTTGTAGGCTTGTAGGTTATCTTGTAGGTTTCTGGTTTCTGGAGGAAATATCCCTAGCCAGCAGCATTCTTGTCACGACTTCCGCCGAAGTTGGTGCCTCTCCTTGTTCGGGCGGCATTCGGCGGTCGACGTCACCAGCATTCTAGCCGCCACCGATCTACGTTTCTTTTTCCATTTGTTTTGTCTTGATTGTACACACCTGGTTTCCATTACGTTATCATTTATTCCCTATTTAACCCTCTGGTTCCCACATGGTTTTGTGCGTGTTTGTTCTTTGTTAAGTAGTCGCTCTGTTGTGTCGAGCTAGAATATTTTTCCCTGTATGGAATTTGTTTGTGATTTTCCGAGTAAAGTACGTTGTTACTCACTTCTGTGTCCTGCGCCTGACTCCGTCCTACCTGCTGCACACTGACTCTTGACAATTCTAAAGAAACAAGAATCAACACTGTGTCTGCACTTTAAGCAGATGTAAAGCTATATGGTTACATGGACATTGTTTACTGCGAGAAACTAAGCAAAACAATGTTACCCAGACCATGAGGTGAGACTACCAAAGGATAGGTTTCCAAAACGGGTATTTAGTGTTATAAAGTTCTGTTTTTACGCTGAAATTTGCTGCTCTCAATAGCACATTATTATGCATTACTGCTACAGCACTATTGATCTATTTACATTTAGGTAACCATTTGTTCTTTCAGATTTCTCTTTCACAACAATATCGAAAGTGTTAAATCAACTCTAAAATTATAAAAATGTACACTGTCTATTGCCCCACAATACATGTTCATGCCTTCGAAAGTGTAAGCTTTTTAAAAATGGCAATATGTAACTTTTTGGGCAACTCAACCTAATTCACATAGAATTGGGAGTTACTGTGTCTTTCATTTCATTGAAAGCAAGTCTAAGAAGCAGTATATCTGTTGTATGTGCACTATTTCTATGCTTCCGGTTAAGTTTAGCTTTTGCATCTTTCACTTTCAGTTTTGTACAAACTTCAAACATCTGAAAATACAATATTGTTGGATATGGAATATATATTTCACAGCGGTTTAGATGGTACAATGATTCTCTACACTATAATTGCTTGTTTTTTCACAAACTGAAATTAGGTGAAGTATTAGAATTTTAACAACCAGAAAATGCCATAGTGCACTTTTATCATTTTCACAGAGTTTATGTAACTCTGTAAAGTTGGCCAACACTGGTTATTATTGCCTTCACTCTACATTGGTGTTAAGTGTTAAATCGATTTCATCTTAGTATTTTATTTTTATTTTTTACTTACTACCATTTAACACGAGGGTGTAAACACTTCTTATTTAAATGATATGTCATTCAAGGGACCAGAGTGGCCCTGGTCCAGACGGTGAAGGGTAAAGTTGTCCCTAGACGCTGATCTTGGGTCAGTTTTGCGTTTCCCCCACTAATGGTTAAGGTTATGATTGGCGGAGGGGAAGCCTAGATCAAGAGAAACTTCACCCTGGAGTGGTCTAGACATTGTTTGGCAGGGACACTTTGACAGTCTTTATTTCTGAGATGTGGGAGGACTTTTGGATGATGCAGCTGGTGGTGGTAGTCCCTGTGGCGCAGCACTGCCCCTGGGCCAAGTTAGTCAGAGCCATGGCAGCGTGGATCTCTCTCCACTCTGCCTCCTCCCTCCTCTGGCCTCTCTCACTCTTCCCCTCACTGCGAACGACATAAAGGAGAGATTTAGAGATTTAGAGCCTAGAACGTATCATTAATGCACACTCCCCAAGATGAAATCATCATTCACAACAGSGAGACTTCCTACTAACAGACAACAGCAGGTATCAATAGAAATGCATCATCCTAGACTGCCATTATTTGCTCATCCCAATGTGGGTGTGCTACAGCGAAATGTTGCATTAGTACATGTTTATGAATAATACTACATCTTTATGCTGGACTGTGAATTGAATATGTCTTCTTTCTTATGCATCTGGAGCGCTTCTACTCGATATAAAGAATGGTACACTGGATAGAAGGGGTCCATAAACAAACAAACAAACATACTCTTACCTGTCACATCTAGTTGATGCATAGTTCACTGTGTCTGAAAACATGGATAGAAAAAAAGCCAGAATTACATTTATTGTACAGGAAAGGCCAATTAATGATAAAGTATGGAGTTTTCTGGAACCTATATATTTATTTACATACAGTACCAGTCAAAAGTTTGCACACATTGTAGAATAATAGTGAAGACATCATAACTATGAAATAACACATATGGAATGATGTAGTAACCAATGAGTAGGTGTGTCCAAACTTTTGACTGGTACTGTGTATGAGTGTGTGTTGGCATTGTGTTTTCTATTCATAATTTTCAGTTTCTGTGTGCATTACCAAGTGTTTGCATATGTGTTTCTCTCTCCTGTGTGTGTGTGTGTGTGTGCTGTGTGTGTGTGTGTGTGTGTGTGTGGTGTGTGTGTGTGTGTGTGTGTGTGTTGGTGTGGTGTGTGTGTGTGTTGTGTGTGTGTGTGGTGTTGTGTGTGTGTGTGTGTGTGTGTGTGTGTGTGTGTGTGTGTGTGTATGTGCACTTTAACTGCGCCAGAGGGCCTTAACTCACTGAAGTACTCCAGTCTGGCTGCTCATAAGCACTCCGGCCAAAACAAATGCAATTATGTTTCTCCTGTGCCTTTTCAGATGGAAAAATACAATATCTGTGCAGTGTCATGAACGCAGACACTCTGTTTCCAGGTCTCCAGAGCTCGTTTGCATCCAGAAAGTTTTTAAACTGTTTTTCAATCCACCCTCTGCCCTCTCTCCCTTTATGTTTGGCTGAGTACTGCAGATCATCATACATCATAGAAATGTGTATGGGAGTATTGTGTGAATGAGCGACATGTACTGTAATACTCCCTCTATGGATCTTTAGTGGGCAGTGTCTCACCTTCTGGGTGTCTTTGGTTCCACTAAACGTATTGGTTTGAGCTCAAATGTTGGTTTATCAATCTACAAAATGCACTTTGTTTATAGTTTGGGTGTTATCATCCTTTTTTTATGATTCGGTTTATAAATGAGTAAGAAATAGTGTGTTGATTTGCATGTTTGCGCACACGTTTTTCATGTGAACACAGCAGTAGGGCTATCTGTTTTGTTGAGACAAGTCAGAAAAGTCAAGTATAMTTATCTTCAGGGAGCTGTGAGCAGGAAAATTAGAGGCCAATTGCGAGCATACAAAATGCCGCTTTCAATATTCGCTGCCTGAAACATCTCAGACTCCTATTTCTATAACAAGGCCCAGGCCAAGAGCAACTATAGGCAGACAATAAATCATTTGATGCCTCTCACATTTTGCTACTGAATGTCTCTACTCTTTCTTGGTGGTTCTGACATTTATGTTTTAAAAAATAAAACAGTACTTTCTGGAAACCTATCACTAAATACAAAATGCACATGTAAATCATTATGGGGAAATTGAACTCTGCTGTGTTTGTCCCTGCGTCATTTATGTTTTACAAGAATTCTCCATTCATTTTACTGAAATAGTGTTTTGTACAAGACCTTAACAATCATGTTAGCGTCTCTCAGACCAAGTCTGACCTGGGACATCAACTACAACAAATATGAAATTCCTTGGCTTACTCTGAAAATAACATTTCCATTCTGATCATAGAAGTCATGAACTCATACAGTAGTGTTGCACAAGGGGATGCAGGGCAGATAGTTTTCACTTGCCCTCAAAAGTTAGTCAGAGCTGGATTGGCACTACAGATTCGAAATCAGTTGCTAATTGAGAGACAGATTGAAACCAAGCTACCAAGAATTAGAACTGCTCATCTAGGGTATCAGAAAACGAGGAACTTCTGTCTCAGCATGAATGTTTTCATTTTGCAACAAACTAGGTTAAAAAAAAGTGTGCAGTGTCCTCACTCCATATAAAACATGAATCCAGTAAGATTTATTCGTCTCTGGCTCCTCGAAGGGAAAGACCACTTGTTATAGTTTAACAGCATATTTCAACGTCAAGATCCCCAGTGTGTAGACGCTTTCTGAAGACTTTCACTTGGCAGGCAGATTTAGTGTTTGATGACCTGTCGTTATATTGGACATCCAAGAAACAACACTAATTAGCATGTCCCAGATAGGCGTAGTGACTCTTTTACCCCTCCCTAGTGCAGTGTAAAAAAGCGTTAACGTTCTGAGTTCTTTCGAGACTGCATCAAGGTTCAGCACTGCTCTCCACTCCCATTCCAGAGAAGCTCTAAGCACCCTCTAAATACTCCAGGGACACACCCAAAAATTTGCTGTGTGCCTGTATAGAAATCCGAAATGTTTCTTGATATCTGAATGTAATGTTCTGTTCTACCAATGTTCTGTTGGTAGCCTACCCTAAAACTAGGTATTTTGTGAAATAGGCTAATGAGGTAAGAAATGAATGTGATATATACTGTAATGTGCTTATAAACCAATTTGAGAAACTATACTTGCAACTTTGAGTGTGGATATAGTTATTTGAACTTCCAGAAGCAAGTCTGTGGTGCTTTAGTATTAGGGTCTAAGCAAAAATCCACATTGAAACGCCATTTGTACCAGAAACTTTGGCAAAGGTCCTTATGTCTCACCTTGGGGACAATAAAATCTCAGACATTCTGTAATTGACCCTGAGATCTGCTATTTTCCACCATGGCAAGGAAACAACGCACTCTAGAATATGGATCATGGAAATCATAGGACCGATGAAGTAGTCTACTACTTTGTCTTTGGCTAAACAAGATCAAGGATTTTATAAGCAGTGGATTTAGATGTCAGCACAAGTTCTTATTAGCTGTTGCTTTTGTTCCAGGACCTTTCTGGAGTTTAGAATTGTCAACCTGATTTAGGGCAGTGCTCCTAACTTCAGGTACGGAAGTGCACCCATGTGTGAAACATATCTCCCTCCAACCTAGTTGTGTCTTGTTAAAGCTTTCAACATTGACAGATAAGACCAACTGAATGAACAGAAGTTCTGCAAACCTAAAGCGGCAAATCTTAAAGCTGCAATATAACTTTTTGGGCGACACGAACAAATGCACATAGAAATGTGAGTTATAGATCTGCCATTCACATTGAAAGCAAGTCTATGAAGCGGTAGATCTGTTCTATGTATGCTATATCTATGCTTTTTGTTTCTCAAAGCTTGCGAACTTGCAACATTATATCAACTAGCCTATTCCGGGCCCTAAGAGTTTCCACACCAGTGAGCTCCGGACAGACACAGCTGTTTTTGCGCAAAAGGAAACGTGTTCAGGTAGGCTAATTTATGAGGTTTCCACTGGATATATGGGATACTCGGAGCATGACATTTTGCTCTTTCACACCAAAGCCTGGTCCTTAACGTGTTCAGGTAGGCTAATTTATGAGGTTTCCACTGGATATATGGGATACTCGGAGCATGACATTTTGCTCTTTCACACCAAAGCCTGGTGATTATCGAGGGGGAGTGTGTTGGAAAGATTTTTCAAATACTGTGAGGAAATATTGTTCGCAATGGATTAAAAAAAAAATAACTCACTTTATTGAAAAAATTACTAAGAAGCTTAGCTTATTAGTGGTGGTGAGTTAAGACAATCAGAAATCAGACATCCAGTTAGCCTATGTGTGCTAATGCTCGTGTAACAGTATAACTTTAACACGTCCCCTCGCCCCGACACGGGCGCGAACCAGGGACCCTCTGCACACATCAACAACAYTCACCCACGAAGCGTCGTTACCCATCGCTCCACAAAAGCCGCGGCCCTTGCAGAGCAAGGGGAAACCCTACTTAAGTCTCAGAGCAAGTGACGTAACTGATTGAAACGCTACTAGCGCGTACCCGCTAACTAGCTAGCCATTTCACATCCGTTACACTCGCACGCTCCATCAACTTTAAGAGGACCGAAAAACCAGACACGTGCTCATTGCTCACATGAAGCGCTTCAAACAAAATACAATGAAAACATTGACAAAACTCGGAAATGATGGTATGAAATAAACCAAAACGTGTTTCTCACAAGTGGAGCAGGTTGTGACGCTTTCACTCCAACTTCACAGTAAATGACTGTAGGCCTTAACACAAAACAATAATGTGCAAGAACTGGCAGGAGACAGCTGAGCCATTCTGGAGGGAGACTTGCCTATATCTTTGCCACACACACCCCTCCCCTTCTTCTTGTCTCAACATTTCAAATTATACTGAAGACACATAATCTTCACATATTTTAGATGCATTGCGGTTCACTGACAGCCACACCTTAATAATCAGCTAGACCTGTTGCCACTGGCGCTGCCCAAATTGAGGGCCTCCCAACTAGGCATAGGCCTACACGCTTGAGGTTTGAAACAATGAAGCTTTAAAATAAGCTAACGAAGTCATGCTCTCTGGTGAAGTATTTTCAATAATTTTATTTCTGTATACAGTAGACAGGAGTAATTATATATTTTTGGCAAATGTATTTCCATTTACTTTAGGCTGCAAATCTTTTCCTATGCTTAGGCTACACCTCACAGCACCTCCTATGCAAAGTATCTTCCCATAGCTATGCCTCCGCCTCATGGCAAAATTTGCAGAATTGCATGAAATTTGTTATAAAATTGCTAAATCTTCTCTCCGCCCCATAGCAAAATGTGTAGAAATGCAGCAAGCTTGCTGTAAAACAGCAAAATGTTCTCTAAACGCCATGGCAAATTGTGCAGAATTACACAAAATTAACTCTAAAATGTAACTTTGTGGCCCCCTGTCACGACTCCTACCGAAGGTGGCTCCTCTTCCTGTTCGGGCGGTGCTCGGCGGGGTCTACTAGCTGCCACCGATCCCTTTTCCCTTTTCTGTTGGTTATGTCTTATTAGTTACACCTGTTTCTTGTTTACGTTTAGTTGGGCTATTTAAGCTGGTCGGCCCGCCTGCTCTTTGTGCGGGCTTAATTTTTCCACTGTGTTTTGTGAGTGGTAGCGTGTTTCGTTTTGGGATTTCCCTCTGGACTATTTAGGTCCTGGTTTTGGGTATCGTGTTTGTTGCGCCCATGAGTGTTGGCGCGCACAATTTTTTCCCTGTGCCTAATTAAAACACTACTCAGTACTTTCTGCCTCATGCGCCTGACTCCGCACCCACTACGCTTAAGTGCGTCACACACCCCACCCCCATCAGAGTTGCCCATCCCTGGTTTAGACGATACAATGATTCTCTACATAATGACTGCTTGTTTTGTCACGTAAACTAAAATTAGGCAAACTATTCAAATTTTAGCAACCAGGAAATGGTGGAGCTATTTCTGCATATTCTACCGTTAACCCTTGAAGTAAGCTAGTTGGTTAGCGTTATGCCAAGTCACTGAGCCACAAGCGAGTCCAGTCATTGTAAAGCTACAGTACGTTAGCTAGTATGTCTGCATATGACATCTCTTATATCCAGCGTATGGCAGCATTCTGTAGACTTTGTTCAGCGTTTCAAGTAAAGTGTCTCCAAAGAATAAGAAACCTCTCACCCATATGGTAGAGAGAGTTTGCCTCTGCTTCAGAGGAAGAAGGCGAGACGAGGTCGTCGTCACACTCGTTGGAGCTGAACGACCCTGAGTGGTTCCTCAGGTGGGACTTTGTGACGTCATCAGAGGTTGCCATCACGTGTCGTAGGGTGTCGTTAAGGTACCGGTTCAGCAAGCTGCTCTTGTACTTGGGGGGTGGAGAGACATAGTCGTCACTGAAGGCAGGATCAGTCCTGTTCTCCTGTTTGATGACACTCTTAAGTGAGGGCCTGGAGAGCTCTGATTGGTTAGCTGGAGTTTGTAAGTGACACTCATCATCTGCAAAAAAATGTAATAATAATAATAATAATGTTTGTCCTCCGTCAACTACCTTTGGTCTCCAAAAGAGGCTGAATATCTCAAACATACATTTTTAAGTTTCAACTGCAGTGTTAAAAGGTCAGCAACTCTATTAGTAAAAAAAATACACAGAGAGTAGATTTTGCATAACATAAATTCAGTGGTGTAAAGTACTTAAGTTAAAATACTTTAAAGTACTACTTAGGTATTTTTTMGGGTATCTGTACTTTACTTTACTATTTATATTTCTGGCAACTTTTACTTCACTACATTCCGAAAGAAGATAATGTACTTTTTACTCGTAAAATTTGTCTGAGTGAGTGTGCCCCTGGCTATCCATCAATGGGAAAAAAATTACATTGTGCTGTCTGGTTTGCTTAATATAAGGATTTGAAATAATTTATACTTTTACTTTTGATACTTAAGTACATCTTAGCAATTCCATTTACTTTTGAGACTTAAGTATTTTTAAAACGAAATGCTTTTAGACTTTTACTCAATTAGTATTTTACTGGGTGACTTTTACTTTTACTTTTACTCAAGTATGACAATTTAGTACTTTTTCCACCACTGCATAAATTCACACCCTACAGTGTTATTGTAGCGTGAATTTTTTGTTAATGGCTGGTGTTCATTTTCAACTTTTTACAGAGTTACAGAAATTGTTACAGAAGTGTAACATTAAACTCTGTGTGGTATGTGACACTATAGACACTTGGGGCGTGCTAAAATGAACACTTTTGAGATGACATCCCCAGCTATAACCCTGCTTAGCCTACCCCCAGTCTCTCTTACCCTCAGAGCTGGTGTCTTCACTGCTGACACTCATTCTCTCAGCGTTGCCCTGGATGTATTTATTGTAGAGTTTGATCCGTAGAGCCCAACTCAAGTCTGGCTGACTCACTGTGTTCTTCAACCTCCGCCGGGCATTGGCAAACCAGTTCGAGACCTGCAACATAAGCATAAAGAAATTAAAAAAGGAACATTAATTTGATGAATTTCAAAACTTCAACTTGTCAGCTAAAAAAATGTCCGACGGGCTTCTGCTTTTACTTCCATGGTAGTATCCATATGACCAAACCCATACCTTGCTTTGAGGGGTGTGTGGTTTGCCTCAGCTCACCTGTACTAAAGTCATGCGGGACCCCAGGGAGAGCAGGACCTTCTCTGTCTTGGTGGGGTAGGGGTTGTCCTTGTGTTTGTACAGCCACTGCTTAAGAGGCCTCGCCATGTCCTGAAGCGCCTGGCGCTTGTGGCAAACTTTGACCCCGCCCAGACAAGACCTGTGTGTAAGGTGATATATGATAGAACTACGCTTAATCTTCTGATGGGAGAGGAGTTGTCACCATTTCATGGTTTATTACAAGGATAGGGTTGCTGATATTTCAGAAACGGACTAGGACCAAAAATCAGCCCGCGCATAGCACTAACTTTGCTGATAACTTCGTTGAAAAATGTACTTTCTACGAATGTGATATGTAGTTGTCTCTTGGCGATCTTAAGATCCATGCACTAACTGTAAATCGCTCTGGATAAAAGTGTCTGCTAAATTACTAAAATGTAAACGTTATGTAAATGTCTTTTTGGTGGGAATCCATAGATGTCACTGTTGGGCTGTGTAAGCCATCTAAAGTTTGCTCTCAGTGATGGGGATGTGTGGGTCAGGTTCCTTAAATATACAGATATAACCTGGTTCTCCCAATTATTTCAAACATGCTTTTTGATCATGATCATATATGTCATCTCATTGCAATTTGAATAAGTAATGTCTAACATACACAACACTCACAATTTATTTTCCATATGACAACATTTTTGCAGCATTACAGACAATGTTCAATATATTTCATAAAATATAAAGTGTTTTTTTGTGTGAAAAAAAATGTATAGATGCAAAAAAGACGCTGCACTGAAGATATTTAAACGGTGTAAAAAATACATCTGATCAATTACCACGTTTCCATCCACAGTTATATTGAGAGTAAAGTCAAATTGTATATAACAAATCACGACAGCTGTGATGGAAACAGGTGATGTCGGTACAATTTTATAAATGCCGACAGAGAATTTGTTTGTTCGACATGATGGGATCTTTTTGTGTCTGTAAAATTWGTTAATGTGAGAAACGGTGGTGGAAGCACCTTCATGCGCAAATATTGATATAATAACCAGAAGTAAACTTGGAGTCACTCGGTGATATGGTGTGTGTTCCACTACGACTCGGGAAACCGTGCAGTTTATTAGGCTACAGATTATGGTGATGGAGCTTGATGCTCCTTTACAATAAATATTTAGGGTCTTATTCTGGTGACATGACGATCGATACTTCACTACCATTTGACAAATATAAATATTCTCGCTCTTATCCATAATAATCTCATCAGTAGCTGTATCCGCGAGCTGTTGGCTAGAGCGCACGTGCCAAGACCAGTCTTGGCCATTTGCCATTTAACTCGGAACAGTTTTTGTGACAAAACTTTCGTTAGAGTTGAACATGCACGGGAAACATGTTGAACTTTATATTTTTATTCGGTACATGAAAACTTATGCGAAAAAGTAAATTTTGTGTGCTCTACATTTAGTGGAAACCCACCACTGGTGGGAAAATGTGCATAATTGGATGGAAACCTAGCTCCAGGTTTTTTTTTTTTTTGCCCTTTGTAAATTGCAATGTATATGACAAAAAAATAGAAATTGTGCTTACCCATACCTCCTATACTTAACAACAGGGTTGTCTTCTATTGCCTCTTGGCATGGTTGTAAGTCTGTATGCTGTCTATCTGTTACCAGACAGTCCACACCGTTTCTCCTGCGCTCCTCCAAAATATTTTGTCGATTTGACCTCTTCACAACAATGTTGTTCATCTTTTGATTGCTCGTTTTATCCAAACAACATCAGACGCAACTGCAGAAGTTCAAATCCGAATACATGCAGTAGCTTTCCATCCTCACTGTGACATACACAAGCAGAGAAGTAACCCAGAGGTCTCGGTGCGCTCAGGATTTAAGCCACCTGTCCAAAAGACAGCTCATCTGGAGGAGCCTCTTGGAACCAGACCTTTACAAACCAGACGCTGATGCCAGTCTTGCCTTTACCAATGAGAGTGTGTTGTCTGGGTAGTTCAAGTAACCTGCTCTCCTGTGTCTAACTGGCTGGCTATGGCTCTTTCAACATCCAATTAAAGTCAGATTTCTCTGCTCTGTGGAGGTAGCTGTTCACTGTATGTCGTACCAAGACTTGGGATGAATACCATGCAACAAGAACGCCAATAGATGAACTAGCGTGTATGGATTGTGACGGGGATCAGCACATCTTGGGCACTTTACTGAGCTCTTTTGAAGTTTGTAAGCATTAAGAATGTAGGCTATCATACATTCTTAAGTCATCTGACACATGCTCCCGATATTTCCTTCATAAGGATCATGAAACCTTGTGTTTTTCCTCAACTGCCATGTCTGCGGATAACATACGTTTTACGAAGGGATTCTGGYAATGTATAGGTGTAATGACACGGTTTCTAATGTCCACTGAAACCCCTCAGCTGTGTTTTGTATTAGCTCAACTGGGTCTATAACTGGAGATCAACASAAATCAGCATAAGAGTCATCATAAGAGTGAGAGGTAGTTATGTTGGGCACTCACAATGAAGACAGTAGAAAAGGAACCATTTGACGGAACACTTTACATTACGTTGCCCTTACACCTGTGTAGTAACACTGTAGTTGCACTAGAAACAATTTATAACATGTTGTTAGATAGTACCAAAGTAATTACAGAGTAATAGAGTTGAGCGGTTGTTGTAAGAGTAATAGGGGAGGGTTCCTAATTTCACATGTAACTAAAGTACTATGTCAGATCAGTGTTACTGTAATAACAGCATTACTACACAGGGGTAAGAGTAACTTAATGTAGTGTTACCAGACATTTGAAAAACATATATACTTTCTTTTACAACATCGGTGCGCCGACCCCACCCCAAGCAACAGTGTGTGTGCATTAGTGAGAGCGAGTGAGATAGAGAAGAGTGAGTGTAAATATAGTGGTGAGCACACTTATGTGTAAAAAAAAAAGAATTAAGCAGCATTATAATTGATAGTCAGCTGTGCGGTGATGAAAACTCACTCTAACAGAGACATTTGACTGTTCATAAGTTACTTTATGACAACCTTCAGGCTCTGTGCCCAGCACAATGTTGGGCACTTAACTTTTACAGTAATCCCTCAAGTGAAAGAGTCAAATAAAAGGCCTGCAAATACTCCCAACACAAGCAGAAAATGTGTTTTTTCTCAATCGCAAATCTGTATTGCAGACAGCGCATACCTTCCACTGCAGTTTGACGCTAAAATAAAGTTTTATACCCTATTGAACACCAGATTACCAAAACACTACACGGTCCCTGTCTCTGCACTAGGCTACTTGTCACACACACTTGGAATGATAGGGCAGCTTGTACCAAAGTACAGGTAGACTTCCCATGACACTCAACCACACACATAATTCAGCAACAACGGGGAAGGTTCGGTTTAAACATCTCAAAGCTGAAAAACACATGCAGCATCTCCCATCAGGTAGCATACATTTCACACATGCATTCCTTAGCGGTAGTCCGAGAATATTACATGGCATAACAGCTCATAAAGTCCTGTCCCTTAGCMATYCATTAGACTGCTCTTTCTTCATTCAGTAGCTTGGAGACCTGTGGAATAAACACATTGGGAATTGACTTTGTCTCTTTTTAGGTAGCTTGGAGCTGTTATGTTCCACAGTAAAACGAAGCAGATTGGTTACCTTACTTTTTAAAACTGTCTGTATGCTTTGAGAGCGTTAAGGACCTATCCTGCTCGGACACGGTTACATTATTGTGTCTACAAGGGTCAGAGTCAATTCCATTTCGACTCGTTCAATTCTGAAAATGTAACTAAATGTAACATGTCCAATTGCCCTCTATTCTTAGTTAGGATCCTCAAAGAAGCATGACAGCGTATACTTTTAGCTTGTGAAATATTGCACGTTTACAAAATAGGAATCGATCATATCACTGTGTATATTTAACTGTACTGAAATCAATGGTTCTAATGACCAGTCTACTTTATAGAGGCATTACAAAGGCTCATACACGCGTATAACAAGTTATAAAGCATTATACCCGGATGCTTAAAGTAAAGTATTGCCCTGGACATTCCTTTGTGCTCTAAAATAGATCATAGGTGAACTGCGAGCCACTGTAAACAAAGAATAGAAGGATTTTCCTTGGATCATTACACTCTTTTTAATAGGATTGTTATGATGTCAGAGGGTGCCTGTGGATGCTCAATGCGGGTATAAAATTATATTGCCACGCTCAGATGGATCCATGGCTAGTGTCTAGCAGCAAGYCTGCCACGGACAGTGTCCAAAAGTTTGGTATTAGACGGTCGGCAAGATTAGGAACCATAAACCACTATTTCCTCATCAAATAATTTAGCCGTTGAAAACATCCAACAGTAAGCCTGTATCTTTAACTTAGCAATATTTGCATTAAATCACATGATTTCCATTGTAATAGTTGCCTTGTAATAGTTGACTTGATGGCAAGACAACACATCTTTTCTTAATATTTCTATTTCAATGCTTCTGGACMATTCAGCCATATTTTCATCAAACAATCAACAATCTTATACAATTACTAKATTCCTAACTCCTAAGTGAGCAGGACCAATTACAGTAAGGTCCGTGATTTGGTAATCTCAGTCTAATTCTACTTGTCGAAACTCCACATCCAATAAAGTATGGCTTTTTATGTTTCTAATAKCTCTTACATGCTGACCACACAGCTAGCGTTGCAAAATACATGCTARTAAATCATTGCACCAACACTGCTCGCGCAAGTCAATGAGCGTCTGCGTAGTCAGGCGCTAAAATAGAACTTGGTTATATTTGTGACGCTTGACGCGATGCGAGTCCCATCTCTTCAATCTCCTCATTGGTTTTTTAGGAGCATATACCCACCTGGGTGATTGAAAGATGAACTGAAGTCCACACTCCAGTCCAGTTGGTGGTTGTAATGCACCTTAAAGTTGGTTGCCAACCATCATATAAAGTCCAAAGAAGAAGAAGCCTGAAGGAGGAGCGATTACTAAACTCAGCAAAAAAAGAAACGTCCCTTTTTCAGGACCCTGTCTTTCAAAGATAATTCATAAAAATCCAAATAACTTCACAAATCTTCACTGTAAAGGGTTTAAACACTGTTTCCCATGCTTGTTCAATGAACCATAAACAATTAATGAACATGCACCTGTGGAACGGTCGTTAAGAAACTAACAGCTTACAGACGGTAGACAATTAAGGTCACAGTTATGAAAACTTTGGACAAAAAAGAGGCCTTTCTACTGACTCTGAAAAACACCCAAAGAAAGATGCCCAGGGTCCCTGCTCATCTGCGTGAACGTGCCTTAGGTGTGAACGTGCTGCAAGGAGGCATGAGGACTGCAGATGTGGCCAGGGCAATAAATTGCAATGTCCGTACTGTGAGACGCCTAAGACAGCGCTACAGGGAGACAGGATGGACAGCTGATCGTCCTCGCAGTGGCAGACAATGTGTAACAACACCTGCACAGGATCGGTACATCTGAACATCACACCTGCGGGACAGATACAGGATGGCAACAACAACTGCCCAAGTTACACCAGGAACGCACAATCCCTCCATCAGTGCTCAGACTGTAGGCTGAGAGAGGCTGGACTGAAGGCTTTTAGGCTTGTTGTAAGGCAGGTTCTCACCAGACATCACCGGCAACAATGTCGCCTATGTGCACAAACCCACCGTCGCTGGACCAGACAGGACTGGCAAAAAGTGCTCTTCACTGACGAGTCGCGGTTTTGTCTCATCAGAGGTGATGGTCGGATTCGCGTTTATCGTTGAAGGAATGAGCGTTACACTGAGGCCTGTACTCTGGAGCGGGATCGATTTGGAGGTGGAGGGTCCGTCATGGTCTGGGGCGGTGTGTCACAGCATCTGTCTCTTATACACATCTAGATGTGTATAAGAGACAGGGCAGACAATGTGTAACAACACCTGCACAGGATCGGTACATCTGAACATCACACCTGCGGGACAGATACAGGATGGCAACAACAACTGCCCAAGTTACACCAGGAACGCACAATCCCTCCATCAGTGCTCAGACTGTAGGCTGAGAGAGGCTGGACGGAAGGCTTTTAGGCTTGTTGTAAGGCAGGTTCTCACCAGACATCACCGGCAACAATGTCGCCTATGTGCACCAACCCACCGTCGCTGGACCAGACAGGACTGGCAAAAAGTGCTCTTCACTGACGAGTCGCAGTTTTGTCTCACCAGGGGTGATGGTCGGATTCGCGTTTATCGTTGAAGGAATGAGCGTTACACTGAGGCCTGTACTCTGGAGCGGGATCGATTTGGAGGTGGAGGGTCCGTCATGGTCTGGGGCGGTGTGTCACCGCCGGCAATCTCAGCGCTGTGAGTTACAGGGCAGACATCCTCCTCCCTCATGTGGTACCCTTCCTGCAGGCTCATCCTGACATGACCCTCCAGCATGACAATGCCACCAGCCATACTGCTCGTTCTGTGCGTGATTTCCCGCAAGACAGGAATGTCAGTGTTCTGCCATGGCCAGCGAAGAGCCCAGATCTCAATCCCATTGAGTACGTCTGGGACCTGTTGGATCMGAGGGTGAGGGCTAGGGCCATTCCCCCCAGAAATGTCCGGGAACTTGCAGGTGCCTTGGTGGAAGAGTGGGGTAATATCTCACAGTAAGAACTGGCAAATCTGGTGCAGTCCATGAGGAGGAGATGCACTGCAGTACTTAATGCAGCTGGTGGCCACACCAGATACCGACTGTTACTTTTGATTTTGACCCCCCCTTTGTTCAGGGACACATTATTCAATTTCAGTTAGTCATGTCTGTGGAATTTGTTCAGCTTATGTCTCAGTTGTTGAATCTTGTTATGTTCATACAAATATTTACACATGTTAAGTTTGCTGAAAATAAATGCAGTTAACAGTGAGAGGGACGTTTCTTTTTTTGCTGCGTTTAGAAACAAACTCAGTTTACCCTTTTATCTGTGGATTAATTGTCGGAGTACAGGACCACTTCTGGTAAAATAACAACCCAATGTTTATATGCCAGGACAAATTAGCTAGCAACAGCAAGCTAGCTAGCTAAATTGCCATAAATGTTTAATGCTTTTCGACCTGTCCCCAAACTAATATTACTTTGATATTTCAACCTGTGTGTCCTGATCGCGTCTGGTGTGGGTGGACAAAATCAAAATGCTCGCGATGGCGCACGCAGACGCAAGTGCGTGCGAGTGGTGTGGTCAACATGTTAGGRGGCTCGAGAGCCTAAATCCCCGGGGAACACATAACTGACTTCACATGACGGCGGTTTCGTCTTTAAGACATGATGGACACATTTACACTCTTTCACACCCAATTGACAGCATGATCCAAAAGAGGAAGGAAATCCCCCTGTACTCACAGGAATGCATCCATTAAATGGAATTACTGAAAMATTTACTGGGCYTGTTGTGTGCTGTACGTCATTCTCCTCATTAACCGTGAAATATGTCATTGTTGAATGGAAATGTTTGTCAATGATATGTCACTTATGACAATTTTCTGACATTGTCTGTAATTATGAACTCTTGACAAGTGCACACGTCACAACTTTGAAATCATACGCTTGCTTATTAACTTTACACATGAACAGAAACAAATTCTAATTAGTTATCTTACAACGTAATCCTTTCACATTCAACCACTCCTACCACAATGTCTGTACAATTCCYTTTTTATTACCATTTCAGCAACAAAAACAATGAATCTGCTTCATCTTGTCCATGTTCCCTTGTTAACCTTTCCCTGTCAAAATATCTTCAATTAATTTAGTTTCGCCAACACTTTCTTCATATATTTTGTTAAGTGTTGACTCTGCTTGTGTGCACTGTTTCCTTGTTCTATATGCAGCATGCTGTTAGTGTTGGTGAGTGCCTGGGCCGGGTAATATTTGCTCTGGGATACATTACAGTTAATTGAGCTATTGCAGCTGTCAAAGTAATTACATGSTCGTGTTTGTAACTTGGCAGGGGGAAGGTCTGTGTGACCACAAGCTTTTGGAGGTTTTTTATGTTTCGACCCTAATTGCCAATGTAGAAATGCGAACTCGAAGACAAGAAAAGCTGGCACGTAGGTGGCAGGGACCAATAACACTGTTTTGGACATGTAAGTACTATGGTCAGACAGGAGGCGTAGGGATTTCGATTCCTATAGTTCTTTAAGAGCCGTGCTCTGTGACTAACTTGAAGTTGGGACTAGTTATTTCTCATGAAGGCCGTCTAGACTCTGTCTACATATTACAAATATAAATAATGATTATAGTATTTTCGATTTAATCGAATGAATCTGAGTTTGTACATCATTTTCTCTGCCTTGAGTGGTTCCCCTTACACTTCTGTATTCCTTCAGGGGTGTGACCATGTTCCTTGACATTTCCTCTGTTTTGGCAGGAGAGTCCTTTTCTAGTTTAAAAGAGGACATCTAGGATTCAAACAACAACGAAGGGGTCACCCCACAGGTAAGGGATGGGGCTTGAGAAATGTAACCACTCTCAATGTTGACTAAAAACTGTTGACGGCCATGTGTAATCTATCCGTTTTTTTTTTATGTGCGTCAAAAGGTGAAGTGAGTTGAACTTATGAAGAAAAAAATGGATGTGAAATTCTCTCTCACTACGTTTCTTCAGTCTCTGTTGCCTGAATCACACTATAGGGCCAAGCCTAGCTATACTAGTTATGGTTATGCATCCATAAAAGTGGCTGGAACTGTGCTGTAAAGGAAAATGTGAAAACAAAATATCTGACCCCACACAGTACGGTTTGACACTATAGTGTGAACACAGGTGGCCGGTGGCACCTTAATTGGGGAGGACCGGCTCWTAGTAATGGCTGGAACGGAATAAATGGAATGGTATTGAACACATCAAACACATGGTTTCCATGTATTTGATATCATTCCATTAATTCCATTCCAGCCATTATTATGAGCCATCCTCCCCTCAGCAGGGGAATGAGACATGTATGACCAGGCTCTTAGTGTGTTCAGCACAAGCTCTCTGTGTTCTGTTCGGTGTGACTGGTCCACTCCACAGGAATCCACTGAGGCGCCTCCGTCTCAAGCTTTTCCAGCTCCGCCCTCAGTTTGTTGAATGCCATGGCGAAATCTCCATTGACAACGACCATCTCAAACAGGTGGCCGTACTGGCTATCCATGGCTTCTGCTGAGCTAATCATATCTTCAAAGTCCTCTTCCTGTGAYAAACAGGAAGTACATGTGTGAGTTCATAAATTCTACAGCTGAATTCTCACCTGTAGGCCAATTGTAGGTCATGCTTTGGACGGATGGTAGTACCGGTATTTCCATCCAAAAACATGACCTTTATCACTCATTGTCAGGTGATCCTGCCTTTAGCTGCAAAGGGGTTTATGTTGAAAACATCACATCACGTGGCCAATAAAGACCAGCATCACATAAGGCAGGAATGTGCAACTTTGACGGGGGTGGGGGCCACACAAAACATAACTCATCATGAGGGGCCACAGTCTGTGTACCCACATTTCATGCAATTCTACTCATTTTGCCTTGGGGCGGAGAGAAAAATGAGCAGTGTTACAGTTCATTTCCTGCAATTCAACACATTTTGCCATAGGGTTGAGACAAATGTTTGCAGTTTTTAATATGATAACTTATGATCAAATGGGCCCTACCTCAGTCGATAATTCAACCATGCTTACTACAAGTTTAGATAGCTGGCCGCTAGACTAACTTACAAATCAAAAGAAAATTAGCTGACATGGGATAATTGGGTGACTGCTGATGAACAACCAAATTTTGAAATGACATCTTCTAAGTTGTAAATGAATTATGCACCCTTGTTTTCAGTACTCCAGCACCCTCCCCTTGCGAGGATAACAAAATAGCCTTTTTCTAAKCTGTTTTATGAGATTGGAGAACACATTGGGAGGGACCWTAGACCATTCCTCCATACAGAATCATTCCAGATCCTTGATATCCTTCGTCTGTGCTTATGGACTGTCTTTTTCAATTCAAACCACAGGTATTTAATGGGGTTCAAGTCAGGAGACTGAGATGGCCAATGCAAAATGTTGATTTTGTGGTCAAATAACCATTTCTTTGTGGATTATGATGTGTCCTTGGGGTTATTGTCTTGCGGCCAAGTGTCAGCATCCTGGCAGAGGCAAACAGGTTTTTGGCTAAAATGTCCTACAATATACAGTCTTTTTTGCTCATCTTTATCAAGGATTCCAATCATTTTGGACGCCACTGTATATGCAGCCCACCCCGCAGCCATTTTATTTGTGACCTTTTGGCCACTGGCTACTCTTATAAGTCAGAGGGTCAACCATYTTTAAACTAAGTTGTGTGTAACCTCACACCACCTGATGCTGCCATGTTACAAGACCTGGGACACAAACATGTTTGATCATGTGTGRGTATACGACAAGTGAGAACAGATACATTTTTTCTGTATTCCCCTCCACCTCAATGATGACGTGTAGGAAAACTGCATTGCAGCAAAAACATAAAGAACGGTTTCCATTCAAACATACGTAATKAAAAAATTAAATWAAAAAAACTGGGTAAAACATTTATTATGCATTTAAACAATTTCAGCACCATTTATTAATCATCGTAAATGTTAGTAAGCTAGTTATTTACAATGACTAACGATTAGGGAAATTATTTATAAGGATCTATATTAAACATCTTATGAATGATCTTAGGAATTATTAATACATGTGTGAATAACTAGCTTTCAATGTAAAGAGAAACCCGTACATTTACAAATGTAGGAGTAATGATTAATAAATGATGTAAAATATTTATAAATGTCTTATAAATGGTTTGTTACTGAAAGTTATTCTAAACTGTTACCAAAAACAGTTTCTTGACATTACCGAAAATGTCTTTGTCAGTTTCGTCATATCTTGGGTGGAAATGAATGTAGCTTTCCTTCGGCTAAAACGTAGCTCCTGAATCGATGGTGGCTTCACAAAAACAACACATGGTTTGAACTCGGTTGTGTGTAAGCGCTGTATAGTCTGTGGTATTGAAAAGAGGGAGAAAGAGCCAGGCAGAGGGATAGAGAGAGAGACAAAGATAGATTTGAATTCAATTAGAGTTAAGAAGCACATAAATTAGGCCCCATGTCACCATTTTCATGATGTGATCCTAAAAAGACCAATAAATCTAAATCAATCAAATCATTGGCTCCTTGACCTGTCATTTACTGGTCTGGGATTGTGATTGGCCTGCTGGCCTGTCACTCACATGAGGCTGCACATCCAGTAGGCACACCTTGTCCTCCCCTATGACCTTGTGCACCGACTCCAGACTGGTCCCGTAGTAGTTCCCTCTGTGATCCCCATACTCTAAAAACCTGAGACACAAAACCGTACAGAAACACTAGTTAAACTTGAGCCAAACAAATACGAACTTAATGGAATACTTTCATACAGTTGAAMTCGGAAGTTTACATACACCTTAGCCAAATACATTTAATACAATTCCTGACATTTTATCCTAGTAAAAAGTCCCTGTKTTAGGTCAGTTAGGAACACCACTTTATTTTAAGAATGTGAAATGTCAGAATAATAGTAGAGAGAATGATTTATTTCAGCTTTTATTTCTTTCATCACATCCCCAGTGGGTCAGAAGTTTACATACAGTACATTCAATTAGTATTTGGTAGCATTGCCTTAAAATTGTTTAACTTGGATCAAACGTTTTGGATAGCCTTCCACAAGCTTCCCACAATAAGTTGGGTGAATTTTGGCTCATTCCTCCTGACAGAGCTGGTGTAACTGAGTCAAGTTTGTAGGCTCTTCTTGCAACCACTTCTTTCAAGTTTGCTACAATTATATAGGATTGAGGTCAGGGCTTTGTGATGGGCAACTACAATATCCTTGACTTTGTTGTCTTAGGCCATTTTGGTGCCAACATACTTTGGAAGTATCGCATTGGGGTCATTGTCCATTTGGAGACCCATCTTTTGCGACCAATAGCTTTAAACTTCCTGATGATGTCTTGACGATTTGCTTCAATATATCACACATAGTGTCTATCTCATGATGGCCATCTATTTTGTTGAAGTGCCAACAGTCCTCACTGCCAGCAAAGCACCCAAACAATGATTGCTGCACCTGTGCTTCACAGTTGGGTGGTGTTCTTCGGCTTGCAAGTCCCTTTTTTCCTCCAAACATAACAATGGTCATTATGGCAAACAGTTCTATTTTTGTTTCATCAGAACAGAGGCATTTCTCCAAAAAGTACGATCTTTGTCCCATGTGCAGTTGCAATGGTAATCTGGCTTTTATATGGCGGTTTGGAGCAGTGGCTTCTTCCTTGCTGAGCGGCCTTTCAGGTTATGTCTATATAGGACTCGTTTAACTGTGGATATAGATACTTTTGTACCCGTTTCCTCCAGCATCTTCACAAGGCCTTTGCTGTTGTTCTGGGATTGATTTGCACTTTTCGCACCAAAGTACGTTCATCTCTAGGAGACAGAACGGGTCTCCTTCTGAGCGGTTTGGCGCTGCGTGGTCCCATGGTGTTTATACTTGCGTACTATTGTTTGTACAGATGACGTGGTACCTTCAGGCATTTGGAAATTGCTTCCCAAGGATGAACAAGACTTGTGAAGGTCTAAAAAAATTCTGCGGTCTTGGCTGATTTCTTTGATTTTCCCATGATGTCAAGCAAAGAGGCACTGAGTTTGAAGGTAGGCTTGAAATACATCCCCAGATACACCTCCAATTGACTCACATACTCATAGCTATCAGAAGCTTCTAAAGCATTGACATAATTTTCTGGAATTTTCCAAGCTGTTTAAAGGCACAGTCAACTTTGTGTATGTAAACTTCTGACCCACTGGAATTGTGATACAGTGAATTATAAGTGAAATAATCTGTCTGTAAACAATTGTTGGAAAAATGACTTGTGTCATGCACAAAGTAGATGTCCTAACTGACTTGCCAAAACTATAGTTTGTTAACAAGAAATTTGTGGAGTGGTTGAAAAATGAGTTTTAATGACTCCAACCTAAGTGTATGTAAACTTCTGACTTCAAATGTCCATGCTAAATGGAGGAGACTTACATGGGGAATTGAACTATCCCTGAACTGAACTATCCCTTTAACTATTGGAATTTTCTTTAATAACATGTCATTCCTGATTAAGAAAAAATCCCAAATGATCTCGTTCCCTGTCGCTTGCTACCAGTTCTGGTTGTAATGAACTATCAACCCTTATACTGCCTTATACTTGCCAACATTGATGTCTTCGCATTAAGACACATAAAAGAAGGATGAGAAAACGGGAATCCATCCCAGGGCATWACTGGAATGCCACGTCTTACCTCCTTTCTTCCTCTCCTGTCCTGGTTCAGCATTAGAGATAGTAAATGCCATGAAAACATTGGAATATCAGGCTCACTAGTCCTCTTTGAGCAATGGCCTAAACTCACCAAAGGCGAGCATGCAAGGCATGTGTGTGATTTATTTTAGAATSCGTTGTTTTGAATTATAATGWCCTAACCGAAACAAGGTGGGCGGGATGTCCGCTTTGACGCGTCCCTCAATTAGAACGTGTCTCTATTTTTGCATTTTAATCYCTATACAAATGATGAAGGTAGGTAAGGGTTGAGGCTTTACCATACATGCTAAATTAGAACAATTTATCCACTTGAGGAAACATAACATCGCTACCAGCAAAGATGATTGGAGATTTAGACTATCCTGCTAGCATACAGTCACTGCTCTGCCTGTCCCGRCCTTTCCATCCACCTCACTCTGCTTGCTCCGCCAACCCGCTTCTGGTTTTTCGCTTAAGATATAGCATTTTGCAGAGCCCTGCCTGTTCCAAATATCTTAGAATGTTTGCGTTTCAGCTGATCTCCCTTGTTGCATATTAAATGGGAACCACCTGCTTGTTTTATTGTTCAATGACTAGATGCCTGGATGTGTCTTATCCAAGGCTCTAGTGAAATGGAATGCCAACAAATGAAATGCTTGTGTGGTAGCACTGCACTCAACATGCAAATTTGCATCGTTGGTTAACACCTTACTCAAAAGGGTATAACTGGGGCCTCCCGAGTGGCGCATCGGTCTCAGGCACTGCATCACACTGCTAGAGGCGTCACTACAGATCCGGGTTCAATCCTGGGCCCAGCGTTGTCCGGGTTAGGTGAGGGTMTGGCCAGATGGGATGTCCTTGTCSCAGCACGCTCTAGCGACTCCTTGTGGCGGCCGTGCACATTCACAGCTGTACGGTGTTTCCTCCGAKACATTGGTGCGGCTGGCTTCCGGGTTAAGCGAGCAGTGTGTCAAGAAGCAGCGCGGCTTGGCGGAGTCGTGTTTTCAGAGGACGTATCGCTCACGACCTTTGCCTCTCCCATGTCCGTATGAGAGTTTCAGCGATGAGACAAGACTAACTACCAATTGGATATCACGAGATTGGGGAGAAAAAAAAGGGTAAAAAGTAACAAAGTACTAATGTAGTAACTGCCTTGAACCATATGGTGATCACTGCCTATTGCACAGCATAATCAGTAAAGGTCACTGGCTACTTTCTCTCCCYTCAAGAAATACGTACTTGTGGTTGACGATGTCCATTTCAAACGTCTGCCTTGAGACAAAGTGGTACTCTACCCCATCTTTCTCCTGCTTCCTCTTCTCTCTGGTGGTGTCTAAAAAGGGAGTACTTTGTCATTTACATTGTGGAGTAATGTTGTGGAAAAAAGCATCACCGTGGGGAAGAAATAGAGATGATTTTAAAATAGCCTAATTACAGTTCTAGAATCAGCTCGCCGTACCCCCAATTCACCGTGACCATGAGGAGAGCAAAAACAACCCTGACCCTAGATCCTGGCCTTAGGAGCAGTAGAGTGAAACACGGTTTAGGATCCAGAGTTGTTACAGATCAAAAGGTCAGGAAAACTTCTGGGCCCTAATGTGGTTTAATAAATCGCCCCCTAGAGTTGATGTCCGCGCCTGCAGTGGAAAATGGCAGACCAGGAGACATCCCGAGAATCTGTCTTTTCACAAAAACACCTGTAGCGTCCGAACCGTTTGGGCTACAAACTAATATGATCCCTTTATGGGACTCTCGCGAACACGATGMTGTTCTCTGTTTTGCTCTACGACCCCCACAAGCATCATGGGACTCATCTGAAGTCAGT
Organism: Salvelinus sp. IW2-2015; assembly: GCF_002910315.2. Classification (NCBI taxonomy): domain Eukaryota; kingdom Metazoa; phylum Chordata; class Actinopteri; order Salmoniformes; family Salmonidae; genus Salvelinus; species Salvelinus sp. IW2-2015. Next base: position 6,116,889 of record NC_036871.1, on the reverse strand, counting down.
AGCGCCGGTCTACCATCTTCTGTCTGTAGCGTACGAAAAGTTTGGGCTACATAGTAATATGACCCCACCAGCGAAACGTGACTCTCACGAGCACGTACAGTACCAGTCTAAAGTTTGCACTAACCTATTAATTCAAGGGTTTTTCTTTATTTTTTACTATTTTCTACATTGTAGATATATATACATTGTAGATATTATATAGATATATAATAGTGAAGACATCAAAACTATGAAATTACACATATGGAATCATGTACTAAGCAAAAAAGTGCATTTTAGATTGCAGATTCTTCAAAGTAGCTTTGTTTCAGGACAGCTTTGCACACTCCTGGCATTCTCTCAACCAGCTTCACCTGCAATGCTTTTCCAACAGTCTTGTTGGTCAAATAGCCCATACACKGCCTGGAGYTGTGTTTTGGGTCATTGTCCTGTTGAAAAACAAATGATAGTGGGACTAAGCACAAACCAGATAGGATGGTGTATCGCTGCAGAATGCTGTGGTAGCCATGCTGGTTAAATGTGCCTGGAATTCTAAATAAATCACTGACAGTGTCACCAGCATAGCACCCCCACACCGTCACACCTCATGCTTCACGGTGGGAACTACACATGCGGATATCATCCGTTCACCTACTCTGCGTCTCACCAAAGGACAGATATCCACCGGTCTAATGTCCATTGCTCGTGTTTCTTGGCCCAAGCAAGTCTCTTCTTATTSGTGTCCTTTAGTAGTAGTTTGTTTGCAGAAATTCAACCATGAAGGCCTGATTCATGCAGTTTCCTCTGAACAGTTGATGTTGACATGTGTCTGTTACTTGAACTCTGTGAAACATTTATTTGGGCTGCAATCTGAGTTGCAGTTCATTCTAATGAACTTATCCTCTGCAGCAGAGGTAACTCTGGGTCTTCCTTTCCTATGTCGGTCCTCATGAGAGACAGTTTCCTCATAGTGCTTGATGGTTTTTGCGACTGCACTTGAAGAACCAGATTGACTGACCTTCATGTCTAAAAGTGATGATGGACTGTCGTTTCTCTTTGCTGATTTGAGATGTTCTTGCCATAATATGCACTTGGTCTTTTACCAAATAGGGCTATCTTCTGTATACCACACCTACCTTGTCACAACACAACTGATTGGCTCAAACGCATTAAGAAGGAAATAAATTCCACTAATGAACTTTTAACAAGGCACACCTGTTAATTGAAATACATTCCAGGTAACTACCTGSTGTAGCTGGTTGAGGGAATGCCAAAAGTGTGCAAAGCTGTCATCAAGGCAAAGGGTGGCTACTTTTAAGAATCTCAAATATAAAATAMATTTTGATTTGTTTAACACTTTTTTGGTTACTACATGATTTCATCTGTTATTTCATAGTTTTGATGTCTTCACTAGTATTCTACAATGTAGAACATAGTAAAAATAAAGAAAAACCCTTGAATGAGTAGGTGTGTGCAAACRTTTGACTGTTACTGTACATGTCGGCTGTTTTGCTCTAGGACGCCAACATGACTCACAAGACTCGTCTGAAGGTAGCCCAGTACCAGTTAATGGAAGTACAGTATATGGAAATAGTTTAGTTCCAGAAAAAGGTGTTAAATATGGGTAAAAAAAAAACATTATAATAATTTCCTGCTCTTTCTTATATCGCTCAGATATAGAGTTGGACAGACACTTCAAAACAAACTTCCTTTTGACCATCTGTTTTGCCATGTATGAATGTTATTCAATGTGTTTCTATGGGCTAATAGCAATAAAGTTCAATAAAATAAAAAAYTAAAYAATMTGATATTTCTTTATGCCTACAGGAGGTCCAAAAATGCTAAATCAAATAGCAAAATGATGTACGGTYTGATCATCTTAAAATAATTCCATATGTTAGCTTAGTATAACCCCTCCCCCCAAATCCAAAAGGCTCAGACTTTTAGGTGTTTTAACTCACGTGGAACAGTGACACCATAGTGGTCAGGGTCAGAGAGCAGGAGTCTCCTCTTCATCTCACTCAGCCCAACTCCACTGGGACCTAAAGGGTTAACCACAACACATTACAGGGCAGCAGCTTCATTGGGCCATAATAGTGCTAACTACCACAACACATTATATCAACAGCACTTAAAACAACAACAGTCAGCATATTCTGTACAAAAACGCTCTCAAATCTCTTCCTTTCATATTGTCAACCTGCACTTTTCTTCCATAATACCACCCTCTTAAATTACAAAGTGATCTTTCATTCACATAAAAACATCAGAATGAACAACCCTCGAGATAAAATAAGTCCCTTATCCTAGTGATACAGCTGTGATTCAAATCATTGAGAGGATAAGTGTGTGTGTGTGTGTGTGTGTGTGTCCGTGTATGTGTGTGTCTGTGCTTGTGTGCGTGCGTGAAAGAGAGAGGTTGATGCTATTTTGATTTTAGACTGTGACTATACTGCTCCAAAGACCCTGCTTCTCTATCCAGGCAGTTCAGTATCTGTCCACAGATGCTCTGGAAAAGCAATATAGATGAACTGATGCGATTCCTTCAATGACTCCACATAATATCAATGTCATGGCACGTCTTTGGACAGGATTACATACACGCACACGCAGCATCTGGGAACATCTTTAGGGATCTGGGTTGCGCTCAGGAAAGTAGTAGAGTGCAACGTACTGAGCATTTCTGTCACAGATCCCCAGGGTACTGCTGCTCATTCTGTTCACCAGTTCCGGAGGTCGACATCACCGGCCTTCTAGGCTGCACTGAACTGTGTCGTTACACACACCTGGTTCCAATTCCTCACTGATTGTGTTTGTATAAATGTGCACTTTGTTTCCCCATTGGGCTGTCGATTATTGTTCCCATGTCTGTTTGTCGTGCGAGTACCTACGCGTTGTCTCAGCCTGTGCTGCGTGTTTTGTGCATTGTGAATTACGGGTCTCGTCCTGTGTCGTTCTATGAGGTTTACCCTCGCTCTTTTGTTTGGGTACATCCCAGTGTTTTGTATATGTGTTTGTTTTGGGTGTATTAAAAACCCAGATGTATTCCTGCTCCTGTCTCCAAATCCTTTATACCAGTGTGACAATTTCAGATAGAAACCCCATGAATTTACAGTAGCTGCCATGATAACCTACCTAAACAATGTCGGAGAGYCATGACTGTTTTATGTAACGTATTTCTATCTGATAGTTCCACAACGCTGTGCTCTACTGAACATTGCYGACAGAAAAACCATGAATAAAGCTGCCATGATTTCTTACTGTACATATTTGAGAGGCATGTCTGTTCTATGTAAATATTTATATCTCCGCTCTCCACAACACTGTGCCATACTGAATGCTCCCCAGGTCGATGTCACCGAGTGTTGTCTCAAAGTAAGATTCCAGAAATACATGCCATCTCGATCACCCYTTGCATGACTTCAGCACATGCAGTCTTAAGTTTGCAGATCAGTTTAAGGTTTTTATTATGCTTTTCACAACCGCTTATTAAAAGGTGGATGTGGAACCACGAGCATGAAAAATCTACTTTACTCCCCCCTCACATATCTGATTCATAGTAACATAATCTTGTCTGTTATGAAAAACTATAGCACCAAGCGATGAGGGAACTAGATCATTTGGCCCAGGTTTCCCGGGTGGGAGGAGTTTTCACCAGGTGCATTCATTTGTAAAGGGCGCTCCTCCCTCAACACTTTTGCCCGTTCACATCATGGGCCATAGACCAGAGCATCGCGGTTCAGCTTAATCGAACGCTGCCATTTACTTTGGAAGCTAGAAAGATTGAGAAAGAGAGCGCATGCTTGTGTATGCACGCGTATGCACGTGTGCATGTGTCTGTATCCGCTCATAAATATCTAAATTAAACAAATGGCAAAACGTCCACCTAATTAGCAAACCTGACCCATCAATAAATGTGTCACTTGTGCCCAGGCAAGGTCTTCCCACTCATAAGAGATATATATGGGTCATTTATCTCCCTCCCCAATGATGACTTCTGGCAATGGTGGATGGAGACTACATGACATCAAACAGAAACCGGCGGTGGAGTTGGTCCAACTCAATTACAGGGTGAAATCTGGATTAACATTTTTTGATTTTCTTTACATCCCTTACTGTACGTCTGGATGATGAGCTTGCCTGTCATTATCTGTGATCCTGTTCACAGTCCAGCCCAGACCTGGGTTCAAATAGCATTTGTTTTCTTACAGAAACTGAGCTCGATTGAGCTTGTCTGGCACAATGGAACCAATGGAATAGTCCCAAAAGTGGCGCTCCAAAGTAAATTATTCTGTATGTGACACAAAATAATATTCCCTCTTCAGTTACGACCAGAGGTTGCCAATAGAGATTACATTACAAAGAGCTCTCAGCAAAGCCTATGTCTGAACCCCATTGAGAGAGACATAGTAAAAGATACATACACCAGACTAGATTCCCTGGCCGTAGGAAAGCCCTGAAGGGGAGTTCCATATATAATCTGTCCGAAAATATTTACATTAGTATGAAAGGAGAGAATTGGAGTGCTTTCTGACAAAGACCATGCATTTGGTTGCCTAGATTTTATTGATTGAGTCATTAATTAAATAGACATTAAATAAACATCAGAGCCAGAACTATATATGTGAGTGTAATTTAAGACTGATGACAGCCATGGATCAGACATCAGACAGGAAACAGTTATCCACACCAAGATTATGGCAAGGCCAAAGCGAGACTAAAAACCAAGGATGACCGTAGAGGCATTCTAAATAAGTGAAAACATTAAGTAASGTTCCTCAACATTTCCTTATAGTTTATATTATGTAAAAAAAAAAATGTATTTAACATTTATTTAACTTCTTGGTACTTGGTCTGGATTGCTTAGCTACACCAACACATTTAGCAAACCTAGCACTCTCCAAATTTGGAGAGTTGCCCTATTGTTTAATTGTGGTCTTACACAGAACCAGCAACCCATTCTTTAGACCAGGGTTTTCAAACATACGGCCCCGCGAGTTTTAACAAAAAAATATCTATCTATATATGTGACTAAACTTTTTTTGGCAGAAATGCCTTCTGGAACATGTGAGCTTTCATGTGCCGTATTAACAAACTTGTATGCCATCTGTAAATACAAATACAATTCTTAAATTACGAGCATAGTTGGTTTAGCCACGGAAAAAGAAAGAAACATTACCCCTAGCCATGAGCAAAAACATGAGCTGGTCAGTATGTGCAGGTAATCCTTTCTAGCGCTGATGTTCTTAAAGATATCACGTAGTAGAAKTGCATAAGTGTTGCTCRCCACTTTCTGGAGGACCYAGTTTTTAAATCAGTGGAATTAGAGWGATAGCTAAGATGATGGAGAAAATTCTGGKGTTTGATTGCAAATARGCAGAGGGAGTCGAAAAGAGAACACACAGAAGGCTGTTGTATAAAARGCCTGTCTACGGATTACATCTTCAAACTATGGGCAACCATGGCATCTGTGACAGAAAGGGAGAAGCGTCCATCCATGTATACAGGTAAGATAGTCTAGCTAGCTACATTTTSAGATATTATACATTTCWAATTTTGTCAGAAAATGGTCAGAGTGAGCTGTTCTCTCATTTGTGCCTGGAAGTAGCTAGCAAGCTATCCAACCTTAGCCAGTTAGCTTGGGTAACTGCTGCTGTTAGCTCAGAACGCTCGGATCAACTCTACTCCTTGGTCAGAGCATTCAGTGTGCGCTCTGAATGCTCCAAGAGTGTTACGTCTACTCCTGCTCCTCCCCTCCGGCGTTCAACGTCACCAGTATACTAACCACCGGTCTTGGGATCCATCATTACGCACACCTGGCAATCAATCATTACGCACACCTGCATGTCATCCATTACCTCACTTATTAACTCCCCTATATCTGGCACTCCCTTAGGTTCTTTCCCCAGTCAGTATTGTTCCTGTGTTCATGTGTAGACGATACTGTTATGTTGTCTCATTCCATGTTTGTTGTTTTATTAAACGTTGCACCTGCTTCTCGACTCTCAGCGTCTCCGTTACAGAATACTGACTCCAACAATGGAAGCAGCAGGAAAACAGAATATCTCCCAGATGGTCGACGAGCAGGGATACCTTCTAAGTCAACACCATGACCAGCTGGCACAACTGGGGACGGCTATGGAAGAGGTTCTTCGCAGTGTGCAATGTCTCAAACATACCCGGGTGGCGTTTCCGTTATTAGCGGAGGATACTCTACAACCAGTCGAACCAGCACAACAGCCCATTCAGCAACCCYCTCAGGTCAGCAATGCCTGTTTGTCTCTCCCGGATAAATATGACGGCACCCCATCTAAATGCTGTGGCTTCCTACTTCAGTGCTCCCTCTTCTTTACGCAKCAGATGGGAGCTCCCACCATGAGAGGTCCAATTGGAATGGGCCARGGCCGTCTGGGAGAGAGGAGAGGAGGAGCTAGATTCATATGAGGGGTTCATGGCTCTGTTCAAATGCATCTTCGATCATCCCCCAGAGGGCAGAGAGAGGGGTGAGCACCTACTCCAATTACGGGTGGGACTAGACAGCTGCCGAGTGCGCACTCACCTTCCGGACAGTAGCAGCATCCAGTGGATGGAACGAGAGGTCTGCGCGAGGAGGTCCAGACGGAACTGGCCAGTCAAGACGACAACCTCTCCTTGGATGCACTCATTGTGATGGCCATCCATCTGGATAACCTACTTCGGGAGCGTCGGTACTCTCATCGCATGTCTCCCTCCCTCAGTGAACACTCTGGATCAGAGCCTGAACCCATGGAGGTAGGGATCACACACCTCCCTGCGGTGGAGCAACGCAGATGGAGTCAGCTGGGGCTCTGTCTGTATTGTGGTCAAGGAGGGCACCAGCTCCAGTGATGTACGGCACTTTCTAATCCAGGATCTACAAGAGCAAAGGGATGTTCACGTGATCTTCCACCTCCTGGGGCAGGAGTGAGTATTCCATCTTCATCACTTTCTGCTGAACACTTTTTGATGTCCATCAGACTAGTTGACTGTTCCTCATGTACTGTGTCTACAGAGTTAGTGGATTCCGGTGCCGCAGGGAACTATATTGACCAGACCCTTGCCTCCTCTCTTAACATCATCTCATACCCGCTCTCCTCTCCTTTCCCGGTTCAAGCCCTCGATAGTCGGCCACTAGGATTCAGAACCATCACACACATCACCCAACCACTAACCCTGACCGTGGAGTCCATTCATCAGGAGAGCATCCCTTTCTTCATCACCAGTGCACCAGTTCACAAGATCATCCTCGGCCTCCCTTGGCTTCCACGCCTAACCCCACCACCTCATGGTCYAGAATGAGAATCACAGACTGGTCATCCGAATGCCAGAGTACCTGCTTCCCCATCCCATCCCATCGGTTGAGAGTCATGTGGTTGCCCTTCAGCCCAACATCCCGGAGGCATACCAAGAACTGCGAGAGGTATTCTCCAAGACCCACGCCACCTGTCTTACTCATCATCACCCTTGGGAGTGTGCCATCGACTTACTGGCAGGGTCTTGCGCTTCCGCYCAGACGCATCTACCCTCTGCTGGTGGCTGAGACCCAGGCCATYGAGGATTAGAGAAGAGAAGCTCCAACAAGGTTTCATCCGCACTTCCACTTCTCCTGCATCGACTTGTTTCTTCTTCGTAGCCAAGAAGAATGGAGGGTTACGTCCATGTATTGATTACAGAGGACTCAACGAAATCACCACGAAGTACCGTTACCCTCTCCCGAACAGCTACGACGGGCCCGGTTCTTTACCAAACTGGACCTGTGGAGTGCATACAATATCATCCGCATCCGGGAGGGGGATGAGTGGAAAACTGCATTTAGCATGATGTCTGGTCACTACGAGTACTTGGTGATGCCATTTGGCATAGCCAATGCTCKATCAGTGTTCCAGGCATTCATTAATGAGGTGTTCAGGGACATGCTCGGACACCAGGTGGTCATCTATATCAATGACATCCTGGTCTACTRGGCTACCCTGGATGATCACATCACTCACGTTTGAGCAGTCCTGGAACGCCTCCTGTCTAACCACCTGTTCATCAAGGCTGAAAATTGCCAATTTCATCTTCTTAAGCTACCGAATCAGCCCACAGGAAGTGACGATGGACGGCAAGAAGGTAGATGTGGTCAGGTCATGGCCAGTCCCAACCACCATAAAGGGGTTACAATGGTTTTTGGGGTTTGCCAACTTCTACCGCCATTTCATCAGGAACTTCAGCTCCGTCGCCGCCCCTCTCACCTCTCTCCTCAAGGGTGGTCCCCGTAGGTTGGTGTGGAGCCCAGCAGCCGACAAGGCCTTCCATCTACTCAAGGGACGTTTCACCTCCACCCCATTGCTCAAACACTCAGATCCCACGATATCCTTTATGGTGGAGTTGAATGCTCCAGAGGTGGGCGTGTGGACAGTTCTGTCTAAACGACAGTGTAATCTACAGTAATTGTATCCGTGTGCATATTACTCAAAGAAACTTTCCCTTGCAGAGAGGGATTACGACGTCGGTCATCGAGAGCTCCTGGTGGTGAAGTTGTCATTAGAGGAGTGAAGACACTGGCTGGACGGCGCCAAGGAACCATTTGTCATCCTCACCAACCATCGGAACCTGGAGTACATACGGACAGCGAGGAGGCTGAATCTGCACCAAGCAAGGTGGGCCCTTTCCTTCACAAGTTTCGACTTCACACTGACCTATCGCCCAGGTTTTAAAAAAACACGAAGGCCGATGCCCTGTACCATCTCTACGATTCGAGAGAGGGTCCTGTCCAGAATACACCTATAATCCCATCCTCCCAGGGCCTCCCGGGAGGCGCAGTGGTCTAGGGCACTGCATCGAAGCGCTAGCTGCGCCACCAGAGTCTCTGGGTTCGCGCCCAGGCTCTGTCGCAGCCGGCCGCGACCGGGAGGTCCGTGGGGCGACGCACAATTGGCCTAGCGTCGTCCGGGTTAGGGAGGGTTGGGCGGTAGGGATATCCTTGTCTCATCGCGCTCCAGCGACTCCTGTGGCGGGCCGGGCGCAGTGCGCGCTACCCGAGGGGGCCAGGTGCACGGTGTTTCCTCCGACACATTGGTGCGGCTGGCTTCCGGGTTGGAGGCGCGATGTGTTAATTAAGAAGCAGTGCGGCTTGGTTGGGTTGTGCTTCGGAGGACGCATGGCTTTCGACCTTCGTCTCTCCCGAGCCCGTACGGGAGTTGTAGCGATGAGACAAGATAGTAATTACTAGCGATTGGATACCACGAAAATTGGGGAGAAAAAGGGGTCAAATTTATGGTCTGGCACGTAGATGTGGACATTCACCAGGCTCTGGAGATGGAGCCCACACCCACTAACTGTCTTCCCGAACGCATCTACGTTCCCACGGGGATAAGGGATCAGCTGCTTACCTGGGCACACACAGCGGTCGTCGCTGGACATCCAGGTATTTCTCGCACTAACCAATCCATCTCTTAGAGGTACTGGTAGTCCACCTTGGCGCAGGACGTCACTCACTACGTCAAGTCCTGTTCCGTATGTGCCCAAACCAAATAACCCCGGAACGCTCCAGCAGGGAAACTCCTTCCCCTTCCTGTGCCTCAGCGTCCCTGGTCCCATCTATCCATTGACTTTGGTACTGATCTCCTCTCTGACAGTTTCACCATCATTTTGGTGGTTGTGGATACATTTTCAAAATCCTGTCGTTTAATCCCTCTTTCTGGTCTCCCTACTGCTCTCCAGGTCGCTGGGGCACTATTCCAGCATTATGGCCTTGCGGAGGACATCGTCTCCGACCGTGGCCCCCAATTCACATCACAGGTCTGAAGAGCCTTTATGGAGAAGCTCGGTGTCACAGTTAGCCTCACTTCCGGGTATAGCCTCAGTCCAACAGGCAGGTGGAGAGGAGGAACCAGGAGCTGGGGAGGTTCCTGAGGAGTCATTGTCAGGACCGGTAGGGAGCGTGGTCTCGATTCTTTCCATGGGCGGGGGAGTATGCCCAGAACTCGCTACGTCACTCCTCTACTGGGTTAACCCAGAACACACTGGAAGAGGGTCTTCAGCCAATCCTGGCTCCGTGGACCCCGGGCCAGACCGGGTGGTTCAGGCGCGCAGAAGAAGTGTGGAGTGACGCTCACGTGCGACTCCAGTATGCCATCCACCGTCAAAAGGAGCAGGCAGACCGCCACTGCTGTGCGACCCCCGTGTACCAACCTGGGGATCATGTCTGGCTCTCTACCAGGAACCTCCCACTCCGCCTGCCCTGCAAGAAGCTGAGCCCCCGGTTTGTGGGGCCATTCAAGGTTTTCAGATTCAGAAAACTTTAATGTCCTCAAAGAGGCAATTCATCTTGCAGCAGTCATAAAACATATAACATGTAAAAATATAAAATAAATAGCAAAGGATATTTACAAACAAATAGGCAGGGTAAGTGCAATTTCATAGTGCAAGTGCTAAGTGCAATTAGTCCAACATTTGTTAAGTTGCAGAATTGCATTCGGAATAACAGAGAACTTGGCCCTATTTTTTTAACCTTAGGTAGTCTATACCTGCATCCAGAGGGAAGGAGATGGAATTCAGGGTGGAGTGGGTGGGAAGAGTCAACCTCTATTTTATTGGCTCTGCCCAGGTAGAGAGATGACATTTCTTGCTGTTGCTGTCCCATGATTTTTCCACAAGTCCTGACTATCTTTCCCAACCAATATTTCTGTGCAAACTTGATATTCCCAAACCAGCAGGTCAAGCAGTAGGACAGAATGCTCTCAATGAATGATTTATAAAAGAGAACCATGATGGTTAGATCAATGTTAAAAAAGTTCAGTTTCTTTTTAGGAAATACAGTCTCTGTTGGCCTTTCTTAAAAATAGCGTCAGTACACTGATCCCAGGACAACTTGTTGTCAATGTCTATCCCAAGGTATTTGTACTCCTCCACTATTTCAATGGGCTCACCTTTTACCAGTGATGGTTTATTAACTTTCAAAGCAGAATTAGTTTCCCATTGTTCCTCAACTCTAGTGTATGATATACCATTTTCTAGCTCTGAATCTCTACTTTTATCCAATTTTAAAAAACGGCATTTCAAATTTTGCTACATTAGACCGAATAGAGCCGGTCGGTCACTGAAATCGGTCTTATGTAGCAAATTTTAATTTTTAATTTTTTACAATGGATAAAAGTAGTAAATGGGAAATCATACACTACAGTTGAACAATGGGAAAGTAACTTTGCTTTGAAAGTTGGCAGACTAAGAAAATGGCCTTTGAATGTTTTGGTACTACTACTGGAGAGTCCTTTGTCTACACTCATTCTGCATCGTTCACACCATCTTAAGCTTTAACCCCACTCATCCCTTTAAGGGTTGATCCGAATGTACTAACAGCAGTCAAGCACCCAAGCTAACTTGCTAGCTACTTCCAGACATCTAAGTGAGAGAGAACAGCTCACTGAACATTACTCGTCCTAGCAGAGTTGGTTAGGCTTTTATGTTATCCAGAGCGTTGGTGACTGCAACTGTGCTGTCAGATTGTCCGTTCGTAAATTCACTGGACGCTCTGGCCGATGAGTAGGGTTGATCCGAATGTTCTGACCTCACAATGGCAGTCAAGCACCCAAGTTAACTGGCTAACACTGGCTTGCTTGCTAGCTAATTCCAGACACATAATGAGAGAACTCCCCACTCGGATCATTTTACTCACCCTAGCAGAGCTGGTTAGGCTGTTTTCATGTTATCCAGAGCGTTGGTTACTAGAACTGTGCTGCTGGCAACAATTTAACATTTACTGACACTTGCCATATTCAACGGGTGTTGAGCGTTCGTAAATTCAGTTGTTCTGCGCTCTCTTGCACACCCAGACGAGAGTGCTCTGAAATTGGAGTAGATGGCCAGACTGAATTTACGAACGCACCCAAAATGGTTACTTGCATAGTGGTGTCTTTTGTTAAGACATGTAGCTAGCTAGCTAGCTAACAATAAAGCATAATCCCAACTCATGACATTACTACCCTGCATGAATATGCTGGTACTAACCAACCAGGTGCAATGTTAGCTAATAACATTAGGCTATAGCTAGGCTAAGCAAATGGCTCTTGAGATATGTTTAATAAGGTCATACATGTAATGTTAGCTAGCGAGCCAGCCAGCTAATGTTAGCTAGCTAGCTAGGAAAACAATGAAGCATAATCACAACTCATGACGTTACTACCTGCATGTATTAGCTAACCAACCAGGTCAATGTTATCTAGCTAACATTAGGCTATGCTAGCTAAGCAAATGGCTCTGAGATACGAATAATAAGGTCATACACGTAACGTTAGCTAGCAAGCCATAATCACAACTCATGACATTACTACCCTGCATGAATCTGCAGGTAGCTAACCAACCAGGTCAATGTTAGCTAGCTAACTTAGGCTATAGCTAGCCAAGCAAATGGCTCTTTCTGTCAAAATTAGAAACGTGTAATATCTGAAAATTAGGTAGCTAGACTATTTTACCCGTATACATCATTCATGGTTGGACACGTCTCCTGTCGGATGCCATGGTTGCCCTCAGTTTGAAGATGTAATCCGGAGACAGGTGTTTTCTCCATCTCCTTAGCTATCATACTCGAATTCCACTGATTTCAAAACTCAGTCCTCCAGAAAGTGGAGAGCAACACTTAAGTTTTAATACACATACAATAAAAAAGCAGCGTTAGACAGGATTACCTAGACATACTGACCAGCTCAAATAGACAGAAGCATGCTACAGTGGCAAGAAAAAGTATGTGAACCCTTTGGAATTACCTGGATTTCTGCATAAATTGGTCATAAAATCTGATCTGATATTTATCTAAGTATAACAATAGACAAACCTAGTGTGCTTAAACTAATCACACACAAATTATTGTATTTTACTTGTCTATATTGAATACATAATTTAAACATTCACGGGCATGTCAGATCTCACCAAACTATCTCCAATATTGCGACCACGCTGATAGACCACCAGTGGAGGTTCCTTGAAGGGGTGTGCCATTTTTTTGTCCGATTGCAGAATTTMCCAGTGCTTTTTCAGGATTGCTTTCATTTTCTCCCCGAACCCTTGGTGTACTTAATGCAAAAGACGATTGCGTTGTTTTTCTTCTTTTGGTTGAGTTTTTAGTAATTCCTCTCTTGGTTTTTGAGATATTTTCATCATGGCAGCATCAAGACTTTTGTCCTTGTAGCCTCTCATTTTGAATTTCTGTCATTTTTTTTTGCATTGTTGTCAAAATCTGACTGGTAACTGCATAACCGGCTATATGGTAGACCATTCTTAAAGGGATGCATACTATCCGCACATAGCAAGGTATTGCGATCTGTGGGCTTTGTGTATAAGTCTGTGTGTAATGCGCCATTCCTCTTTGATAATCCARAAGTCCAGGTAGTTTATTTATCTCTCATCAGTCTGCATGGTGAATTTGAGGTATTCAGAGCTCTCGTTTAGTAGAGTTTGGAATTCATTTAGTTCCTGCTGACTTCCTTCTCAGAGCACAAAGACATCTATGTATCTCTTCCATAGAAGTATTTTAGAAAGTAWGGGGTGTGTCTCTGTTTTAAAAAGGAATGCTTCTTCAAATTGTCCCACATACAGGTTTGCATAGTTGGGGGGYAAAGGGGGAGCCCACGGCTACACCCCGAATTTGAAGGAAAAAGTCTGACTCAAAAACAAAGTAGCTATGGGATAATACCAGTTCAGTGAGTTGTAAGATGCGATCATTGGATGGAGCAAGGGTAAAGTCTCTCTGCTGAAGGAAGTGTTGTAGCGCCTGCAAGCCTCCAGTGTGTGGGATGTTAGTGTACAAGCTCTCCACATCAAAAGTGGCCAGCAGAGTGCCCTCTGGTATCCTTCCTATCAAAGCCCTCTATCAATGAGATCAATTGAAAAATTATTTTTACAGCTTATTAGCGTACACCTAATATGTTCCCCCTGTTGATGATGCTCATTATATATTAAGGTTGAACCAAAAGATTACATGTAACAAAAATGAAATAAGAAATTATTATGTGAAATTGAATGAAACAATAATGTATGTTGATGCTAATATGATGTACAATATTCCATTATGTTTTTATATGATAACAATAGCGTAATATATTTCATATGCCATATACTATTTTTTATCAGTTTCACTAATTCATTTGAATTAACTTAATCATTATGACGCACCCCTCACTACTGTCATTGGTTACACTATTTGCACTGTGTTTCTACATAACCTGGTTCAAGTATTCATGACATTACTCTGAGGAAGGCACAGCGATGCCGAAACGTTGGTAAATACTTATTAAATTGCTGGGAGATTATACGTGGAGTGTGCGACTTTATTTTGATAGTTATTTCGCCGTTAGTCAGCACCTCCACACAAACTATTATTCTGGGTGTGCGCCAGCTCATGTTTTTTTTATCCAGTATTTATTATTAGAAATATATAATTTSTTTGGGGAGGAGACAAACTCAGTATACTTCAAAATTACTACAACCAAATCGAAACAATGTAGAAATMATAATGGACCTACATTCATAGTTTCTTGACTATGTTCTGCTCGCTTATAATCACCGAAATGAAAGCTAGAYACGGCCAGGAAGCATAAACAAAATACCAAAACTTATGGATAGAGGACTATTTTTTCGTAACAAATTTTCAGTGCAGCCCTCCGGACCTCGTTGAAGAGCGAATGTGGCTCTCAGGGAAAAATGAGTTTGACACCKATGCTTTAGGCATATAACGATTTTGGAGTGAGCATGTTACAATTTCATTCCAATTCCACTGTAACCGCCCACGCCYTTTGATGCCTGCTATACCATAGCTGCTTTTAGCAACGTTGGTGTATTTACTCTAGCGTTGCTCCCTATTGGGTTAAATACAAACTGTCCATGGGAAGCCAAAAGTTCAATAAAATTCAATTTTAACTTACTGTGCCAGTGGGCAGGAAGGTTGGTGCTTAAAACGGCGGAAATTTGAGTCAAAATATCTAAAGGAACATATTATTAAAACAGACTTTTCAAAACGTGTTCCTCTCTGCTTACCTCATGRTAAATTTAAAATCCTGCAGGTGTGCCATATGTGCACAAAAAAATGAATAACTTGGAGGGGACTTTTATTTTGACATGAGGTAAGCAAAGAGGAAGTTGGTCTACAACAAACCCACCTTTGGAAATAAGACTMACCTTTAGATATTTTGTCTCAAATTCGCCCTGTTTTAAGAACAACCGTCCTGCCCACCGGCACAGMAAGTTGACATTTAATTWAACTTCTGGCTTACCCGGACTGTTCAGTTTTTTTCAACCCAATAGGGAGCAACACTACTGTATTTTTATTTTAACCTTTTTTTTAACTAGGCAAGTCAGTTAAGAACAAATTCTTATTTACAATGACGGCCTACACCAGCCAAACCCGGACGACGCTGGGGCAATTTTGCACCGCCCTATGGGACTCCCAATCATGGCCGGTTGTGATACAGCCTGGATTCGAACTGCTTAGACCGCTGTGCCACTCGGCGTTGCTAAAAGCAGCCAGGAAAGTTCACATTTGGAAAGTTTTCAGACCCCTTGACTTTCTCCACATTTTGGTATATTAAGCCTTATTCTAAAGTGGATTAAATTATTTTTTTCCCGTATCAATTGAAGGTTTCTAAAAACCTGTTTTGTTTTTTCATTATGGGGTATTGTGTGTAGATTGATGAGGAACACATTTTAGAATAAGGCTGTAACGTAACAAAATGTGGAAAAACAGAAGGGGTCTGAAAACTTTCTGAATGCACTGTATACCAGAGCATGAACAAGCTTTATATGGCTGTGTTGGCCTTCATATGGCTGTGTTGGCCTTCATATGGCTGTGGTGGTCTTCATATGCCTGTACTGGTCTTTAGATGGCTGTACTGGTCTTTAGATGGCTGTACTGGTCTTTAGATGGCTGTACTGGTCTTTAGATGGCTGTACTGGTCTTTAGATGGCTGTATTTCTTGGTATATGCTTATCTCCTACTCACCAACCAGCAGGACCAGCCGACGTCCCTCTTTGGGGTCCCTGCAGTACGGGGCCACCTCCAGGTAGGTGGGTGTCTGTGTGGCTCCTCCCATCTCCTGGCTCTTCCTTTTAGACTCAACACTCCCACTCCTACCGCCCCTCCTGCCCAGCCGGAAACTCCTTCTCAGACCAGCTGCAGGGAAAGAGATACCTGTCACACACCTGTCACTGTGTGCATGTGTGTGGGGGTGGGTGTGTGTGTGTGAATGTTATGTCTTTACTATTATTCTACAATGTAGAAAATAGTAAATAAAAATAAAAACCCTTGAATGAGTAGGTTTGTCCAAACTTTTGACTGGTACTGTACKTGTCARACATGAATCCTACTGCATATAGTCACCATATTTAATGTAAGATGAGCAGACTGGTGGATGTCTGCAATTACACAAACAGGGAGCAAAATAAAAGCAGCTCTCGAGTGCTGGGTATGATGACATACAGCAATGACGATGAGGAGTCACCAGTCTCACCACCAAACCTGTTGACAACCACTGTCGACCATCTCAACAGCTCGACTCCACCACTCTGAGGGGACTAAGGAGAGGACAACATACGATTGAATGTTCTTTCATGCATTCGCTTGAATGAAAACAGAGCCTATGCCATGTGTATGTGGTCTGGCCCGGATTMGCATGTCCTCCATGGTGTAACTGCCTGCTATAGATGTGGGTCTTACATTGCTATGACATCAGTTGCAGTTTAAATCAGTAAGCAGAACAGGATTTTGGGCCTGTTTTCCTTGTTGCATGCTACAATTACTGTCATTTTGTCTGTGTTGACTTCACTTTTAAAGAATGAGTTTACCCGACTTTATCAATCGGCACAGTTGGAAGAGGGTGGCAGAGATCGAATTAAACCAATATCAGATTTGGTTAATTTGATTACAGTGACAACAGGATATTCATGTAGTTTAAGGAAATAGGATATTGAGCATGCTGAAAACAATCTCCAAGACGCTGTCACCAAGAGTCAGTCTGAAATTATCGACAGAATCTCAAATAGGAAAAATAATTATGCGTTTCTCTTCTAGCTGCCATGCCAAACACCCTCCATATAGTACTGTACTGTTCTGAACATACTAAAACCTATGCAGTCAGTGCGTGTATTATTTTGCTTCACTTTCAAATTCAAACTTCCTCCTACAGCACTAAACTACTATGAAGTGCACACTACATCCTCCTTCACTCTGAAGTTTACCTATGTTCCTTTCCCCCTAAATAATCTAGAGTACTTCAGTGCACTTCACATGTAGTGCACATGCATGTGATACCACACCAGGTGGTCCTCTCCAGTATCTCCTCTTCCAAATTCTGCTGTTTTCGACTCTCTCTCTCCCTCCCTCTAACCGCACCTGCTGTCTCGACCTCTGAATGCTCGGCTATGAAAAGCCAACTGACATTTACTCCTGAGGTACTGACCTGTTGCACCCTCTACAACCACTGTGATTATTATTTGACCCTGCTGGTCATCTATGAACATTTGAACATCTTGAAGAATAATCTTAATCTTATAATCTCCACCCGGCACAGCCAGAAGAGGACAGGCCACCCCTCAGAGCCTGGTTCCTCTCTAGGTTTCTTCCTAGGTTCCTGCCTTTCTAGGGAGTTTTCCCTTGCCACCGTGATTCTACATCTGCATTGCTTGCTGTTTGGGGTTTTAGGCTGGGTATCTTTATAGCACTTTGTGACATCTGCTGATATAAAAAGGGCTTTATAAATAAATTTGATTGATAGCTAGCGTCAGTCGTGTGGCCTCCATTAAACAATCAATAGCACTTTGGAGCTGAAACTCAGAGAAAGTACAGAGCGCTACCACATCCTGTTCTAGAATCTGGACAGACACTACACGTGCGCAGTACAAAGATATGACATGCTGTAACTTCAGTAGCCAATAATAAACAACACCTGACACTTAACTCAGTCACACCTGAAGCAGGAGTGCAAAATGATACACGAGGATTCCATTGACATCAAATATGCAGGTATCTATTCAAATATGCAGGTTTCTATTCAAATATGTGGGTATCTATTCTTCTCATGATTTTGCTGCTTGAAACCTAATAAWGCACCGGTGACCATGAACAAGGATCAGACAGCTACCCATTGTTTCTATTATTCTGTCTGGGAAATGCATTTTAAGTTTCGATAAAGCAAAACACACACACACACACACACATTCTCMCTCTCTCTCACACACACAAACGCACTGACACACACACTATTGCTAAACCGACATCAAACACATCCAAGGGATCTGAAGAAATGGGGGAAATGATCTGGCTGTTTAAAACTCATTATCTTTCCTTGGCTTCCCCTATATCTCTGGGGAGCACATACGGATTGAATAATCTGGTTTGTAAATAGAGCTTTTTTTCAAACCAGAAACAGACTGGCCATATGGCAGTTCGGGATAATGCCAGATAGGCTGGTCCATCTTTAACCTAATGGGTCTGTCTAGAAATGGGCAGGTATGTTAGAAATGCCCGGGTCGATTTTTGGTTCTAGTCCGTCTCAAGTTCAACCCCTGCTTGGTTTTTCATTCCGTGTCTGGATCTTATTGGTAGTAAGGAGGTGATACATTTTCCTCATCCCTATCCCTGGAAAAGGTAACATCTCACCGATGTGGATTCCAGTAATAGCTCCATAGTCTGCATCCTCCACCACTGTAGAGAGAGAGCAGAACACTGGAGAGAGGGAGGGAACAGAACATAATTTTAATTCCTAATCAAATCAGTACAGTACATTACTTTTTTTATATTATTACTTTGAACACAGGGGGTAAATAGTTTTTTTTACATTGTTCGATAGAAACATAAAGCGAAAGAAGACCAACTATGACAAGCAAGCAGTACCTTCCTCCTTTTCTGAGAAGCATGGATACAAAACAAGAATAGTGAATCATGGAGACAGTAGTTAGTTATGTCTCTACACTTATAAAAAAGCGGTTCATAAATAGGCCCATAAAGCAGGGGTTGGCATCAGGCAGTCCGCAGGCCAAAATCAGCCCACGAGTGATTTTTGGGGGGGCCCGAAAGTTTTTAGTAACAAAAAATAAGAATACAAATGTTTTGGGTAAAAAAAGACTGTAAAATCACCAGGAATTCAGCTAAAAATGTGTTTAATTTAGGAAATCTATTCCCAAGTATTCCCACAAAATAAAAAAAGAGATATGTGATCGTGTCTCAATCAAGCTATAAAATMGTTGTTATTTTCAAATACAATCTCATTTGGGCTTAGTTATGTTCAATTTGCAGTGTCGAAATTATAATATTTATTTTCCCGGCCCCCAAATATTCGCTCTGGCATTTTGAACCATTTAATGTGTCTGAAGGTACAAACTCTGCRTACTCSGCATGCCCGGAGAGCAAATCAAGTGCACCTATAGACCTACCACTAACCAATCGGATTGCTTAGATCAGTGTCAAAATAAATTGATAATGTGATTTAAAAACGTCTTAAACCTTGACTAGAGACAGACTATTAAGGAATACAGCAAAAAGCTGCTGTTTTTGTGAGTGAGTTCATGTTTAAGTTTTATTCAGCACTGTCAACACTTTTTATTCAACACTTTTATAAGCCATGAAATGTGCTCCTCCACTTATGCTGCATCCAGCATTGCAGCTTCAATGAATGAGCAGCAAAGTGTATCGATAGGCTTGCATTATTATTATTAGCGACTATGTGTTTTTAATATCAAGTGATATTTTATTTTCTCTGGTCAAAGAAGTAACATACATTTGTGCAAGCGCCCGCATGCTTCCCATCCGAAACAGTTCATGAAAACTATATTGTGATGACATTTTGTCACGTGTTTGTTCGTTTTGGTCTTTGGCAAGGGATTTTTTTGGTTGTTCGTGCGCTCAAAATATTTTCTCAGGGCAAGCCGAAGTTCGGGAGCTGAAGTCTACGCCCCTTCGTCGGTCATTGGTAAGGATTCTTCAATTAAGTATTTGTTGTCATTCAACGATAGACGACTTGTTTCCATACACATTTTCTCACTTGAGAAATACTGCACCAAACATCTTAGTTAGATGCAAAATTGTGTGAKTAAGATCTCCTTAACAAAAATGTCAAAATGTATGATTCTTGTGTTATCTTAGAATAATTCTGACTACTTTGAGGAAGTGTATACTGGCTATGGCATCTCAAGATGGACAAACAGTACTATTGACACTTAAAAGAGCTCCACTTGAAAAACAATTAAGAGAGTATGCAAGCACATTTGTTCGGTTCGCCTAGCCGCCTTCACCCTCTGATGCTCGCTCTCCCTCCGCTGAGACTGGCAATCAGATGCAGGCACAATCAGTCCAGTAAAATAAAGAAAGCACATCATTTATATTTATGCTCACTCAGCTTTGCCTCACAAGTAACACAACAAATGATGATCTATCTATTACCGGTGTGATCATATACCTCAAGTTTTMAAATATAATTTTTAAATGGTATAAGAAGAACAACATTGGCAGGGCAATTCAAGCATATCCAATATGCAGTGATCATGTACTGGGCATATAGCCTACTACAAACGTCATTGCTACAGAACTGTTTTTAAGTCATGTTAAAACAAATCTGAGCAGATCTCAGCCTTCATTTTGARTCAGAAGTGATCTCGGCTCWGAAAAGTTTGGGGACCACTGCCCTAGATGAACTATTCAAGACCCATCAGTTGCTACCATTTGGYAAACACTGACATAGTACATAGTGCTTGAGTATGTTAACTGATTAACTGAGCTACTCCTTGTGAAAATTTGATAAGTAATATGGTATTGCAGTATAGTATTTRAAAGTATTGTGTATTTAACCCAGATCTGGACCTGTATCCAAACAGAATAGAACATTGGTTGTAAGTGCTGAGAATACTCTTATGGGTAAAAATAAAAGCTATGTCTTCAAACAGGTTTTAACAGGATTCCTAGGACCTTTTCTGAGATGCTTTATGGATTGGCCTTGGTGCGGTCCAAAGTGATTCCCTTCCACATGTGGCATTGCCCTGACGTGTGACTTTCACCTTGACCTTCAGGTATGACCTTAGACCTTCAGCCTTTGTCCTGGGAGAGTGTTAAAGGACTGTTTATTCCTTGCAGGTCGGGGTTTATTGGAGAGATCATCACCTGTCATTTTTTGGGGGACTCTCTGAGGTTTAAATAAGGCTTTGGGCCGCTGGAGAGCGACTCTCCTAAAGGAAAGAAAAAGAGAACAGTTATGCCATTGTATAGAGTACCATTTACCTGAGTGAACAATTTTGGTGCCATAATGGATCAGACTAGGGATAATGTTCCTCAAACCTCAATTTGTCTAGTTTCAATTTATCAAAAGGGTTCAAACTCCAGGTTGACCCCCCTTCAACACAGATTTTTATTTTATTTGACTGTTGTTAAAACCTTTCTGGAGCATCCTGCTTGACTGAAAACATTCACATTTAAAAGACCATAGAAACCYGGGACTTTACTGTGTTCTCATCTTCTAATTGAACATTCGTGTACTGTTCTCGTGTTTGAGATGTCATCTCAAAGTGATATAGACGTACAATAGCGGTTTGTATTGCTGTCAAATAACTTTTCTCGAGTTCAGAAAATGGTTAAGATTGGAGTTAAGAAAACTACACAACAAGTCAAACTAACACAAACGCTGATGTGAGGGTAGTTATGAATGGCTGTGCATAGATTGACCATGGACATGGAGGCCCACCTCTCCTGAAGTTGCCTGGAGGGGATGAGTCCTGCTCGGGAGTTGCTGTCACCATGACGACAGGCTTGCCACCAGGTGTCGTCCTCCTGGTTAACGATCTGAAGGATGTCCCCCCTCTTGAAGCCCAGCCCTGCCTGTCTGCAGGGGATGGCAGGGTCCTCATCAGGATTGTAGTCAAAGAGCGACCGCACAAATAACTGAGAACCACAACAAAAAACACAAGAGCTTTACTTCATTTTTTTTTTTACCAGATACGTGCAATGAAATATGTTAATTTACATAGTCAGCAATAACAGTACGGCGCCCCTGGATCAAATTAGGGTTAGGTGCTTTGATCAAGGGCACATCGGCAGATTTTTCACCTTGTCTCGGGCTCAGGTATTGGAACCAGCAACGTTCGGTTACTGGCCCAATGCTCTAACTGCTAGGCTACCTGCCACCAATGATTCAACAATAGCGTCTTGAACATCCTAGGAGAAAGTGCTGTGAAGGTGGTTTATGGTTGTCATGTTGCTATCTCATACTCTGATACTGTTATTTGTCTGAAAAGCCAAAGAACCAATATAAGCAGAGCACGATAGCTTTACCATAGTCTCATTGGCTGACAGCTCTTCCTTGATGCCAGGTACCGGTATCACTTTAAACGTCACCTCTCCCTGCGATTGAGCCTGGCACAAAAATAWTCACAGAATGTAGACTTGACTGACACACAGACAGGTACACATTAGACCACACAAACACATCAGTGATGTGTGATGCAAGCAAATACATACAATGATCCAAGCTTACAAGCAGCTAGCCTCTTAAATGTAAAGTCCCCATATTTGGTGACTCTATTTTATTTATTTTATTCAATTCAGTATGGTGTGAGAACGGTAGCTCCTATCTGCAAAAGCAGGGCGTCTGCGGAAAGCTGAGTATCTTGGCTATTGATCTGTGTCTTAAAATATTTGGCGTCTTACTACCATATATGGGCAWACGAATGTATAAGGGCAGGCCATGAAAAATGAAAAATGTGATGAAAACACTTGGATATCCCCTGTATGTCCCCCGACATCACCACAATGTTTGAGAGAGGTTGGTGTTGTAGAAATTTAGTTTTTATAGTGAACATGAACTTTTAGGCACATCCAGTGTGCAAAAACAGTGCAATTATCACATGCAGACACTTTGGAGAGGTTGAAAGGACACTTGAATGTACCCTATATACCCCATAACACCACCACAATGTTTGAGTGAGGTTGATATGGTAGAAATTGTGTTT
The DNA here is from genome assembly GCF_002910315.2 of Salvelinus sp. IW2-2015. Classification (NCBI taxonomy): domain Eukaryota; kingdom Metazoa; phylum Chordata; class Actinopteri; order Salmoniformes; family Salmonidae; genus Salvelinus; species Salvelinus sp. IW2-2015. The sequence continues at coordinate 6,093,930 of NC_036871.1, read as the reverse complement.
TTATACTGAACAAATAGCATTTAGGGATTGTAAATGTGTAATAGCACTGGAATTAATAACACTGACACCACTTAAACATCTGCCCGTTTCTAGTTGMTAGGTCTATCAATCCCAGTTTTTTTWWATATTGTTCACATGTTGTGGAAGCCATCTGATGTGTTTCCAGCTCTGGGCATCAATAATTKATTTATAGGTTGTCAATGAAAGATTACTTTAAAACATTTAAAAAAAGGATTGTTTTGTGTGTGRTTGATCTTGTGTATTCTGAACTATGTAACTCTTATCTATCTTCTGATCATTTCCTCATAAACTCCCAGATGTTTTCTTTCCAAATATACCAAGTATTGGCATGTCAGAATCATGTATTTACACATGAGTAGCAGTTACTTTTGGGTATGTCTATTTAGGCGGAAATCTACATTTTGACATTACATCTAAGCTAGACACTAGCCTCACTTGGCCAGACGTACAGACTTGAAATAGACCACACACACTCACACCATAATAGGAATGATTTCCTCCGGTGTCTTATCCTCCATTTGGACTCCATTGACTTCCCTTAGCTCATCGCCCTCATGAATCAGACCTGCAAAATATCTTTGATTAAAGAGCACTAATTTCTCTGTAACGTTTTATAAATGTATGATTACACTGCTATTACATTGTATATATGTAAAGGACATCACTCTGCTMGCTTAGTGAGTACCATTTCCTCCTGATTCGGCCCATACCTGGCAAGAACTCGGGACCTCTGCCTTGCAAGCACACGTGACCACCCTCCTGAAGTGTCTAACCAATTGGRGCCACTCAAAAAGCTAGCTATTTGCTGGCGCAAGTGGGGACACTTCAGGCTGGGGAGTAAGCTTCACACATCCCAATGTAATATATTAATCGATACAATTTCATTGTTCATCAATTCACTTTTTAATTATTTTTACCACTTCTGTCTGCAGCACCCCCTCTCATGATCCTTGCTACAACTATAGCTCCAGTGGATTCATCTCTCTTTATGGTGGCCCCCTGAAAGAGAGAGAGAGAGAGAGAGAAGACAGCTGGATAAACAAAGGGAGCATGAAGAAAAAAAGGAGGGATGAGAAAGTGAGTGAGGGCCAAAAAGATAGACGGAATGGTACAACAAGGTCTTCATTGACGTTAATAACAGAGAAAACAATCATGTCTGCTCAACGTTTGCTGCTACCAATAAGCAATCTTCTAATAAAGCCATGAACATTGATGCTGTTACCCCAGGCCTTAAATGTCACTTATTGCCACTGCAATTTGTTTAGAGACAGAACCATTTTGGGAGTGTGTGATGGACATAATCACATAGCTGGAGAGGTTATCAGACTTTTTTTTTTACCAGATGTTATCAATGGGGGGAAAAACACATTGGAAACACAGCATCTCATGCCATTACCAACAATCAGGTCACGTCAGGGTGGAGAACTTCGCATTACGGCTCAGAAAAATGGCGGCACATTGCATTAATAAAACAAATCCAGAAACTTCCATACGTGTAAGTTTGGTAATACTTATCAGTCTGCATAACGGTATGTTTTCTATTATTGTCCGGAAATACCATCCAACCGCGATTGTTCACACACACACAGAGAGAGACCCACACACAACAATGCTCAAACTCTGCAATGTGTCACTGTAGATAGACTACAATAAATTGACAATAGGAATGTTCTTAAAAACTATTTTCTATGGCTTTAACCCTCAGCACATGTCCCATATTGTTGCAGCATGAGCCAACCTGGCCTCAGGGCAATTCGTATGATTTGGTTTGCTTATTTTACCCCTTTTATATGTAGACAAAACCTGCAATCTTTACCATACAAACTTCTCTATACCGCCTTTTCTTTATATCTGAAAGGTGTAGGGGGTAAAAATCGCGGTACAGTAAAACACGCCAAGGGACGTAGACATGATTGCAGTATTTTCTTAAAAGCGATAATCGAGAAGTAGCATTGGCACACACTAGGCTCTTATGTGCTGCGACTCTGACGTCCTGACGCACAATGATCACTTGGGTGTACCATGGCAGGCAACATAGCCCCAGTGATGTACTGGGCCGTACGCACTACCCTCTGTAGTGCCTTGTGGTCAGAGGCCGAGCAATTGCCGTACCAGGCAGTGATGCAACCAGTCAGGATGCTCTCGATGTTGCAGCTGTAGAACCTTTTGAGGATCTCAGCACCCATGCCAAATCTTTTTAGTTTCCTGAGGGGGAATATGCTTTGTCGTGCCCTCTTCACGACTGTCTTGGTGTGTTTGGACCATTCTAGTTTGTTGTTGATGTGGACACCAAGGAACTTGAAGCTCTCAACCTGCTCCACTACAGCCCCGTTGATTAGAATGGGGGCGTGCTCTGTCCTCCTTTTCCTGTAGTCCACAATCATCTCCTTAGTCTTGGTTATGTTGAGGGATAGGTTGTTATTCTGGCACCACCCGGCCAGGTCTCTGACCTCCTCCCTATAGGCTGTTTCATCMTTGTCGGTGATCAGGCCTACCACTGTGTCATCTGCAAACTTAATGATGGTGTTGGAGTCGTGCCTGACCATGCAGTCGTGGGTGAACAGGGAGTACAGGAGGGGACTGAGCACACACCCTTGGGGAGCTCCCGTGTTGAGGATCAGCGTGGCAGATGTGTTGTTACCTACCCTCACCACCTGGGGGCGGCCCGTCAGGAAGTCCAGGATCCAGTTGCAGAGGGAGGTGTTTAGTCCCAGGATCCTTAGCTTAGTGATGAGCTTGAACGCTGAGCTGTAGTCAATGAATAGCATTCTCACATAAGTGTTCCTTTTGTTCAGGTGGGAAAGGGCAGTGTGGAGTGCAATAGAGATTGCATCATCTGTGGATCTGTTTGGTTGGTATGCAAATTGGAGTGGGTCTAGGGTTTCTGGGATAATGGTGTTGATGTGAGCCATTACCAACCTTTCAAAGCACTTCATGGCTACGGGCGTGAGTGCTACGGGTCYGTAGTCATTTAGGCAGGTTGCCTTTGTGTTCATGGGCACAGGGATTATGGTGGTCTGCTTGAAACATGTTGGTATTACAGACTTAAATCAGGGACATGTTGAAAATGTCAGTGATGACACCTGCCAGTTGGTCAGCACATGCCTGGAGCACACGTCCTGGTAATCCGTCWAGCCCCGCAGCCTTGTGTATGTTGACCTGTTTAAAAGTCTTACTCAGGTCGGCTATGGAGAGTGTGATCACACAGTCATCCAGAACAGCTGATGCTCTCATGCATGCCTCAGTGTTGCTTACCTCGAAGCGAGCATAGAAGTGGTTTAGCTCGTCTGGTAGGCTCGTGTCACTGGGGAGCTCGTGGCTGTGCTTCCCTTTGTAGTCTGTAATAGTTTGCAAGCCCTGCCACATAAGACGAGCGTCAGAGCCGGTGCAGTATGATTCAATCTTAGCCATGTATTGACGCTTTGCCTGTTTGATGGTTCGTCGGAGGGCATAGCAGGATTTCTTGTAAGCTTCCGGGTTAGAGTCCCGCACCTTGAAAGCGGCAGCTCTACCCTTTAGCTCAGTGCGAATGTTGCCTGTAATCCATGGCTTCTGGTTGGGGTATGTACATACAGTCACTGTGGGGACGACGTTCTCAATGCACTTATTGATAAAGCCAGTGACGGATGTGGTGTACTCCTCAATGCCTTCGGAAGAATCCCGGAACATGTTCCAGTCTGTGATAGCAAAACAGTCCTGTAGTTTGGCATCTGCTTCATCTGACCACTTTTTTATAGACCGAGTCACTGGTGTTTCCTGCTTTAAATTTTTGCTTGTAAGCAGGAATCAGGAGGATAGAGTTGTGTTCAGATTTACCAAATGGAGGGCGAGGGAGAGCTTTCTACGCGTCTCTGTGTGTGGAGTACAGGTGATCTAGATTTTTTTCCCCTCTGGTTGCACATTTAACATATTGATAGAAATTTGGTAGAACTGATTTAAGTTTCCCTGCATTAAAGTTACCCAGCATCTGTCTGTGGTGGTAAATAAACAGCCACGAAAAGTATAGCTGAAAACTCTCTAGGCAAGTAGTGTGGCCTGCAATTTATCACAATATACTCTACTTCAGGCGAGCAAAATCTAGAGACTTCCTTAGATTTTGTGGACCAGCTGTTGTTTACAAATATGCACAGACCTCCCCCRCTCGTCTTACCGGAGTGTGCTGTTCCATCTTGCCGGTGCAGCATATATCCCGCTAGCTGTTAGCATTTGTGGCTAATGTTAGCAGCTAATGTAGCGAGAATTCACGTATCGGTTAGGAGAATAAGGAAGGTTAGAAAACGGTTAGGTCAAATCATACAGTTGTCCCCGAAAAGATTCAAACATGCAAACTTGCCAAACATGCCAAACAGTCACATTATACTCCCACCCATCATCCCCGACCAACATCCTTTTATTTAATTTGTAACGTAACAAAAATGTAATACATCATACTAAATGGAGGTGCACAAATATCCTACATATGGCACTGATTTCAGGCTGCATGAGCACAATCCTAACTAGAGATCTCAATTAAGGATTCATCCCTACGACCATGATCCACTCACCAGTGGCTCCTGGCATTTGAACAGGCTTATAATCTTCACAGAGTCCTCATCCTCTTCTTCGATGTTATCAGGTAGGGGTGGCAACTCGGGGTCATAACCTTTCTGTGCTACTATGTCGTGAACAGAGAGAAGGCCCTGGACAGAGGACATTAGAAAACAGCGAGAGTAGCTTTTCATATACAGCGATGAATGAATTTATTGACACCCTTGATGAAGATGAGCAAAAACAACTGTATAAAATAAAGAAGTCAAATATTGAGCTATAATGTATGTTAAAAAAATTGGGAATTCATATTATTTTATACTAATACAGTTGCTCAGAGAAATAGATTTTGTTTAACAAGTAATATTTGTATTTCTCAAAAATGTAGGGGTCAAAATGATTGACACCCTCGTTTTCAAAACCTCACCATGCGAGGGTTAACGGCACTGAGCCTTTTTCTATAAWMCATTCTTATTTCGAAGTCAAACCCACCACTGGTGTGCATGGCCGAAGAGCTCTATTTTCATGTCATCTGACCAAAGCACCGGTTGGGCGCCGAAGACGTGGATGTCGATTAAAGCAGRCCTCTGCACCTCTCTGATTCAGAAGGGGTTGGGTTAAATGCGGAACACACATTTCAGTTGAATGCATTCAGTTGTACAACTGACTAGGTYTCCGTCTTTACCTTTCCCTTTATAATCCAAGTTCACATTTGTTGGATGACGTGAAAATAGAGCTCTTTAGTCATGCACACCAGTGGTGGGTTTTGTGTGGAAATGAGAATGCACGAGCAGAAAAGAACCCCATACCTACTGTAAAATATGGTGATGGATCTGTGATGTTATTGGGCTATTTCACTTCCACTGTTCCTGGGGTCCTTGTTAAGGTCAACGGCAAGAACTATACATAGTGATATTGATATTTTAGCCAAAAATCTGGTTGCTTCTGCCAGARGGCTGAAACTTGGCCGCAAGTGAATCTTCCAGTAAGACAATAACCCTAAGCACACGTCAATTATTTGAATGATTTATTTTCTACTTTTCATTTTTGCTCATCTTTATCAAGGGTGTCAATCATTTTGCACCCTGTGTCTATTAGTGACGGTCGGTCCAGGTAGGAAGAAGAGAATACACATACAGTATCTATCTATCCCTCTGTCGGTCTCTTTGTGATACGTCTGTCCATAGTGATGAGAATAAAAAGGCCAATACAATACTGGTCAGTTCATAACAGGTTTAAAAAAACATCCAGTAACGTTAACAGTAACACGCATACGTGTGTGCCACCAAGTGAGAGCCAGGAACAAACAGGTCGTTAAAGCTATCCAAATAAATCTGCAGTGAAGTCCTGGGTTGTCCCAAATGACACCTTTTGCACTATATAGTGCACTACTTTTGATCAGGGCCCATAGGGAGTAGGGTGCTATTTGGGACGCATTCCTGGGCCGCCAACAATCCCTCGTTAATAAACGAGCTCCACTGCAGCCCTGGAAAACCAGGTACTCTGTGTGTCTGCTTTTTAATTCGACTTAACAGTTCCAGAATATTAGTGCTTCTGAGATGCTGTCAATAGGATTGAATAGAAACACATGCATTAAAAGGGCAATATGGGATTCAAACAGGTTGTTATTTTTCAAGACTCAATTGGTATATATAATTAACTTAAGTCCAAAAATTGCTGCACCAATCCTAGATTGCCCCTTTATTCGCTCAGTTTCTTTCTCTGCCCGATGCAGACTGGCTGCAGTTGTAATGACAATAATGAACATGATTGGTTATGTTACCCTTTGCTGCTAATGATGCTAATTTGAAGATGCTAATAGCTTTGTGTAAAGGGAAGATGAAGGGAGGGGGAAACAAAACTACATTTCACACCTGGATACATTTTTCGCCAACTAAATGGGCCGTGTTAGTAGTAATTATAGGCTATATTGAAACAGCACCTGTTGATTAGTCAGCAGAGGTTGTGTGTGTGTGTGTGGGTGGGTGGGTGTGTGCGTCCATGTTTGTGTTTACATGCATGCAATAACATTGGCAGGAGGAACAGATTACTTTAAGGCCAGGCACCACAGACTAAAATTACATTATTGCATCTACTTATTCTTTGTATTTTGGTCCATTAAAATTTGTATTTTCAAAAAGAATTTTTTGGGGGATAAATGTATACTTTCGTTAGTTTATCATATTACATCAAAATGTAATGAATTGTAACCACTTAAATGGACATACTTCCATACTTCCAAGCTTGCTATATTGAATCACACATCATTTAAAAGCTAATTTTCATGCCAACTCATTTTTCTCAGCCTCAGAAGAATCTGTATTCCCCACAATTTGTGTGGTTATCATAAGACTTATTTTTTACAGATAGAAAGTTGATAAAAGTAGGCCTATTTATCCACAATCGGCTATGTGTAAGTTCAGTCCTGGAGGGTCTTGACAACATGAAACCCAAAAATGTAGGCTGACTTCATCTAGTGTCCAGAAAAAGGTATTTGCGTAATGTGCAAATACAGTATATACAGATATCACCAAATTTGCAAATTTGAATACAATATTTCAGAAGAATTGCAATCCCCAAAATTATTATATTTGTGTCCACATTCTGGTAAAAGTTGATTGTGAAATGATTAAGGGAGGGGAAAATACCTTATATGGGTGTGGTGCCTGGCCTTAATGTGTCTCTAAAAGAAACGGAATGAGGCGTGTGTTTGACTGAATGAGAGAGTCTGACATTATTTACTTTCATATCCTTTATGGGAGACTCACCTTGATGTGCGGGTTGGACAGCAGGCTGATCAACTCTGAACATTCCGCACTAGCCACTTGAGTCCACAGCTCCTCAGCCAACTATGACACACAGACACACGCACACAGTATGCAGCCTCTGATATAACAATGAGGATGGTGTGTTTTGTGGTAAGATGTCTAGGGGGATACTGTTGTAACTTATTGCTTCAAGACAGTTGCAATGTTTCCCCATAGATGCAGATAAGAACAGCCTCCAGTGGGGGGGAAAGGTGTATCTAGAACCTAAAAGGGTTCTTCGGCTGTCCCCATAGGAAACCCTTTGAAGAACCCTTTTGTTCCATGTTGAACCCTTTACACAGAGGGTTCTACCTGGAACCAAAAGGGGTTCTACCTGGAACCAAAAAGGGTTCTACCTGGGACCAAAAAGGGTTCTACCTGGAACCAAAAAGGGTTCTCCTATAGCAGTGGTTCCTAAACTTTTTATAGTCCCGTACCCCTTCAAACATTCAACCTCCAGCTGCATACCCTCTAGCACCATCATTGTAAGCCTGCCACACACATAAGCCTGCCACACACATATGATACATTTATTAAACAGAAGAATGAGTTTGTCACTTCCCACGAGCCAGGTTGTGACAAAGAGCTCTTATAGGACCAGGGCACAAATAATAATAATCAATAATTTTGCTCTTTATTCAGCCATCTTACATATAAAAGCTTATTTGTTCATCAAAAATTGTGAATAACTCACCACAGGTTAATGAGAAGGGCGTGCTTGAAAGGATGCACATAACTCTACAATGTCGGGTTGTATTGGAAAGAGTCTGTCTTAAATCATTTTCCACACACAGTCTGTGCCTATATTTAGATTTCATGCTAGTGAGGGCCGAAAACCCACTCTCACACAGGTACGTGGTTGCAAAGGGCATCGGTGTCTTAACAGCGCGATTTGCCAAGGCAAGAAACTCTGAGCGCAGCACTATCCAGAAATCTGGCAGGGCTTCTGATTAAATAACATTTTTACAGAATCGCTTGTTGCAATTTCGATGAGGCTCTCTTGATCAGATATCGGTAAGTGGACTGGAGGCAGGGCATGTAAGGGATAACGAATCCAGATGTTTGTGTCGTCTGTTTCGGGAAAGTACCTGCGTAATTGCGCACCCAGCTCACTCAGGTGCTTCCCTATATCAATTGACATTGTCCGTTAGCTTGAGTTCATTTGCACCAAAAAAATTCATACAATGATGGAAAGACCTGTGTGTTGTCCTTGTTAATGCAGACAGAAAAGAGCGCCAACTTCTTAATCATAGCCTCAATTTTGTCCCGCACATTGAATATAGTTGCGGAGAGTCCCTGTAATCCTAGATTCAGAACATTCAGGTGAGAAAAAACATCACCCAGATAGGCCAGTCTTGTGAGAAACTCTTCATCATGCAAGCGGTCAGACAAGTGAAAATGATGGTCAGTAAAGAAAACTTTAAGCTAGACTCTTATTTTTTTTTTTAACGTGTCAATACTTTCCCCCTTGATAACCAGCGCACTTCTGTACGTTGTAAAAGCGTTACATGGTTGCTGCCCATATCATTGTACAGTGCAGAAAATACACGAGCGTGCAGGGGCCTTGCTTTAACAAAGTTAACCATTTTCACTGTAGTGTCCAAAACATCTTTCACGCTGTCAGGCATTCCCTTGGCAGAAAGAGCCCCTCAGTGGATGCTGCAGTGTACCCAAGTGGCGTCGGGAGCAACTGCTTGCACGCGCGTTACCACTCCACTATGTCTCCACGTCATGGCTTTTGCGCCATCTGTACAGATACCAACACATCTTGACCACCAAAGTCTATTTGATGTCACAAAGCTGTCCAGTACATTAAAAATATCCTCATGTCCTGGTTTCCAGTGGTTTGCAATAGAGGATGTCTTCCTTAGTTGACCCCCCATAAACGTAACGGACATATACCAGGAGCTGTGCCAGGCCTGCCACGTCTGTTGACTCATCCAGCTGTAACGCATAGAATTCACTTGTTTGTATGCAAAACAGTAATTGTTTCAAAACAACTCCTGCCATGTCATTGATGCGTTGTGAAACAGTGTTGTTTGATGAAGACATTGTCTGTATAGTTTTATGGGCCTTTTTCCCCAGCATTGTCCCAGCCATATCCTCAGCCGCAGGAACAATTAAGTCCTCCACAATAGTATGGGGCTTGCCTGTCCTAGCCACTCGGTAGCTCACGATAGGCGCTTCTAGCCCCTTCTTATTAAATGGTATCTGTTGCTTTCATACATGTCTTACTAGTCGAAAGTCATCTTAATTCTCGCTCAAAAAACTCCTTTGGCTTATTTTTCAAATTGTCATGTTTCGTTTCTAAATGTCTGTGCATGAGTGAATGTTTCCCGCGAGAGAGTAACAGTTAATGTGATTGGATGTTAATTATTTGACTAGACTTCCTCTATTTGACATTGTGTTATTTCGCTGAATACTAGATGGTTTAATTTAAATTTTTGGCAGTGAAACGAGGCAGCTCAGGCGAGGCAAAAAAATCTCACCCAAATGTATAGCCAGTTGGAAAATATAAATGTACTGTTTGAAAATGTGAAGAATGATACATTTTTTCCAAATGTGAATCACATTTTTAAGTTGGCATACCCCTGACGGCATTGCGCGTATCCCAGTTTGGGAATGCCTGTCCTATAGGGACAACCGAAGAACCCTTCGGTTTTAGAACCCTTTTTCTAAGAATGTGCTTCAAGCTGTTATGTGCACACACAAAAGAATCCATACAGTCGGGAGGAACTACTGAATATACGATTAACGTCAACTCACCATCGTTATAACCAGGAATATGACTTTCCCGAAACGGATCCAGTGTTTTGCCTTCCACCCAATACAATGGATCTGATCCCAGCCGGGGACCCTATGCGACGCCGTAAAAGGGGCAAACGTAGCGGTCTCTTGGTCAGGCTTCGGAGACGGGCACATCGCGCTCCACTCCCTAGCATACTACTCGCCAATGTCCAGTCTAAGGTTTGATGAAATCCGAGCACGGGTAACATTCCAGAGAGACATCAGGGATTGCAACGTGCCCTGTTTCACGGAAACATGGCTAACTCAAGAGACGCTAACGGAGTCGGTGCAGCCAGCTGGTTTCTTCACGCATCGCGCGCGACAGAAACATACATCTTTCTGGTAAGAAGAGGGGCGGGGGGGTATGCCTTATGATTAACGAGACGTGGTGTGATCATCATAACAACACACAGGAACTCAAGTCATTCTGTTCACCTGATCTAGAACTCCTCACAATCAAATGTCGACCGCATTATCTACCAAGGGAATTCTCCCTCGTTCATAATACAAGCCGTATATATTCCCCCCAAGCAGACACATCGATGGCCCTGAACGAACTTTATCTGACTCTTTGTAAACTGGAAACCACACACCCCTGAGGCTGCATTCATCGTAGCTGGGGATTTTAACAAGGCTAATCTAAAACAAAACTCCTAAATTCTATCAGCATATCGTTTGTGCTACCAGGGCTGGTAAAACCCTGGATCATTGTTATACTAACTTCCGCGACGCATATAGAGGCTCCCCGCCTCCTTTCGGAAAAGCTGACCACGACTCCATTTTGTTGATTCCAGCCTACAAAAGAAACTAAAACAACAAGCTCGGCGCTCAGGTCTGTTCAACGCTGGTCCGACCAATCTGATTCCACGCTTCAAGACTGCTTCGATCACGCGGATTGGAATATGTTTCGCATTGCGTCCAACAACAACATGGACGAATATGCTGATTCGTGAGCGAGTTCATTAGGAAGTGCATTGACGATGTCGTACCACACGCAACGATTAAAACATTCCCAAACCAGAAACCGTGGATTGACGGCAGCATTCGCGTGAAACTGAAGCGCGAACCACTGCTTTTACCAGGGCAAGGTGACCGGAAACATGACCGAATACAAACAGTGTAGCTATTCTCTCCGAAAGGCTATCAAACAGGCTAAGTCCCAGTACAGAGACAAAATGAAGTCGCAATTCAACAGCTCAGACACAAGAGGTATGTGCAGGGTCTACAGTCTATCACGGATTAACAAAAAGAAAACCAGCCCCGTCGCGGACCAGGATGTCTTGCTCCCAGACAGGCTAAATAACTTTTTTGCCCGCTTTGAGGACAATACAGTGCCACTGAAACGGCCGCCTACCAAAACCTGCGGCTTCTCTTCACTGCAGCCGAGGTGAGTAAAACATTTAAACGTGTTACCCTCGCAAGGCTGCAGGCCCAGACGGCATTCCCAGCCGCGTACTCAGAGCATGCGCAGACCAGCTGGCTGGTGTGTTTACGGACATATTCAATCAATCCTTATCCCAGTCTGCTGTTCCACATGCTTCAAGAGGGCCACATTGTTCCTGTTTCCAAGAAAGCTAAGGTAACTGAGCTAAACGACTACCGCCCCGTAGCACTCATTTCCGTCATCATGAAGTGCTTTGAGAGACTGTCAAGGACCATATCACTCCACCCTACCGGACACCCTAGACCACTCCAATTTGCTTACCGACCCAATAGGTCCACAGCACGACGCAATCGCAACACAACTGCACACTGCCCTAACCCATCTGGACAAGAGGAATACTATGTGAGAATGCTGTTCATCGATTACAGCTCAGCATTTAACACCATAGTACCCTCCAAACTCGTCATCAAGCTCGAGACCTGGGTCTCGACCGCCCTGTGCAACTGGTTCCTGGACTTCCTGACGGGCCGCCCCCAGGTGGTGAGGGTAGGTAACACATCTCCCACCCGCTGATCCTCAACACTGGGGCCCCCAAAGGTGCGTTCTGAGCCCTCTCCTGTACTCCCTGTTCACCACAGACTGCGTGCGCCATGCACGCCCCAACTCAATCATCAAGTTTGCGGATGACACTACAGTGGTAGGCTTGATTACACACAACGACGAGACGGCCTACAGGGAGGAGGTGAGGGCCCTCGGAGTGTGGTGTCAGGAAAAATACCTCACACTCACCGTCACAAAACAAAGGAGATGATTGTGGACTTCAGGAAACAGCAGAGGGAGCACCCCTATCCACATCGACGGGTCAGTAGTGGAGAAGGTGGAAAGTTTTAAGTTCCTCGGTGTACACATCACGGACAAACTGAATTGGTCCACCCACACAGACAGCGTTGTGAAGAAGGCGCAGCAGCGCCTCTTCAACCTCAGGAGGCTGAAGAAATTCGGCTTGTCCACAAAAGCACTCACAAACTTCTACAGATGCCACATCGAGAGCATCCTGTCGGGCTGTATCACCGCCTGGTACGGCAACTGCTCCGCCCACAACCGTAAGGCTCTCCAGAGGGTAGTGAGGTCTGCAGAACGCATCACCGGGGCAAACTACCTGCCCTCCAGGACACCTACACCCCCGATGTCACAGGAAGGCCATAAAGATCATCAAGGACAACAACCACCCAAGCCACTGCCTGTTCACCCCGCTATCATCCAGAAGGCGAGGTCAGTACAGGTGCATCAAAGCAGGGACCGAGAGACTGAAAAAACGCTTCTATCTCAAGGCCATCAGACTGTTAAACAGCCACCACTAACATTTAGTGGCCGCTGCCAACATACTGACTCAACTCCAGCCACTTTAAAAATGGGAATTGATGGAAATTATGTAAAAATGTACCACTAGCCACTTTAAACAATGCCACTTAATATAATGTTTACATACCCTACATTCCACATCTCATATGTATATGTATATACTGTACTCTATATCATCTACTGCATCTTGCCATCTTTATGTAATACATGTACCACTGCCACTTTAAACTATGCCACTTTATGTTTACATACCCTACAGTACTCATCCCATATGTATATACCGTACTCTATACCATCTACTGCATCTTGCCTATGCGTTTCTTGTACATCACCTTTAACCATCACTCATTCATATATCTTTATGTACATATTCTTTATCCCTTTACACTTGTGTGTATAAGGTAGTAGTTGTGGAATTGTTAGGTTAGATTACTTGTTGTTATTACTGCATTGTCGGAACTAGAAGCACAAGCATTTCGCTACACTCGCATTAACATCTGCTAACCATGTGTATGTGACTAATAAAATTTGATTTGATTTGATTTGATTTGATTTGAAGTCTGCCTGAAGGTCATTACTTTCCCGCTGTGAGCAAACAGAAGCCATTTTGAAGAAAAACAGCTCTTTTGGTTTGGCCCCTTCAGTAGACATTGACGATTTAAACCAGGCCTGGAGTGGCTGTCAGACAGGACCTTGAGTAAGGGGACTGGGAGGTGGAACAAGGATAGGGCATAAGGAAAGAGGAAAGGGATTGGAACTATAGTGAAATTAAATGAGGAGTCACTGACCGCAACTGTATATTTTCCACTGGTTTACTGAACTCTGCATTTTAGACACAAGTAAGGATGCCCACATTGGACATACTACAGAACAGTGGGGTAGGGCAGTGAGATAAGGAATGGTACTTAAAGGGGAGGTTTGAATTAGAGGATTATGGGAGAGTGGGAATTCTCAGTGTCACTTTATACAGTTGACATTAATGGTAGTTCAAGGCTGAAACATTACACTTGGGATGAAATTATTTTAACACCTTAATGCTGAAAACTGTCCCATGATGTCACTCTGTATAAAGGAGATATGTCAAATAATATCACTGTAAAACAAGGCTTTGCCTCAGTTGCATAATCAGTGGATGTCTTGAAAAATATTAACTTTGTTACAAAGTGTGATTGTTGACCAAAAAAAAGACAATTCAATTTCAAGCTATACAAAATACTCTAATGTCAAAGTGACAGAACAATTCACACACAAAAAAGAACACAACATTCATAACTACGATATAGTGTCAGCCCCTTTGTTGAGGCAAGCCTAAAATAATTCAGGAATAAAATGTGGCTTAACAAATCACACAATAAGTTACATGAATTCATAAATAGGGGTTGATATGATTTTTGAATGACTAACCCTTTCTCTGTCCCCCATACATACAACATATGTAAGGTCCCTTAGTCAAGCATTGAATTTCAAGCAGAGATTCAATTACAAAGACCAGGGAGGTTTTTGAAAGCCTCATAAAGAAGGGCAGTGATTAGTAGATGGGTAACAATAGCGAATCAGACACTGAATATCTCTAAGCACGGTCAAGTTAATAATTATGCTGTGGATTATGTACTAAACTACCCAGACACATCAAAGATAGTCATCCTTCTGAACTGAGCTGCAGGACAGAAAATAAACTGCTCAGGGATGTTACCATGAGGCCATTGGTGATTTTAAGACAGCTACAGAGTTCAATGGCTGTAATGGGAGAAAACTGAGGATGGATCAACAACATTGTAGTGACTCCACAATGACAGAGTGAAAATACAAATATACAGAATAAAAAAATATTTCAAAAACATGCATCTTGTATGATACAAGGCATTAAAGTAATACTGCAAGAAAATGCTAAATGGGCCTGAATGCTAAACCTTATGTTTGGGGACATATTTTCTGCTTGAAAATCTATGGCAAGAAATGAACATTTCTGTCTAGCCATGATCCCCAACATCTTGGCAGAGCTTGAAGAATTTCGAAAAAACATTATGGGCAAATATTGCACAATCCAGGTGTGCAAAACACTTATAGACCTACCCAAGAAGACTTACAGCTGTATTTGATGCCAAAAGGTGTCTGACATGTATTGACTCAAGGAGCTGAATACATATGCAACAACTATGTTTTAGTAATTCCTTTGTTATTAACCTTAAATACAATTTGACATTACAGAGTTTGTGTAGTTGACAATTAAGTCAATTTTAAATCGCACTTTGTAACACAATAAAATGTGAAGAAATCCAAGGGGTCTGAATACTTTAGCAAGGCACTGTATGTAGGGACACTTGTGCAAAATATCTCTTCCATTATCTATATTTATATCCAGCCATCCATTCATCCATCCATCCGAAGGAAGAGTGCAAAGAGAAAGACTTACATTACAGGCCAGACTCTTTGCATTATCCCGGACCGGGACAGGATTCCTTGATCCAAACCGCCTCAACCTCGCGTGGATCTGTGAAAGAGAACGAGTCAGGCTATGACACTATTACAGTGCATCACTGATGATGTACATCTGTTGTATTCATTAGTGCACACCACAGCCAAACGTTCTGCAAGGGAAAATGAGGAAACAAGGCGACTATAATTTGGCCACTCAGGAACATTCCCTAGGCGGCTTCCACCCGATTACGTAACCCTGCACCTTAGAGGCTGCTGCCCCATATACATAGACTTGAAATCACTGGTCACTTTAATAATGGAACACTAGTCACTTTAATAATATTTACATACTGCTTTACTCATCTCATATGTATATACTGTATTCTATTCTACTGTATTTTAGTCTATGTCACTCTGACATTGCTCATCCTAATATTTATATTCCTTAAATGCATTATTTTACTTTTAGGTTGTGTGCATTGTTAGATA
This sequence comes from Salvelinus sp. IW2-2015, assembly GCF_002910315.2. NCBI lineage: Eukaryota > Metazoa > Chordata > Actinopteri > Salmoniformes > Salmonidae > Salvelinus > Salvelinus sp. IW2-2015. The sequence continues at coordinate 6,078,135 of NC_036871.1, read as the reverse complement.
TTACTGCACTGTTGGAGCTAGAGACAAAACACATTTCGCTACACCCGCAATAACATCTGCATGTGTATGTGACAAATAAAATTTGATTTTGAAAAGTTCAGGTAGTCCCTCCCTGTTTCGGACCGTTTGCTTCCGGTTAGTTCCTAGTGAATATTACCCAGTACATCCCTCTTGCATTTCCATAGCTACACACTATGACATACTGTAATTGTACATGATAAACTCTCAGATATCATTACTATAACATAACTGTAGCATTGCCATTACGTCACAGTAGTTAAAGCCAGTTTCACCTTGACCAGTAGATGGAATCTCCTTTCCATGATCATGCTTTTAAGAAACGTAAAGTCCTCATTTCTGTCCATTATAGATTTCATCCCAGAGATCACCAAGGACAGCAGTTCAAACACACCTGAAGTAGAGGAGAAAGGAGTTAACATAAATGCCCACGCACACACAGACTGTACCAGTCAAAAGTTTGGACACACCTACTCATTCAATGGTTTTTATTTTTTACATTGTAGAATAATAGTGAAGACATAAACTATGAAATAGCAAATATGGAATCATACAGTAACCCCCCAAAAAGTGTGAAACAAATCAAAATATGTTATATTTTAGATTATTCAAAGTAGCCACCCTTTGCCTTGATGCCAGCTTTGCACACTCTTCGCATTCTCTCAGCCAGCTTCATGAGGAATGCTTTTCTAACAGTCTTAAAGGAGTTCCCACATATGCTGAGCACTTGTTGGCTGCTTTTCCATCACTCTGCGATCCAACTCATCCCAAACCATCTCAAATGGGTTGAGGTCGGGTGATTGTGGAGGCCAGGTCATCTGATGCAGCACTCCATCACTCTCCTTCTTGGTCAAACTCATTCCAACGCCCGCCCAGTCAGCAGAGAAATAACTGTGGCAACCTTGGACCTCTCGGTGGTGGGAACACCCATCTTGTGCGCAAAGTAGAGGGAGCACTGAAGTAGGAAGCCACAGCATTTAGATGGGGTGCCATCATATTTATCCGGAAGGGACAAGCAGGCGTCGCTGACCTGAGCGGGTTGCTGAATGGGCTGTTGTGCTTACACTCTACATCCAGTCGACCCAGTGTATGTTCTTTGAGATGTTGCACACTGCAAAGAACCTCTTCCATAGCCGTCCCCAGTTGTACTAGCTGTTCATGGTGTTGACTTAGGTTTCCCTCTCGTCGACCGTCTGGGAGATATTCTGTTTTCCTGCACCTTCTGTTGTGAGTCAGTATTCTGTAACGGAGACGCTGAGAGTCGAGAAGCAGGTGCAGGGGAAACGTTTAATAAAACAACAAACATGAACCGAGACAACATAACAGTAGCGTCTAAGCATAAACACAGGAACAATACTGACTGAGGAAAGACCCAAAAGGGAGTGACAGATATAGGGGAGGTAATCAGGAATGTGATGGAGTCCAGGTGAGTATCATGATGACGTGCAGGTGCGTGTAATGATTGATGCCAGGTGTGCGTAATGATGAATCCCAGGACTGGTGGTTAGTATACCGGCGACATCGAATGCCGGAGGGGAGGAGCGGGAGTAGATGTGACACACACTCAGACGCAGTCCACCTACTCCTCTCCCTCCATTTACAAGAGGGTCAGTGGGAGGGTCATAAATAGCCAGTCAGAGGACAAGGACAGGGGTCATGTGGGATGAGTCAGAGGTGTCAAAGGTCAAACCAAGGGTGTGGAGAAAACATCAAATAGGGGAGCCCATATAAGGTATTCCCAGACAGATTCTCTTCCACATCTACATTTCAGTATGCCCAAATAGTCTTCAATGTCTTCCTTTCCTTTATTCCATTTCCTTCACAAACACTGATCTGGCCTGACTTTTTGGGAGAATACTCATAATGTGCAGGTCGCTCCATCAGACAAACACACACCTTCAAACTTACCTCCTGGTCCAAAAGAAAGACTCAGCATACTCCTTGTCTGTGGAAACCCATATCGAAAAGAATCATGATTTTTTGTTGTTGTTGAAGTAATCTAATAAGGATCTGGTATGTTTTTCCTTATATCTCAGTTGTGTATTTGTATATATTTGTGTTAACCCTATACACTGAATTGCCCTACAGAGCATTCAGAAAGTATTCAGACCCCTTGACTTTTTTCACATTTTGTTATGTTACAGCCTTCTTCTAAAATGGATGTAATAGTTTTTTCCCCCTAATCAATCAACACCCAATACCCCATAATGACAAAGCAAACACAGGTTTTTAGATATTTGTGCAAATGTATAAAAAAAAGATCACATTTTCATAAGTATTCAGACCCTTTACTCAGTACTTTGTTGAAGCACCTTTGGCAGTGATCACAGCCTCAAGTCTTCCTGGGTATGACACTACAAGCTTGGCACACCTGTATTTGGGGAGTTTCTCCCATTCTTCTCTGCAGATCCTCTCAAGCTCTGTCAGGTTGGATGGGGAACGTCGCTGCACAGCTATTTTCAGCTTTCTCCAGAGATGCTCGATCGGGTTCAAGTCCGGGCTCTGGCTGGGCCACTTAAGGACATTCAGAGACTTGTCCCAAAGCCACTGCTGCATTGTCTAGGCTGTGTGCTTAGGGTCATTGTCCTGTTGGAAGATGAACCTTCACCTCAGTCTGAGGTCCTGTGTGCTCTGGAGCAGGTTTTTCCATCAATGATCTCTCTGTACTTTGCTCCGATCCTTACTAGTGTCCCAGTCCCTGCCGCTGAAAAATATCCCCACAGCATTTTGCTGCCACCACCATGCTTCACTGTAGGGATGGTGCCAGGTTTCCTCCAGAAGTGTCTCTTGGTATTCAGGCTGGCCACTCTACCGTAAAGGCCTGATTGGTGGAATGCTGCAGAGATGGTTGTTGTCCTTCTGGAAGGTTCTCCCATCTCCACAGAGGAACTCTGGAGCCCTGTCAGAGTGACCATAGGGTTCTTGGTCACCTCCCTGATTGCTCAGTTTGGCCAGGCGGCCAGCTCTAGGAAGAGTCTTGGTGGTTTCAAACTTCTTCCATTTAGGAATGATGGAGGCCACTGTGTTCTTGGAGACCTTCAATGCTGCAGAAATTCTTTGGTACCCTTCCCCAGATCTGTGCCTCGTCACAATCCTGTCTCGGAGCTCTACGGACGATTCCTTCGACTACATGTCTTGGTTTTTACACTYACATGCACTGTCAACTGTGGGACCCTATATAGACAACCCTTCCAAATTATGTCCAATCAATTGAATTTACCACAGGTGGACTCCAATCAAGTTGTAGAAACATCTTAATGATCATCAATGGAAACAGGATGCACCTGAGCTCAATTTCGAGTCTCGTAGCAAAGGCTCTGAAAACGTATGTAAATAAGTATTTTTTTTTTCTTTCTACGTTTGCAAAAATGTAAAGAAACCTGTTTTCGCTTTGTCATTTTAGAGTATTGTGTGCAAAACAATTTTTTTAATAAGGCTGTAATGTAACAAAATGTGGCAAAAATCTAGGGGTCTGAATTCATTCCGAATGCACTGTAGATGGATAGGGCTAAATTAAATATATTCTTACTGAAGAAATATGAAAACCATACGCGTAACCATGGTAGCAATTGAAAGGGAACAGTTTGGAGACAATGGGAAAAAATATTAGACCAAAGGTGAGTACACAACAGTTCACCTGACAACACGGAATCAAAACATTACACTGTTGATTTATGTGCATTTTATATTTACTGTACTTTGACGCATTTGTTGATAACGAAATATGAAAAATATACTCTGCATACATTCAGTAACATGATGACTATTCCTGGAAAATGTGGGGTAGTCAAAACATAAAACATTTCTTTACAAGGGTTTGAGTAAGAAGACTAACTGGTGTCTCCAAGTGGCCACAGATCTCTGCAAAATACAACATTACAGTGTTTGGCCTTCACAAGGCAATTCAGAGAAACAGATTGTAATTGGGGTTCGCATAAAAAGGAGTCATGAGTGCATTTTCGACACAATAAACAAACATATGCTCATTCTGTTCAGAACAACCCAGGGTATGACGACATGTAATCTTGTAACTGTACATCAAACATAGTGTCAGAAATGTTGACACTGTATATAACACAAGTTTTATGATTTGGAAACGTGAAGAGCACATTTGGACTCATGGGTGTTTGGCTTTCTTTTATGACATCCAAGCGGTATTTATTATAATCCTCAGCATATTATCTTTCAAAATATATTGAGCCATCTTCATTTACAGCATTTCCCTCACTCAGACAACAAAACATTTGCAAAAGTTGCCTTATTACCGGGAGGGATCGGGGCTACTTGTCGCTCAGTGCTCAAGTTCAGATCAGCTGTCAGTCAAAACCCACACAGTGCTGTGAAGCGCAGAGCCAGAACTCTGACGTCATGTATAGTATATTGTACCACCCACTACATAGGAGCTTATTAGTGACCAAATCTGCCATTTTCAGTACGTACACTGTATACGTGTTTAAATGTAAAGGGATACCTTATATGACATACACAATTGAATGATTGTGGTGCAATTCCTACAAAGATATGATATGACATATTTGAGAAAAAATATATGAATTAAATTAGTCATTTATGAATATTATAAGAAGGTGGGGGGACTCACAACTTACTATTGAGAGTAGGAATAGTAGAATACACCAGCGAAATTTGGTTGTTCATCAGCTGTTTCTCTCTGTTGTCACAGTCACTCAATTAGCCATGTCAGGTAACAATGTTTGCGTTGTTATCTGACATATATTTACAAAAGATATACTGTATATGGAGGATTAGAAATTATGCAGACAATTACTTTGATGGAAGCTACAATCTATCTGCAATATTAAAGCTGATCTACCCCCAAAAATAAAAACATGTTTTGCTTTAAAAGTGCAAAAAATGATCTCTGCCCCATGGAAAATGAGTATAATTGCATGAAATTTGTTATAATATTGCTAAATGTTGTCTTCGCCCAATGACAAAATTTGTAGAATTGTAGAAAACGTGCTTTAAAACCGCAATAATTTCTCTCCGCCCCATGGCAAAATGTGTGGAATTGCAGGATATTAACCTTAAAATGTTTCTCTCCACCGTCAAGAGGGGAGCCACAAAAATGTTTTGTCACAAGGTGGGGGGCCCCCCAACCAGATCTCGCATAGGGCACCAAAAGGCTATATTATAAGAAAAGTTGATGTACGGGGTATGTTCTGGGAATGCATTCCTTATATGTTTCACATGGTTTTTTATAAATCAACACATAAAAAGAAACATGACAATATCTCTAAGAAAAATACATTATTTGTATATACATTTTCATTTGTAGGTATGAGTTTCCATGGTTAAGGCTGGGCAGCACCTCCTACTGTACAGTTGATTTATCTACAGCTATGCCTTTGATCTCCCATCCAGGGTTTTAATCAAGCCCAGTATTTTGATAACAGTAAGTTGAGACCCAGACTGAATTCCTAAAAAAAATGGCTTATGTCGCTTATGCCGCTTGTGCCTGGAGCCGCCTCTGCCTTAGAAGGCTTAGCTTACATGGCTCTTGTATGTTTTTCATACAATACATGCAACAGCTTGCTATTACTATGATCCAAGTGCTCGAAATTTGAATATCTCATGTATGTGAGACCTTAGAAGGCTTATACAATACATTCAACATTTCTGTTATGTCTAAATGGTAACCACCCATATAAGTCAGATATTACAAGAATCTTCTATGAATCTTGTAAGTGTATTTTCTGCCATATTTATTATTTGCAAGTTCCAGGTAGAACATATAAGAATTTTGTTAAATTATTCTGTCTTTTCCATAATTGGAAAATAGCACTGCAATGTGAGAATGTATATATCTGCATACTGTAGTGAGATTGGCCTGTATTCACTCATCCATTCATTCTCTATCAAGGCAGGCCCTTTTTTTTATTATCAATTGGCTGCCTCACAAACATATTAAATATGTACTGGTTGGCCAACTTGGACTGTTGCAGTGGCTGGCACGACATCCTAAACAAAGGACAACAGAATTATGATCTCGCCTAGTATAAGAGACTAAAATTACGGGAGCATACACTGAAACCATTCTGTATGTCTTGTTCTCAGTATTTCATTCTAGTGTTCAACAATCTTAAAGGCCCAGTGCAGTCAAATACATTATTTCCTGTATTTTATATATATTTACACACTATGAGGTTGAAATAATACTGTGAAATTGACGATAATGCCCTTTTGGTGTAAGAGCTGTTTGAAAAGACCGCCTCAAATTTCAGTCTGTTTTGGCGGGAAGGAGTTTTGGCCTGACTTATGACATCACCAGGCAGTAATTAGCTAATAGACCAATAAAAAAGAGAGCTCCAAACCAGCTAGTTTTCAGTTTCCCCTCCCCACTCAGACCACTCCCAGACAGTCCTAACAAAATTCTTGTTTGAGAAATTGCTCTTGCTAAGAGCTATTTTGTTTATTTTTTAACATTTTGATTGAAAACAATCACAGTAAGGTGCCCAGAAATGATTTGATATTGAGATAAAAATGGCTGCAATGGGCCTTTAATGGAGTAGAAAAAGAAAAGAAAACCTCTATGGTCCGAAAACATGTTCTGTTTTATGGTATTACTGCCACCAAGTGGATAAGATAGGTTAAATGTTTGCAATTTAGCAGATTTGACATGTCCTTTTTTGAAGATCTATTATGTAGTTCAGTGTAGGACCTGACTGATTTCAGATAGAAATGTGAGTTATAGATCTGTGACTCATTGAAACCAAATCTTTCAATAGTCCACATTCTTTCTACACTCCACCTAGTGCCATGTTATTGAAGTGTAAGTTCTCTCAACCAATTATACAAGTATATGCTCTCTCACCACAGAATCATAGCTTTTCTGTCCTTCATGTGACATCATTGATTGATGTACACAGATTGAAAGTACACTGAAACCGATCAATCAAATGCATCTGTGGGATACATGAAAGCAAGTATATGGCTGCGATCTATATTCCTAAGCAGTTGACTAACAAGCAACTGAGTCAGTTTGTGACTTTTGTTGACAATAAAAATATGAATATTGTACTGTGTGAGTGGAAAATGACTCAATACTTTAAAGAGAACGGAAACAACTAAAAATGGTGCTTGATAAATCAGATGAACTGTGTTGAATTTAAAGAAATCTGCACACTGTTTGTGACCAAAAGTGCTGAATTTATTCTTAATGAAAAGAGCAGATGGCTTTTCCATCCCTAACAGTTTGTTTATTTGTTTTACAAACCATCCTCTACAGCTATTGGATCAAAATAATGTAAATATTGATGGTGTCAATATGCAATTCAGCAAGCTCAGCACAGTACAAATTAGGTAACACTCACCAGAGAGAAAATGACTCCATGGACGTTTCTCCTTCTATAACGTGAGATGTTGGGTCCATTTGAACATCCACACGTGAACAAAATAAGAGACAAACATAGAGTAAAAGCAATAAGAACCAGTCTGATCCAGACAGTATTGGTCCATGTGACCTGTCACCAGCTCTGACCCAAATTTACCAGGCAAGCGTAAAGGTTCAATAAAACTTTGGTGCAAATGTCCCCCTCGCCCTACACGTTTCCCCATCAGTTCTATATCACGAGGTCGGTTCATTTGGATCTGAGTGGACCAGAACAGGCATTGGAAAGCAGAGGCCAAACAAAGGCATGGTCTGATGTCTCCTTGCCATTATATAGATTAACAGACAGACATACTAGACAGACAAGACAGACAGCGATACATAAAAACAGCATTGGTCCTGATTGGTAGGCTATCCAGACCAGGCTCAATCCCTGCAAAATATGGGAAGTGTTCTTACTGGTCCCGAAGGGCCAGTCTATTTAGGCTTTTGTCTCAGCCTAGTGCTGTGAAATTCAACAAACTATCGCTTTGATTAGATTGGGTAATGCTTTGCAAAGCCCATGGATGAACTAAGAACATGAGGGGAAGGGGATAGTGATTGATTTATAATTTAATGTTGCATTGGGCACTGTGAGAGTTTTTTTTAGACTATCGAAATAGGCTACTGGGGTAGGGGAAAGTGCATATGCCTKCCACTTTTATAATTACTTTTGTGAACCTTGCTTTCATCATCTCCTTTTCTTAGCCATGTGCATTAGCAGTTAGGTGGGCTGTGTTGTTATTTCAACCACTGTATTTCCTCTGTGTCCACCTTTCTTGGTGAGAAAGTTATTTGTAAGACTGCGTTGCAAATCATAATTTATAAAGGGTTTGCGACTCTTTTCCGACATGGGAGTATCCCGGAAATAGCTAAGACATTGGAGGCGGGGCAGTTAGCGTTGCTTCGTCTGTTTCCTTGCACTGCACCGGATAGATTGTGCAGTTTAGGCGAGCAAATAATGTACCAAAGGCCGCTTTCAACATAGCGTAGCTAGCCACTGTACAAATTTAGTTGCTAGCGTCCCTAGCTGGCTAACTAAATACAGAGACATCGCCAAGATCAAGTTACCAAAGACGAGAATACTATTTTGTTGTCCATAGTTCACCCCCTCGCGCGCACACACACATCAACACGGCATTGATGGTAATGCATGCTAGGAAACAACCGAGACTCAGCGATGGGTAAACGACAATACATTTTATTGCCACTTCTCATTGACGGCTCCTCCACATCTTTAAAATAATGCTGCCAACTAGCATGTCTAGCTAGTTACAGCTAACTCGCTTTTCGCTAGCTAGCTACTTGTAGCATATTTTGCAGCGCGAGCAGAGACGGCATCAACATTTTAGATGTGTGCCCTATAACTTGGCTAACTTTATTTTCTTATATTTCAGGTGCAACGACCGAAGGGATTCCCAACCCTATCAGGTAAATAGTGAATACAGGCTAATTAGCTAGCTGCCTGGTTAACAAGTATGTTATCTAGCTAACTTAGTTAGCTACTATAACTGGTTAAAATAGCCACCTAATTAACTCGTAAGCTAGGCAGGCCTCAGCCTGGCTTTGCAACTCCCAAACCATGGCTCAGTTTTGTGCAAAATTACGTTACTGAATATACGTTGGCCTACATCTAACGTTAGTTATTTACACTAGCTAACTAACTACGTTAATGTGTTTAGAAACAACTGATGGTTAACTAGAAAGCTAACTTAACTAACTGCTGACTGGTTTCCCGTGACGTAGCTAGCTAACGTTAGCCAACGCTAACCATGTTTACCTTTACGAGATAGCTTGAAATTGCAGGCCTTGATAGCCAGCAGGATAACGAATGTAGCATAACCATATCGTATATAACTAACGAAATAGCCAATTTGCTAGCCAGTGTAGCTGGATAATTATCTTCTGCTAGGTAACGTTATCTGGCTAACGTTAGTAAGAGCTAACTATAGCTAGGTCTTTATCAATACAACGTCAAGGTGCAGAGCGCTGAAACCATTGACAACTACATGACGTTTTCAAGGGATTGTTAAATAAATATGAACAATTTGGTTGTAATAACCCTTTGAAGAGCACAGTCAGAAATACACATTTCCGATTATTCCATGAAAATCAACCACCATTAATTTGATATATGTGAACGATAGCTACCTGACAAGCCTTTGTGCTTTGCCTGTCAAGCAGAAGGGCGCATTTGCCGATGTAGGCCCTACTGTTGGCTGATAATGTTTATTGTGCAAGTTACCGGTAGAAACGTTGTACAGTTGGCTAAACAGTGTGGTAAGTAGACCTACTAACGTGAGTGTACTTTTTTCTCTCCAACCAACGTAGCTCTGTTACCTAGGGAAGTTAGATAACGCTATCCCATTTTCAACATTGTTTTAAATAGTGTTTAATCACAATTGCTGACAGACATGATGGGCTACATTGATTGATGGACCACATCAAATTGACTAGCTAATCACATATCACGTCAATATGGCTAGTTTAACAAGCTAACTTTGAGGGGATAAACAAGATGGCGATATCCAAATACTGTTTGATCTATGGTGGTGATAACAGTAGTCCGACTGACAACTTTTTACCAGGATGAGGAGTTGCAGATGTCAAGCTCTTTCCAAAATCCCAATCGCTGATGAAGCAAGCGAAATGACACGTTGGTTGTTTAGCTAGCGACGTGACAAATGGATAGGCTACACTCACGTATTTGAAAATACATTATGCATTGATGTTTAGCCATTGACCATGAAAAGCATGATGCTACTTGCAGTATAACTCTTACAGAGTTAAATGTGGAAATGTGTAGTTCTGACTATGCTCTTCAAGAGGTGATGATATTAAAACCGTAGCTGTCAATGGTTTTTGCAGAGCTCGGGTCTCCTTTTCCCCCCCAGCAGCCAAATCGATCGCTCTTCACCATGTTGTGGCGTTTTATTGATAACGACCTATACCGAAAGTTAGCTAGCCAACTACATAGCTTTCTAATCTGAATACTGCACAAAGATTTACCTACTGCACAAAGATTTACCCACCGTAAGATGCTTTATAAAAGTGCAACAATTACAGAACCGTACTGACAAATGCAGGCAAAAATAATTGGGTTAAGGTTAGGGAATAAAAAAACAATACAAACGGTTGTGCATCCATAGGCAGGAATGAGAATTACAGCACAATGTCAAGAGTGGATAATAGGCCTACAGTATAATGTCAGGTGTTTATCAAACAGAAGAGGTGGCTTTGTATTGATATGTTGACTAACACAAGTCTATTTGTATTGCAGACTCACAAATCCCAGCCAAAGAGTCAATCTACCACCCTTCACGGTCACGATAAAATGCGAGATGGGTTATCAGATCCTACACCGCCCTACAAAATGCTCCGGCGCTCTGATGAAAGTCCGGTCAATAAATACAGCGACGGGCACAGCAAAACAAAAACATTTCACACACTCCGAGGCAAAGATGGTGGTAAGCCCAAAGAGAACCGAGCTACACACAAATACAGATGTTCCCTTCTCTGTATGCTTGTCAACAGTACTGTGTGCACAGAGAAGCTTGTACGTTTGTTCAGCCAGATGAGAGCTTATCCTGGTCCTAGATATGTTTGTGCTGTTTAGCCAATTCCTGTGGTCTTCGTTATGCCAAGCAACCTTTTGGAGTTGGCTGTATCTGGGACCAGGCTAGCGAGATCCTACATCAAACTAAAATAATATATATACATCAAACTGCTTAAAATATATATACACTGTTGATTGGGTTATTAAAATCACTTGGACTTRTGCACACGTCACCTGCTCAAAACATGCATAGATACTCGCGTACAACAAGACATTGACCGCTGGAAATATTTAAATCACTGAAGTCTATTCTAAGGCCCAATTCCTGACTGAAGATATACACACAACTGTTGGTCAAGTCTATACACAGACATCAATGCAACATTAACATAATAAGTTATGTAGCTGATGTTCCACAAGTGCTAGTATACGGTAGCCTGGGCACCAGTTTTTAGCTAGTTAACTTGTTACTGTCTTGCCAAATGAGCAAGCGCTGTAGAATGCTAATACTGACATGCACCAAGGCGATATTAGTATTATTCTCTTGTGCACTAAAGTATACATTTTCGACATACTGTACCCGGGTACTTCATAAAATGGATAGCCGCTGTAAATTCCATGATGCTGCACAAATATTTTGTTCAATGTCTGGGTAGCCTAACTTGTCATGTCTATCATTTCTAATTCTGTTTTATTTCTCAGAAGTGTTCTCATCATACTGTTTATTTTATAGGTACCAGCTGCTCTCCGCAAGAGAATTTGCACAACCACAGCTCCAACTCCCACTCGAATCAAAGCAAGGCGTCAGACACAGTAAGATACTTCTTTCTTCTTGAACAAATTATTTCTGAAAGTAGGCATTCACCAGGCTATGGTTATAATAATACAGCATGGGCCCCTGATCCACAGGACAAACTCATATACAATTCATAGGCACGTTCTATAGCTGTGCTATTGAGAGCATCTTCACTGGCTGCATCACCGTTTGGAATGGCAACTGCTTGGCATCTGACAGCAAGGCGCTACAGAGGGTAGTGCGTACGGCCCAGTACATCACTGGGGCCAAGCACCCTGCCACCCAGGATCTCTATACCAGGCGGTGTCATAGGAAGGCCCTAAAAATTGTCAGACTCCAGCCACTCAAGTCATAGTGTTCTCTGCTACCGCATGGCAAGCGATACCGGTGCACCAAGTCTGAAACCAACAGGACCCTGAACAGCTACCCCCAAGCCATGACACTGCTAAATATTTAACCAAAAAGCTACCCAGGCTATCTGCATTGACTCCTCCCCCCTTTTTGTACTATAACTCTTTTGACTCAAGACACCAATTCAAATTTTATTGGTCACATACACATGGTTAGCAGATGTTAATGCTAACCATGTGTATGAGTGTAGCGAAATGCTTGTGCTTCTAGTTCCGACAGTGCAGTAATATCTAACAAGTAATCTAACAATTTCACAACAACTACCTTATACACACAAGTGTAAAGGGATGAATGAGAATATGTACATATAGCTATATGGATGAGCGATGGCCGTGCGGCATAGGCAAGATGKAGTAGATAGAGTACAGTATAGAGTACAGTATATACATATGAGATGAGTAATGTAAGGTATTTAAACATTATAAACTGCCATTGTTTAAAGTGACTAGTGATACATTTATTACATCAATTATTAAAGTGGCTAGAGATTTGAGTCTATGTTGGCAGCAGCCACTCAATGTTAGTTATGGCTGTTTAACAGTCTGATGGCCTTGAGATAGAAGCTTTTTTTCAGTCTCGGTTCCAGCTTTGATGCACCTGTACTGACCTCGCCTTCTGGATGATAGCGGGGTGAACAGGCAGTGGCTCAGGTGGTTGTTGTCTTTGATGATCTTTTTGGCCTTCCTGTGACATCGGGTGATGTAGGTGTCCTGGAGGGCAGGTAGTTTGCCCCCGCTGTTGCGCCTCCTTCACCACACTGTCTGTGTGGGTGGACCATTTCAGTTTGTCCGTGATGTGTACGCCGAGGAACTTAAAACTTTCCACCTTCTCCACTGCTGTCCCGTTGATGTGGATAGGGGGGTGCTCCCTCTGCTGTTTCCTGAAGTCCACGATCATCTCCTTTGTTTTGTTGATGTTGAGTGTGAGGTTATTTTCCTGACACCACACTCTGAGGACCCTCACCTCCTCCCTGTAGGCCGTCTCGTCGTTGTTGGTAATCAAGCCTACCACTGTAGTGTCGTCTGCAAACGTGATGATTGAGTTGGAAGCGTGCATGGTCACGCAGTCATGGGTGAACAGGGAGTACAGGAGAGTGCTGAGAACGCACCCTTGTGGGGCCCCAGTGTTGAGGATCAGCGGGGTAGCTATTTTGTTTCTTACCCTCACCACCTGGGGGCGGCCCGTCAGAAAGTCCAGGACCCAGTTGCACAGGGCGGGGTTGAAACCCAATGTCTCGAGCTTAATGGCGAGTTTGGAGGATACTATGGTGTTAAATGCTGAGCTACTGCATACGCTTCTGCTTATTATCTATCCTGTTGCCTATTCATTTTACCCCTTCCAATATGTACATCGACTCGGTACTCGTACCCCATGGATATAGCCAAGTTATCGTAACTCATTGTGTATTTATTTCTTGTTATCTTTCTAGTTTTTTTCTCTCTGCATTGTTGGGAAGGGCCCACAAGTAGGCATTTCACTGTTTAGTCTACACCTGTTTACAAAGTCGCAAATAAAATTTGATTTGATTTTACGTCGACATTTCAATGTGTAGTCCAGTTTCGTGTGACAAATGACCTCAATTGGCTCTGTCCGGATGACAAAGCCAATTGAGGTCATTTGTCACACGAAACTGGACTACACATTCAAATGTCTATGTAAAATCAAATCAAAATGAAAAAATCTAATCAAAGGATGCGATTTTGGTTGGTTGTTCTCTGGTGTTCATGATGGTGATCAGTCGTTCAAGAGGATATTCTTTCCGCAGCTCACCACAGTTATACATACATACATACACAACCAAAAACACACCCCCTCCCTTCTGCAGTGAAACAATGGGGTAGAGTTACTTTTGCATCGAGATATCAGCCCCTTGATGCATTTCAAGTCTTTCAACACTGTCAAGAGAACACCTGTAAATGACCTAAATGAATGCCTCGGAGCCTGGCCCACGAGCCGAGTATTACTGCTAGCCTTGTTGAGTATGTTCTCTGTGTAGACAGGATAGTCAGTGTAACGGGGATAAGCAGAGAGTTTCAGTATATAGGCATACACCCTGCATATAGGCATACACATTTGACCGAGGCAGACTAGCCTAAATAGTGTGCGGGTTTAGGTAACTTGCTCTTATCAACCGTGCGAAGTCTAGGCCTATATGCTCACATCCTGTATTTATTTCCTCTATTGTATTTACTTGATGCCTTCTAACATTGCTTTTTGTATGTTGTAAAAGAAAAATGTATTGACCCATCCAAATTAGACTTAAATGTGTTTTTCTAGATAAACCATCGGTTGCTTCTTATAGAATGGTTCTAAGCATAAAACGAACGTTAGGCCCAATACTTGAAGCAAGGATCCCCACACAGGATTTTACATGTGAATCTGATCACTGGCCTTTCCCCTGATTTTCCATGTAGTGCTGATCACATCCCCGAATGTAGGCCTACTTGATCTTAAAGCTAGAATCCTTAGTTGGTGATACTTCCACGTCCGTTTGGGATATTACAACAAAGAAGTTACTGCAAACAATGAACACTGATTTTCTTCCATTGCATGCATGTTAGATCTGTACTACGGAAAAAAACATTCCCACTGCCTGACACCCCTCGCCTCAGTTTCATCAACAAAATAAAAACAATTGGAAAAGTGCTAGGTAGAACATTAGTGCTGTTTCCTCAAATGTGGATTCGAACTTTGTTTGCACTCTGCAAAACCTACCCTAGAGTGTTCGTTAACCTATTTGTCGTGCCTTCTTCCCTCAGCCTCATGAGCCTGCAGACGACTGGTCCGAGCACATCAGCTCCTCCGGCAAGAAGTACTACTACAACTGCAGGACTGAGGTCTCTCAATGGGAGAAGCCCAAAGACTGGCTGGAGAGGTAAGGCCTTGAATCATGGAAAAAGTGTCACTCCTAAGCGCCATACTCTTCTCCTCTTTTCCCTCAACTCTTCCGTTTCTACCCTAAAACTCAATACAGAATCCACAGCCGCGTGGCTGCCGTAGTCCGACGGCCCATTATAACATATTTATGAGCCTAATTTCATTGATTGAATTATTGTAGGGGCCTATAACATCCCTGATGCAGAAAACACAGACGGAATCGCTGAATCCAGACATTAAAACGGAATTCAACAATATTAAATGTATTAGATTTGCCCAAAATTTTCACACGACAAGATTCAAAATGCATCAGTAATTAGTATTTTCTTTCAACCTTCTGTAGAGCAACGTGGGAATTCCCCTGTGTTTGTGCGTGCATCTGTCTACTTTGTGTATGCCTAGCCGTTAGCGATGATGCTAATGACAACGATGGAAAGGCTTTCTCAAAACCCTTTTCAATAAAATTTTCGCTACAAGGTAGAAGTCGACCGATTATGATTTTTCAACACCGATACCGATTATTGGAGGACCAAAAAAGGCCGATACTGATTAATCGGCCGATTAAAAAAAATATATATAAAAAAAATAAAAATAATAAAAAATAATGATGATGCAAAAACAGAGTGTTGGAGAAGAAAGTAAAAGTGCGATGTGTGCCATGTAAGAAAGCTAACGTTTAAGTTCTTGCTCAGAACATGAGAACATATGAAAGCTGGTGGTTCCTTTTAGCATGAGTCTTCAATATTCCCAGGTAAGAAGTTTTAGGTTGCAGTTATTATAGGAATTATAGGACTATTTCTCTCTAACATTTGTATTTCATATACCTTTGATTATTGGATGTTCTCATAGGCACTTTAGTATTGCCAGTGTAACAGTATAGCTTCCGTCCCTCTCCTCGCCCCTACCTGGGCTCGAACCACGAACACATCGACAACAGCCACCCTCGAAGCATCGTTACCCATCGCTCCACAAAAGCCGCGGCCCTTGCAGAGCAAGGGGAACAACTACTCCAAGTCTCAGAGCGAGTGATGTCACCGATTGAAACGCTATTAGCGCGCACCCCGCTAACTAGCTAGCCATTTCACATCGGTTACACCAGCCTAATCTCGGGAGTTGATAGGCTTGAAGTCATAAACAGCTCAATGCTTGAAGCATTGCGAAGAGCTGCTGGCAAAACGCACGAAAGTGCTGTTTGAATGAATGCGTACGAGCCTGTTGCTGCCTACAGACTGCTCTATCAAATATCAAATCATAGACTTAATTATAACATAATAACACACAGAAATACGAGCCTTTGGTCATTAATATGGTCGAATCCGGAAACTATGTTTATTCTTTCAGTGAAATACGGAACTGTATTTTATCTAACGGGTGGCATCCCTAAGTCTAAATATTGCTGTTACATTGTACACCCTTCAATGTTATGTTATAATTATGTACAATTCTGGCAAATTAATTACGGTCTTTGTTAGGAATAAATGGACTTCACACAGTTCMCAACYAGCCAGGCGGCCCAAACTGCTACATATACCCTGACTGCTTGCACGGAACGCAAGAGAAGTGACACAATTTCCCTAATTATAAGAGATTCATGTTAGCAGGCAATATTAACTAAATATGCAGGTTTAAAAATATATACTTGTGTATTGATTTTAAAGAAAGGCAAAACCTGAAAAAAACGGAACAATTCTAAATGGGAAAAACCAAACAGGCAACAAATAAAATTGAGTTTTTAGGCCCTATGTCCCAAAGCGGAGATTGGTAGATTACACATTTTGACAGAAGTCTGAACATGAAATTACATTCCCAATCTGTATTCAACCAGCAATTACACTCCGTTTAATTGAACTTCAACCTGACAGTGACCTTGCGTTTGTGTTTCATTGTGTCCAGAGAGCAGAGGCAGAAAGACCCATCTAAGAGGGAGTCCAACACTTTCCCCAAAGACCGGGACTACAGAAGAGAGTCTGTCGACACAGCCACCACAAGTGAGTATGAAAACTACAGAGGTAGAGCGTATGGGAGGTGTAGTAGTCTAGGTTTCAGATGCAGCAGTAACATTTGGATTTTGACTTGCCTGCCTATTTAAAGAGTACCTTTTTGTTGTGATATTATGACTATACCTGTATATGAAATCATCTACAGTCTTATAATATGGCCAATGTGTCAATAGTGAGAAGTTACTTATTTTCCTTGTGTCCTCTCCTTCCTCTGCACTGATCTGAAAAGACTTGACAATTCTATGCATTATGGCTATCACCTTTTCAATGTGTGAAAAAAGTTGAGGAGGAAAGGAAGTCACTATGAACTATAGAGGTGCATCCTATGTGTGTCAAGCCAGTGTCCGCAGTCCTAACTTGTTGTTCTTTTTGCCTCACAGAGGGCACTTCAGGGGACAAGTCCTCCAACTCTGCACCTTCTCAGTCCTCTTCCTCCACCAATCCGGGCCTGAACCAAGCCTCTGGCTCTAACCCCACCCCTTCATCTTCCTCCTCCTCCACGGTCCCGGTGTCCCCCTCTGTCCAAACCCAGGCCTCGGGCCTGCTCCAAGACCCCGCCCTCCTGCGGCAGCTCCTCCCAGCGCTGCAAGCCACCCTGCAGATGAACAACGGCAGCATGGACATGGCCAAGATCAATGAGGGTGAGTTGGCCAATTCCACATTTCTCCTTCTTGATCTTTAGTGTACCTGAGTTCAAATGGCTCCCCGGTTGAAAAAGGCTTAATTGGCACAAGCCCCAAGTCACAAAATATGACTTTGGGCTCAAAGGGCAAATCTGAGTGTCATGTTTTCTTTGCAAATGTTCATGGAGCATAAGTATTGTAAAAAAAAAAAAAAAAAAAGGGACTTATCCCCCTTCCCCCCCCACCGCTGTACTGAAATGTGAAACACACATTTGGATTTTCTGATATCTGGAGTTATTATATGACCACAAAACCAACGTGGATTTGATCTTCAGTCTGATCCCATTTGGTTTCGAGTTTCTCTTACTCCGAGCAGATATTGAATAGGCTCAATTCACGATATAGGGAGTAGCTTAATCGAGGCGAAGGGTTGGTGGGTGCTTTTGTTGTGGATGAGTGATCCTGAGAAAATGGATTCTTGCCTACCTACCAATGGGTTGTAAATATAAAATCATCAAATTAAACCACCCATTCAATGACAGTTTTGTATAGCCTATATCATGTCTGCTCACCTCCTTTTCACTGTGTCACTCAACAACCCCTCTCCTCTCTTGCCCTTTGTTAATGTATATGTATGGACCCATCTGTGTATGTGTTACATACATACACAAGTTTGTTGCCTTATCTGTGTGTACGTATCTGTATTTTTCTCATTGTCCTGTGTGTGTTTTCCCTCCTACAGTCCTCGCGGCTGCTGTCACCCAAGCGTCCTTGCAGTCTATGCTTCATAAACTCCTCACTGCTGGACCATCTGCTTTCAACATCACTTCTCTGCTTTCCCAAGCTGCTCAACAATCCTCCAACCAAGGTATGGCCGCTGTTATGTCACCTTTCGGGTGATCTTTTTGATGCCTTTCTTTTTGTTAGCTAGACTGGTTTTACAGATTTTTCAGTGTCCTGTGGTTGGTAAAAAGAGCTATGCTTACATTGCACTCTGACATGTTATTCAGAAAGAAATACATTGTAAGCATTCTCCTATTAAATGTTTTCATGGAAGCTGTTATTGTTAAAATATGTAACTGGAAATGTTACTTATCTCTCAAGAAGGTGTATGGGCGTCCTTCAGTTCAGGTCAACATCTGATTAGGTTTTCTGTTGAATAATCTAGAAAACTTTGCTATTGACGCATTTAACCAGYGTAGGCCTCAAAGCAACAATAGCCACTGAGTTTCACAAAGTTTTGGATGCATAAGAAAAATAAAACCTTTAAAATAACGGTCCTTATAGGCATATTTATAATTTATATACTGAACAACAATATAAACGCAACATGTAAAGTGTTGGTCTCAGATTGCAAGAATGTCCACCAGAGTGGTTGCCAGAGAATTGAATGTTAGTTTCTCTATCATAAGCTGCTCCAACGTAATTTTAGCGAATTTGGCAGTACGTCCAACCGATCTCACAACCGCAGACCACGTGTAACCACACCAGCCCAGAACCTCCACATCTGGTTTCTTCACCTGATCATCTGAGGGGGGGGGGGGGTTGGTATTTCTGTCTGTAATAAAGCCCTTTTGTGTGGAAAACTCATTATGATTGGCTGAGCATGACTCCCCAGTGGGTGGGCCTATGCCCACCCATGGCTGCACCCCTGCCCACTCATTTGAAGTCCATAGTTTAGGGCCTAATGAATTTATTTAAATTAAATGATTTCCTTATATGAACTGTCAAATCATTGAAATTGTTGCGTTTATTTTTGTTCCGTATAGTAATAATCTTTTGTATGTGAGATTACGGTTGCTATCATTAAAAATATTTCCTCCTTTGTCCTATTCCCCTCCTGGACATGAACCAATAGCGGCCCAGCAGGCAAGTCAGTCACCCATATCGCTAATGTCGGACACCTCCTCACCACGCTCATATGTGTCACCCAGGAACGGCACGCCCCAGACCAACCTCCTTAACCAGAAACCCCCACTCAGCATGCCTCCTGCCTCCTCCCAACCAAAGGTCAGCACCTCCACGGAAACTCTAAACTTGTCAAATAATATTGTTATGATTGGGGGTGTATTGTTTACAAGAAATAATAATAATAATTTCAACCCTGTGATCTGTGTTTCTTTCTCCCCACGTCACCGTTCTTTTATCTCCATTCACCTCTGCTCTCTTCTCTCGTTCCCGGTTTCTTGCTTTATTTTTCTTAATTGTTTCCTTATCTCGTACACACTCCCTTTTTAATGGCTTACTCTCTCCATCCCTCCCTCTCCCCTCTGTGCCTCTGTAGGTTACCCCAGTGAAACCAGGACCAGTTTCTCAACAGGCTTCAGCAGAGAAACATCCAGAGGACCCCCGAACTCTCCGACAGCGGAGGTAGTTTGAAATATAGAGGCACTTGTGTATATCTGGAAGGATTGGATGTATAAAAGCGCTTTTGTAGTAGCCACCTATCCAAACTTTTCCAATCAACACAAGTGTGTAGGTGGTAGACTGGAGGTTGTTTCTGGACGGAGCCTTACTCTCCTTATAACTACTCTGCTTTCTCTCTGGTCCAGCAGTCAGGGGAGTCCGCCATCAGGACCTAACGGCAACGCCACCGGCGGCCATTCGGTTCTCAATGTCGCCTCAGCCCAGTCCAGCACTCCCGGCTCCTTCACTCCCTCGCTGGCCTCTCACTTTGATGAGAACCTCATCAGGCACGTCCAGAACTGGCCCGCCGAGCACATCGAGAAGCAGGTAGGAGCTCCACTGTTAAGTGCGATAACGGGATGATCAACATATGGGAACACCGAGTTAGTAGTTTGTATGTTAATATCTGTCAACTATATGACTAAGATTTGAATGGGTTCAATATTCATCATGAAAATAATACCACACTGTGTGGATATAACAGGAATACACAGAAGGTCATATTAGTTAAATTAAGATTTATGTGATCGCAATTTAGTAGTCATGCATTGATGTTAGTAGGATATGTGCATGTCATTGAGTTGTGTGCATATTATTAAGTAACAGCAGTTTAAAATAGCACTACTATACAATCACATTTCGTACCTACAGTTGAGGTCGGAAGTTTACATACACTTAGGTTGGAGTCATTAAAACTACTTTTTCAACCACTCCACAAATGTCTTGTTAACAAACTATAGTTTTGGCAAGTCGGTTTGCGACGTCTACTTTGTGCATGACATAAGTAATTTTTACAACTATTGTTTACAGACAGATTATTTCACTTATAATTCACTATCACAATTCCAGTGGGTCAGAAGTTTACATGCACTAAGTTGACTGTGCCTTTAAACAGCTTGGAAAATTCCAGAAAATTATGCCATGGCTTTAGAAGCTTCTGATAGGCTAATTGACATCATTTGGGTCAATTGGAGGTGTATCTGGATGTATTTCAAGGCCTACCTTCAAACTCAGTGCCTCTTTGCTTGACATCATGGGATGCAAATCAATCCCAGAACAACAGCAACGGACCTTGTTAATATGCTGGAGGAAACGGGTACAAAGTATCTATATCCACAGTAAAACGAGTCCAATATCGAAATAACCTGAAAGGCCGCTCAGCAAGGAAGAAGCCACTGCTCCAAAACCGCCACCAAAAAAATACAGACTACTGTTTGCAACTGCACATGGGACAAAGATTGTGCTTTTTGGAGAAATGTCCTCTGGTCTGATGAAACAAAAATAGAACTGTTTGGCCGTAATGACCATCGTTATGTTTGGAGGAAAAAGAGGGAGGCTTGCAAGCCGAAGAACACCATCCCAACTGTGAAGCACGGGGGTGGCAGCATCATGTTGTGGGGGTGCTATTCTGCAGGAGGGACTGGTGCACTTCACAAAATAGATGGCTTCATGAGGAAGGAACATTATGTGGATATATTGAAGCAACATCTCAASCCGTCAGTCAGGAAGTTAAAGCTTGGTTGCAAATGGGTCTTCCAAATGGACAATGACCCCAAGCATACTTCCAAAGTTGTGGCAAAATAGCTTAAGGACAACAAAGTCAAGGTATTGGAGTGGCCATCACAAAGCCCTGACCTCAATCCCATAGAAAATTTGTGGGCAGAACTGAAAAAGTGTGTGCGAGCAAAGAGGCCTACAAACCTGACTCAGTTGCACCAGCTCTGTCAGGAAGAATGGGCCAAAACACTTATTGTGGGAAGCTTGTGGAAGGCTACCCAAAACGTTTGACCCAAGTTAAACAATTTAAAGGCAATGCTTACACTCAATTAGTATTTGGATGTAAACTTCTGACCCACTGGGAATGTGATAAAGGAAATAAAAGCTGAAATAAATKATTCGCTCTACTATTATTCTGACATTTCACATTTTTTAAATAAAGTGGTGATCCTAACTGACCTAAGACAGGGAATTTTTACTGGGATTAAATGTCAGGAATTGTGAAAAACAGAGTTTAAATGTATTTGGCTAAGGTGTATGTAAACTTCCGACTTCAACTGTACATGGCAGTAGCTATACTCAAGGCCACGCTCAGGCAATTTCATATTGGGAGCCAAAAAAGCCAAACTCGCCTTTCAATGATCAAACATTTCAGTTACACCTGCTCATGGAGACCTGATGGATAGAAAAGAGACATTATAGTATATATTTAGCCATCACTTCAACTACAAAGAGCTGAACTACCAAAAAATGCTGGAGCTGGCTAGTCAGAAGCAGCAGATAAGCTGCCTGCCTTAGGGTACACAGACAAGGGTTCACTTGCTTTCACTTCTTTTGCACACATTGATAGCAGGTTATGGAACCAATAGGCAGGCCTACGACCCTATAGATATTGTGTTGGCTTTTCGGTAGTCTGACTAACCGGTACTGAAACACATTTCTGATTTGGTGATTTCCTTCTGAAGAAGCTTATTTTTACTTTCTGATATTTGCTCCATGCTAAAAGTTCATTTGTGTTTTGGTGCACTCTCTCAACCAGCTCCACCTTTCTCTTTCAGGCAGCACGGTTACGGGAAGATGCCCACAACATGGGCAGTCTCTACATGTCTGAGATCTGCACTGAACTCAAAAACCTCAGATCATTAGTCAGAGTGTGTGAGATCCAGGCCACGCTGAGGGAACAGAGGTGAGAACATGACAAGCGAGCACACACAWACACACATCATAATTGTCTTGTCTAGGAATTGTGTCTATATGTCACACGATAAATTGCTTATTTTCTTAAAACTGTGTCCTTTTCTTTCTCCCAGAATACTGTTCCTTAGACAGCAGAGCAAAGAACTGGACAAGCTGAAGAATCAGAACTCTTACATGGTCTGAGAACCTGTGTGGGAGACGAAGGACGGTGAACTGCTTAAGACTGCAGTCGAAGCCCTCAACGCGGTCCTCTGTGCCCTGGACTGAACACTTCTGTAACMTCATGAACCAAAGGGCAAATGAGGAATACGGAAAAGAGTCTGGGCCTGTTGAAGACGTCATGAGCCAAGCAATGAAGCGTACCATTGCCYAAGCCCCTGAAAGTGTATATTTTATTAGGCGTCCAAGATTARAATTTTCTATGAAACTGCAGGCTGAAAGAATACGAAGCCTAGTTGAGCGTTTCATGGACACCCAAACCGGTTGATTCTGAGGAACATACAGGTCATAACTTTTTCTTACCTGAGAAACAGCTGCCGCCTTTTGGAATCGTGGACTGTTTGTTGCACTGGAGAAACTGAGAATTTCTCGCTTTTCCTCTGGAATAGCCAGTTTTGGTTGGGAATGTGTACTTTTCTCCACTGACTTGTGGCTGAACTGAAGTTTCTAGCGTGAACTCAGATTGGCTTGAGATGTATGAATCAACTGATTCATGAACACTTCTTCAGCATAGACTTGAAGGAGTGCAAAGAAGATTCTTGAATGAGCCAACTTTGATTCCTTCCAGACTCATATAGTAAGGAATCATGAATTTAGCAGTCCCAGGATCATGGGTTCATTATTAGGAGTACTTTTTTAATGTGATCTGACAAAGATGCATAGCTGCTTGATGGAAGTTGTCTGTCTGTCCATGCTCTCTCCCCACTTTCCTGCTGGTTGGAAATAGTCTGTAGACTTCTTAACTTCCCACCCCAACATGGCTATGACCTCCTCTAACATTGGGCCAGGAGACTTCTCAGAACATGCTTCCCCATGGAGTAACCTTCTGGTAACCTCCCAGTCCCTATCACTAAACCCTACAATAATCCTACAATAAAGGGCAACGTTCTCGTCCTCCACACCCTCTGAATACCCTCCGTAGACTTAACCCTGCATCTAAACTCCCATTTAATCTGTACTTGATTATTTTCCCTGTTTCCCCTGAACTTTGATGTTTTGTAAGCTTGTCTGTTTTGTCTGGCTTGAGTCTGCAGAATAATTCATTCCTTATCATGTGCAGTTTCTTGCGAAATTGTTAAAGGGTCTTTAGTTTCACGTGGTTATGTAAACCTAAATTATTGCACATTATTCATTGTGTCCTTGTGAACAGGATGGGATAATTTTTTCATGGGACTCACCTTTCTCCTGACTATACTAGCTAAGCCAGTACAGCAGTAATTAAATGGACTCCGTAGTTAACTTTTGCAACATTTTGTTTTACCGGAGTTAAACTTTTTTAGGCCTCACTAAATAAAGTAACTATTTTACAATGAAACATTCACACGACAATGCTGTCTCACTCTTCCACATCCACAAACTTAGCTTCGCCTTCCTTCTCCTAAGACCTCTCTGATCAATCAGTGGCATGCTGAAATTGGGAAGGCACTGGCCAAAGCGTTGGTTTGTAGAACTGGAGTGACGTACGCACTTTTCAGATAGTGGGGGACCAGAGGTTTTTGTGAGGATGGGGCGAAAATAGCTTTGTATATTATTTCTTTAAAAGTATATCAGAATAAAATAAATTATTCTACCACAAATCTCTTGATATTCTCATTTTATTTATCACTGTTATACGGATGTTTGCAAGCAGGCATATGCATTATTCCAGAGATGTGGTTAAAAGCTAAATGGTACCTTGCCTCCAACTGCAAAACCTGCCGAAGATGACACAAAACACCCCAATCCTTTAAACGAGTGCGCTCCATGACAAAGCACAATCTTTCTTCTTTCTGTGTGTTGTAAACATGCTCGTCATTTTAATGATTGCTGCATGAATTCAGAAATGTTGGTCGTACTTAACCTGCAAACACAAAAGTACAGTTGTGCTAATTCAAACGTGATGCTCAGTTGCTCCTGTCATGTGACACTAGATGGCAATATACAGCTGGAAATGGCAATGATCATTCTGTTCTGTGGCTTGTCTCCTAGATTCCCTTGTAGGCATTTAATTAACATTTTGCATATTTCTCAATGGTTACTGAATAGACTTCCCTGTCATTACSTCTTTCACTGCTGATTGCTATCTGTTCAAGCTGTCTGAGCTCATCAAGTTTTGCATTGTCATATTCCTCAGAATTTTGATGGATGGTTTTAATCTAGGTTGAAGATATCTTCAACCTACGTTTCAATCAGGAAATATGAATCCAATCAGTGGACCTCAGCAACTGGATACATGCATGAATAGTGGCCCTTATTAAGGATTTGATGGTGCCTAAAGCAATGAATCAGAGGTTATCTTTCATAAGCATTTACATTCTTCACTAGCAATTGTGTATATATTTTTTTTTACTATTTATGGTATAGAGCTATTTTTAGAGCACCATGATTTGAAGGTTGAGGTATAAAATACATATTTACATTTCTGTCTCTCGTCGTCATAGTTTTGTTCAAGAGCCTTAGCAACATTAGGAAGTGGGTCGTAACATTGAACAGGAGATGGGTAGGTATTAATTTTCCATTGGGGCCTTCATAGGCAGGTGTTATGGCCAGCATTCTGTCATTGACTTGGGTCTTTTTTTCTTCTCAACCAATAAGTGTCTGTTAACTAGCAAACCAACACATATGCAACCCTCATGCCGATCATGTAAACACTTATTGTATCAAGTCCCTGAACAAGGCACTTGTCTACTCTAGAAATTCCTCAACACACATCTATTGGTACTATTGACTACTCATATGGACCTGACTAGTCTCTTGTGGTRCCCTGACCCTTTCAGTGGCCAATAGCAGCATGATAATATTTCGTTACTATTTAGTCTTAGCACTATAGACCCTCCAGAATGAAGAGCTTAGTTATAATTGGTCCATGATCAAGTGACGCAATGTACATGGAGGTCACCCATTGGCTCTGGAGGTGGGTTCCCTGAGTCACATCAAGAAGCCACTGCTCACATTACAACAATTTGCACTGATCTCCAGTTTTTATTTAAGCCTCAATGTTGGCATAGAGACAAGCACAGTGAAACTTCTTTGAGCAAGTTTTTACTAGAATACAGATTTATTCAGTTTGGGGATTGCATCCACCAAGTAACTTTTGTCCAATGATAAAGATAAAAGCCCTAGTCATCAAACCCTGACTGTTTGGCTAAATGGGAGTCAGCAAATGTCCAAAGGGTGACTAGCCTGCCACACTCCTGAAGTGTTTTGGACACATTTGCTCAAACCTACCCACGTCCCTATCGTAGCAGCTGATCTTGTTTACAAACCACTGCTATGTGAAATGGCTATCTGACAAAGAAAGCATATCTGATGACATTTTACATTTGCTATAACACATTTTATTATTTCACAGACACAATATGTGACACTGACATAAAGCCATCTAGGCAATAAGCTTTTTGTCTGTGCACAACTTATTATATTGAATACTAATGTCTCTAATGCTAGAATCCACCTAACAATTGAAACGGAACAGGTTATAGATTATAGAACTAACACAAGTTTAAAACATTTGGTGCACCCTTTTAAAAACGTACTAATTTTAGAAGCTACTTATTACCCCTCCCCCCACAGTCCCCAGTCAGAGGGCAATGTATGCCTATAGAGCAGGAAAAAGTCGCTGCAGCCCACCCAACTCTATATATCACCCTTCAGGTCCTGCACAACCTCAGTGTCTACTAACTCCAACAGAGCGACGTCTCCTTTCCTCCAACTCTCCCATGTCGGGATACAAAAGAAACCCGGAGAAGGTGGAGTCGTTGGTGTTGTCAGCATACACCCCCCCAAAATCCTCATCTCCGTAGATCTGCAGCCAAACCTCGTCCCCAGACTGCAGCCTCAGTATGAGGGCCCCCGAGGCCTGGTCCACGTTGCCCTCGTGGTACTGGTCATAGGTGAACATGACGGGCTTGTCGTTCTTGAACAGGCTCACCCGAGCATCTTTGGTGTAGACTGTGAGGTGGTATGTGAAGAAGTAGACCCCTGGGAGGAGGCAATGGAACTTTCCGCTCACGTCATTGTAGTGGTGCTGCTCGTTGTGGAAGAATTTGTTGAAACGGATGGGAACGTTGGTGGCGGGGACGGGATCTGTCAGGCCCACGCTGAAGGAGGAGTGATATAACAGGGCYCTCTCGCCCTGTGCCCCCTTCAGACCGGGGTTGCCCGGGAAACCGCGAGGTCCCGGAGCGCCGTTGTCGCCCTTTTCGCCGGGCTCTCCCTTCTCACCTGGTTCACCTGTACACACAAAGACATCACCAGAGTCGGGGCGAACTTAGAGGCCTGTACTGGTGTTCGTTGACTGTGCCTCATGCGGGTTACTGTGATTAGATTTACTGTGAACTTTGGATGTTGTAGCAACAGCAAAGTACAGTTGGTCTTCTTACCTGTGTCTCCTTTATCACCTCGAGGGCCATCGTGCCCGTCTCTCCCGTCTCTCCCTAGGTGCCCACTGTGCCCTGGAGTGCCTGGCACTCCTCCCATCCACATGGCACAAGGCTGCCGGTCGTCAGTCAGGCCGGCTTCTGTCCCAGGACCCTCAGGCTCTGCCACCTCCACCGCCGCCTCTTCAMRMTCTYCAGCTGCCTCTTCATCTTCTACAGCTGCCTCCTCGGCTGGTTCCTCTGCCTCTTCTCCATCTTCCTCCTGAGCCACGCTAAAGCTCCCAGCCAGCAGCAGGCCCAGCAGCAGCAGGCTCCACAGTAGCTTCATGGCACTTTCTATATAACCCCTCAACCTGTATAACCTTTGACACTGATGGAACAATAAACACACATCAGTATCACACAGGTTAGTGCTATCAAGGCTGTATCACAACCGCCCGTGATTGGGAGTCCCATAGGGAGGCGCAAAATTGGTCCAGAATCGTCCTGGTTAGGCCGGTGTAGGCCGTCATTGTAAATAAGAATTTGTTCATAACTGACTTGCCTAGTTAAATAAAGCTTAAATAAAGCAAGCGTTCTCTCACTTTGGGTCAAGGCTAGGCCCCATGCCCAAGGCATGCAATGTCCCTGAGAGTGAGTGCTTGTAAATTGATATTGGATAAGGAGAAACCTCTGACAAGTTCCACCTTTTAGTATTTAGTTAAAACTGTATGACATATTGAGGTCACTTGGTGGTGAGTCCATCTGCAAAGTGCTTGCTTTGAGCAAAGGACATGTATAGTGTTGAAGAAGTTTTACTGGATCTTTTTGGGCAATATTACCGTAATCTGACCCATATTTGACCTCTGACCATTTTTTGACTMGCATTATTATGACAACATGGAATACTTCTAAGGCATGGTAAGACCCCCAAAACTTTTTTATGCCTGCTACATGTACGCTAGAAAAACATTTTGGGGGGTCTGGACATGCACTAAATGCTGTGAAACGTATAATTCCAGAGCGCCCGGCAGCTATTGATTGTAAGGCACACGCTGTACAGCCATGCCTGGTTTTCTGCCGGGTACTTAACGTCTAAATGAAAGACGCTATTGCAGTTAAGAGGCGAATGAACAAAAAGCTATACATATAATGCTCTTGGCCAAAATCATTGCCATCTACCAGCAAAGATACAATACAACTTCAAAGAAAATAACTCAAAAGTTGTATGAAACAATTTTTTATCCAAAATGTTTACAGTGAATAGGTAAACAGTGTTCCCCTGGACAGTTGACCCCCTCTCCCTAGCGATAACATCATCTGATCACATGCTTTGCCAATACCTGTAAACCTGCCACAAAGGTCAGAGGTTACAGTCCCTTACCTTGTCTATGTTTTTCCCCCTCGGAGAGGTGAGTGTTCAGTGGCGTCCCCCTAAGAAAACCACCCTCACTCAGCGCTGCAGTGTGTCACAGTCCAGTTGTCCTGTGGCCAGTGTCCTTGGGGGACATGTGCAACTTATTACTGATTGCCTGTCACACTATATTTATCTCTGTCCTACTTTATTTATGGGCCTGCTGATCCAAAAGGGCAGTGGGGATTAGAGTGCCCCCTCRTTCCCTCCCCCCTAACCATGGCTGTCCACTCTGACTCTCTGCCAGTCTGGTCACAGTGTCACTTAGAGAGGGGGGGAGGGGACTTAAGGTGAACAATTTCTCTCCAGAAACAGCATAATCTCTTCTTTTTTTTACCTGGTGAAACCTTTGATCAACGAGGGCTAATGTTTATTTTCCATTCCAAATATGTGTGGCACAAAAGTCCCTGYCGTGAATCATCTCGTTCCCAAGACAACCGATCCACAAAGCTATCTTTACTTGTTTGCCTTGTCACGTAGACATGGTGTTGTCAGACACACTTAACACATTTGTGGTGGAAATTGTCTTCTGAAAACATTTGTATCATTGTCCGCTATCAACTGGACATGTTAACGCCAGTTATTTGAAAAACCTGAAATGTCGGTTTATTTGTTCTCTGGAGACATCAATGTATTAGTAACTGAAAACTGTGAGTGTGTGGGGCTTTATAATAATGTGGATACAAATCTCAAATTTACGACAGTCATGAGGACCTTAGAACCGATTACTCAGTCATCTGATTCACACCTGGAAGAAGAAGCCTCGACAAATACAAGTTAGAGAAATGTTACTTTGCCCCACTACAGCCACCATATCAGATACACTCCCCTACAAATGTATTTGAACAGTGAAGCTAAAACTTTTAATTTGGCTCTATAATTTGTGCAGAATGTCACCTTTTATTTGAGGTTATTTCCATACATATCTGTTTAAACATTTAGAAATTAATGCACAAGAATCTAGTCCCCCCATAGAGTGCCACGGTATGAATCATAATGCCCATAAAACCTAGCGGTCAAACAAGGAAATAGTTGCAATCGTTTTTCCACCATTCATTTTTCCCATAGGGGATTTTAAAAACACTTTAAAATAAGGGCTGTGTTTTGTGTAGGCCTACCCTGGTGTGACGTTTTGATAACCGTGCAAATCTCTCTAGGACAGGGTGACTTTTATCAATATATTCGCTTGTATTTACCCCCCCCAAAATGAAATGTTAATTAGCTGCTAATTGGAAGTGTTTCTAAAATTCCCTATGGGGAAAAATGAATGATGGAAAAACGATTGGAACCATTTCCTTGTTTGACCACTAGGTTTTATGGGTATTATGACACCACCACTGTGGGGCTCTATTTGAAGGTGTCATAAGTATTTGGACAAATTCACTTAGTGTATTACATTTAGTCAAGTATTTTCTGCCATGTTCCTACAGTAGCAAGCAATAACTACATCAAGCTTGTGACTTTACAAACTTGTTGGATGCATTTGCAGTTTGTTTTGGTTGTGTTTCGGATGTGCCCAATAGAAATAAATGCTAAATATTGTATGGTGTCATTTTGGAGTCACCTTTATTGTAAATAAGAAGGTAATATGTTTCTAAAACACTTATACATTCATGTGGATGCTACTATGATTACGGATATTCATGAATGAATTGTTAATGAGTGAGAAAGTTGAATCTCTTATTTTGAAAATTATTGGTTCCCCCCCATTCTGTTTAATTTGATTAAAAACCAAGCATAGCCTACCCTCCCCTTAATCAAGGCTGGTTTAGCAATATCGCATAAGGTGCTTATTTTTACCCTGGCCATTAGCCAGGTAGCCTATGAATAAAGGGGTTTTAAATGGTCTACTGAGAGTGCCTTGAAATGTTTGAGGTTTTTGCATTCATGCGTTTTCATTATTCACAATTCCCAGAACTGCTATCCGTCCCCGTTTTCAAAGAGCGCCCCTTGTCCGATTACCAAAGGCTCCTCCAAACTATTCAGTCCTCCCTCTAATGGCATATCAACTGCATATAAAAAAAAAAAAATCTGCCTCACACATAGGCAACAATACAATTGACAGAAGCCTAGTATCCGGGTTCCTTGGGACGTCCTTACCCCATTTGAAGTTGACATTTAAAATGGTTAGGGTTTAGGGTAGGGACGTCCCAAAGATCCGGGTGCTGCACTAACCCAGCCGAATAAGAGTTGATGACAACACAAAGACCGTCAATAACCTACAGAACTTGAGACAAATGCATTCAGTATTAAGCCATGGAGCTCATTAATTGGCCAGTGAATGGCCAAGCCATCATCAGACCTACAACTTGTTTATTCATCAAAACCCAGTCCTTTCGCGGCCCTGCCAGCTACTGCACTTATAATTCCGGCTGTGAAAATAGCAAAAATATTTCCGGACCTATAGAGCCAGTGCTTAGATCTACCATTCCGTTAGGTTTGTTAAAATAGAGCCCTTGATCTCAAATCCAAAATGTTGGACTATAGAGCTAAATAAAATGTTTAGCTTCACTGTCCAAATAAATAACATAGGGAAGTGTAGATGGCCTTCCAGGACAAAGACTATGAAGCACCGTCATAAACCTTATCTGACAATTATAATCAGAGAACTCTCATATTTGCTATTCATCCAACACCAATTTTCTCTGATACACCATTCAAATCACAACCTCTCCTCTGTGGGTAAGGAGCTGCTCCAATTGCAAATAAATGCACCCTCACTGTCTGAATCGTTAATTTATTTATATTATTTTCCCAAACCAACCTTAGCCTCAGTAGAAAAGTCATCTATGAACAAGTTGATTGCTGCTTTTCTAACTGACTGTTGATAAATAAGCAAAACTTTTACTTTCCTCTCAATTCTGACTCGCTAAAAATAATAGCTCAGCACAATGCACAATTCACTGAGGAGCACTAAAGAATTGGTTAAAAACTAATTTCACTCATAAAGTTTTAATCTAAAACATCACCATCATGGTTAATATACCGGAAAGTTTGAAAACCAATTGACAATTCCCTGGGTACAGAGATGGGTGGGATTGAGTCCTATTTCATTTCCCCCAAGTAGGCAATGTAATTTAAATAATACAATAAGCAATTTACTGATGTAGAGGAGGAGGGGGGTGCTGAGGAGTATTTCGTTCTGTAATAAAGCATTTTTATGGAGAAAAACTCAGTCTGATTGGCTGGGCCTGGCTCCCAAGTGGGTGGGCCTATGCCCTCCAAGGCCCACCCATGGCTGTGCTCCTGCCCAGTCATGTGAAATTCCATATATTAGGGCCTAATTAATTAATTAAAATTGACTGATTCCTTCTATGAACTGTAACTCAGTAAAATCTTTGAAATTGTTGCATGTTACGTTTATATTTTTGTTCAGTATATATATGCTAACCATAGTAAAATTGCACTAACACAAAATCACCACAGGGGTGTGCTCTCTGCTAACGTGAGAGTCATGATTTCATAACCTGGAAAACTCCCAAATAAATAGTTTTATTCAGGTCTACAGTTCAAAGGAATAAAATAACTAGTTCCTAAAGATAAAGCACAGGATCACAGTAATTTTTTCAGAGTAAATGTTTTATTGTAGAGACAGTCCTCGAATGCTTGCAGATCATAAGACTTTTTGGTAAATTGTTGAAGACCTTTTTATTCGAATCCCATATTGACAAGTTAGACATACCCAAGTCTCCCAACATGTTACAATTCACAATGAAACAATTACTCAAAGAATAATAAATAAGGTGGATAAAGACGGTATACACACCATCACTTGTAAATATGATGCCACTTCAAAGATAGCAAAGAATCTGCAGAAATAAATACCCCTTGCACACTTGTTGCAGTCTTTTAAATTCTCAGTCTCTTACTCYTTCCTTTCACTCGTCCTTACCAACAGGTGGATGGAGGCCAAGGCATTTCCACATAGGTGGCAAAGCAGTTCTGAGAAATTCAATTTGCATATGTTATCAACAAAAGGCCAAGATGAAAGAGTAGCGAGGCTTTTATAAAGATGTAAAACCTGTCTGTCTGTAATTACATTTATTAAGGCGAGGTTGTGTACGGCTGAGTCAGAAAGTGAATATGGGCAAGTAAATAATACAGGCACCCAGAAACATTTACCGACCCTGGGAGTCTGCAAGATTGTTCTGCCCTCTTCTAATGAAGGTCACCTGTGAAAACTTCCAGACAATATTACGAATGTGATTAATCGCAGGTGAAATACGTGGCATTTTTATAACCTTTCCAAGGGGGTCATTAGAGGCCACATAGTTTATGTAAAACCTTCTCTATATTACAAGCTCAACACATGAGATGTAGGCTTTCCTTTTGTCATTGATTCAGCGATTTGTAGTAACATGTCAGTTACATATTACAGTAATTGCATAGGAGTTGAGCGATTTGTGTAATTACACAAGAGAAATAGGTGATGTTATTCCAAAACRCTTGTTCCATTACTATGCAATTACAAAAAAAGCGAACGAGTGGTGCGCGTTTTGAGAAATGRTGGCTGTATCCAAGGCTCAGCCAATCATTCACATAACAGAATGCAGCGCAGCACGAGACTGAAGAAAGAAGAAAGACAACCAATTTAACAGTTACAGCATCAGCMCGCCCTCTGGAAAGGCAGCTTGTCAGTTACAGCATCTCGTCCCTGAATGATAACGACGAGGTAACGTTAGGCGAAAAGCCTGACCACGGGCACGGGGTGAGAAGGTGATGAAGTGTACTTCATGAGCTGTAACCCGAAAAACCACTGGCGTTTGGAAAGTTTGAGGTGAGGGAGAAAGTGTGGTGGAACAAGTATTAGCATTGTTAAGTATCTTGCTAGCTGGATCGAATTCACAGTTAGCTAACCAGAGAAATGTTGAGCAACATTAGCCAACTTATCTGATCAAATAATTGAGTTGATGGTGTGAAAATCAGCTTGCTAATAAAGTCAGACAGCGAACGTTAACGTTACAACATCAGATGAGCTAACATTAGTAACATAACCAATTCGCTATAACTGGTATACGACTCCTTGCCGTTCCTCAAGTTATAACGCGTTAGTTGCTTACTGGACCCTGGCAATCAGTGTGAAATGTTAACTAGGTCATTAGCTAACGAACTAACCACTATCTGTTAAGCAATGTTTCCCTATACAGTATGTGGTTAATTTTTTAGAATGAGGGAATTAAGTGAAAATGAGGCGTTGCTTACTAAACAAGTGTAGCTGGAGCTTGGGCCTGGCTTTAGCTGGATGCCACTATAGAGGTGAAAGGAACACCACACACTTGCCCTCTTTCTCACTTTTGCTGGCACATTGTAGAACACATGTCCACAGGCAGAAAGTGTACAATGTAATAATGTGCAGTGTAGCCCAAATATATTATTTTGTTGTGTTGAACTTGACTTTTTCTCAAGACTTGAGTGTAATTTGCAGTAAAGTCTAGGCAACAAATAACACTGGATTGCTTTCTTTACATTTTTTTGCTGTGAGTTAGGTTCACATGAACCACTTGTTATTTTACACACAGAGACTGATCATGTAGATCATATTCTTTGTTGTTTAATTAGTTAAAACCTGCATTTCCCCCTAGCAGGGATTTTTTGCATGTTTCAGTGCAAAGAAGTCCTCATCTTATATGACCACAAATACACTTGAACTATTATGGTGATCTTCATTAACCGGGAAGTCCCAAGAGATTAAATATCTTAACTGAGACTTGCAAATACGTATTGGTATAACATTAGAAGGGATGAAGCAATGTCTGTATTCCACATTTTTTTGTGTTACAGCCTGAATTGAAAATGTATTAAATATATATTTTTTCTCACCCATCTATGCACAATACCCCATAATTTTTTAGAAATGTACTGTACATAAGAATTCACATCCTTTTGCTATGACACTCCAAGTTGAGCTCAGGTACATCCAATTTCCTTTGATCATCCTCGTCACTACAACTCGATTGGAGTCCACCTGTGGCCAATTCAATTGTTAGAACATGATTTAGAAAGAAACACACCTGTCTATCTAAGGTCCCACAGTTGATAGTCAGAGCAGAGCAGAATCTATACCATGGAGTTCAAGAAACTGTCTGTAGATCTCTGAGATAGAATTGTGGTGAGGCATGTATCTGGGGAAGGGTATAAAACAATTTCTAGAGGGTTGAAAGTTTTCAACAGCACAGGTCTTCATCATTAGAAAATTGAAAAAAATATGGAACTACCCAGACTGCCTACAACTGGCCGTCCGACCAAGCTTAGAAACCGGTTAAAAAGGACCTTGGTCAGAGAGGTGACCAATGACCACTGACAGAACTACAGAGTTCCTTGGCTGAGATAGGAGAACGTGCCAGAAGCGGTCTCTACAGCACTTCACTAATCTGAGCTTTATAGGAGAGTGGCCAGACGGATGCCATTCCTGAGAAAAAGGCACATGACAGCACGCCTGGAATTTGCAAAAAGGCATGTGACCGATTCTGTGGTCTGATGAGACAGAAATGTAACTCTTTGGCCTGAATGCAAAGTGCTTTGTCTGGAGAAAATCAGTCACAGCTCATCACCTGTCTTAATACCATCCCTACTGTGAAGAATGGTGGTGGCAGCATCATACTATGGGGATGCATTTCAGCGGCAGGGGCTGGGAGACTGGTAATGATAGATGGAGCAATGAATGGAGCCAAATACAAGCAAGTCTTTGATGAGAACCTGCTTCAGAGTGCAAACATCCTTAGACTGGGGGGCGAAGACTTACATTCCAACGGGACAATGACCCCAAGCCAAAGCAACGCTGGAATGGCTTCAGAACAAGAATGTGAAAGTCCTTGAGAGGTCCAGCCAAAGCCCAGACTTAAATCCCATTGAAAATCTGTGGAAAGACATGAAAATTGCTGTTCACTGCCGCTCCCCATCTAATTTAACKGAYCTTGAGAAAATCCCCCAAATCCAGATGTGCAAAGCTGATACAGACATACCCAAGATGACTCAAAGCTGTAATCACCGCAAAAGGTGAATACTTACGGAAATAATATTTCTGTATTTAATTTTCAATACATTTGCAAACATTTCTATAAACATGTTTTCACTGTCATTATGAGGAAATATTTGGGATTTCTSTTATMGATTGAATTTGCTACACATTTGACCGTCATCTTTTGCAGAAGCATCCGCTACTCTTCCTGGGGTCCACAAAACATGACAAGTAACAAAATACTGATACACTGATAGACAAGGACAGTCACACAAATAAAAAAATATAACGATACACAAACAATACAACATTAAAGTGTCTGTGTCCCGTCTCGGTCCCCGCTGTTCCATTAGATGGTAGATTTTTTTGTAATATGTACATTTTTTTTAATAAGTTTGAGTAATTTGAGATGGAAGGGAGATCCGTGTGATCATGGCTCTGTATAATCCTGTGTGTTGACGTGACTTTGTTTTTGACTGTGAAGAGACCCCTAGTGGTATGTCTTGTGGGGTATGTATTAGAGGTCGACCGATTATGATTTTTCAACYCCGATACCYATTATTGGAGGACCAAAAAACCCGATACCGATTAATCGGCCGTTTTTTTGGTAATAATGACAATTACAACAATACTGAATGAACACTTATTGTAACTTAATATAAAACATCAATAAAATCAATTTAGCATCATATAAATAATGAAACATGTTCAATTTGGTTTAAATAATGCAAAACAAAGTGTTGGAGAAGAAAGTAAAAGTGCAGTATGTGCCATGTAAGAAAGCTAACGTTTAAGTTCCTTGCTCAGAACATGAGAACATATGAAAGCTGGTGGTTCCTTTTAACATGAGTCTTCAGTATTCCCAGGTAAGAAGTTTTAGGTTGTAGTTATTATAGGAATTATAGGACTATTGTAAAGGGTTGCGTCAATCGAATCTGGTATCAGGATAAAATGTGATTCAGAGTCACCGAATATACTTTATTTATTTTTATTTAACATAAGCAATAAATGGTAAATGCAATTTTCGTATATACGGGTTCACTGTATCACCACGCAGGGTAAAGCAGAGAACTGACTGAAATAGTACAGACATCTTCTTTTATACTGTGACAGATGTAGTTCCAACTTTAGAGTTGGCCTGTCACAGTAGAGGCTTAGCGTGGTTTAAACTTGCTAGCCTATCGGTGGTGCCCAGGCTGGTCCCAGCCTCACAGCACACAGGATCCAGATATCCGGAAGTGTTTGTTGTGAAGTTTGAGCTGAGTTGTCGGTGGCTACACTGCTCAGTTCCTGTTTTCTTGTTATTCAGCATTTTTCCATCTTGTCTCAACCTTCTGGTTAGCACAGTCGACACCCTAGATTAGCAACAGCTTTTCTGCAGTCACGCTATGTTTTGTGATTAACATGTCCTATTTCTATAAGGCATATATTTTTGTTAAAAAGAGAACAAAACCATCCTTCACACTATTTCTCTCTATACAATTTGTATTTCATATACCTTTGACTATTGGATGTTCTTATAGGCACTTTAGTATTGCCAGTGTAACAGTATAGCTTCCATCCCTCTCCTCGCCGCTACCTGGGCTCGAACCAGGAGCACATCGACAACAGCCACCCTCAAAGCAGCGTTACCCATGCAGAGCAAGGGGAACAACTACTCCAAGTCTCAGAGCAAGTGACGTCAACGATTGAAACGCTATTAGCGCGCACCCCGCTAACTATTTCACATCGGTTACACCAGCCTAATCTTGGAAGTTGATAGGCTTGAAGTCATAAACAGCGCGATGCTTGAAGCATTGCGAAGAACTGCTGGCAAAACGCACGAAAGTGCTGTTTGAATGAATGCTTACGAGCCTGCTGGTGCCTACCATCGCTCAGTCAGACTGCTCTATCAAATCATAGAGTTAATTATAACATAATAACACACAGAAATACGAGCCTTAGGTCAGTAATATGGAATCGAATCCGGAAACTATCATCTCGAAAACAAAACGTTTATTCTTTCAGTGAAATGCGGAACCATTCCGTATTTGATCTAACGGGTGGCATCCATAAGTCTAAATATTCCTGTTACATTGCACAACCTTCAATGTTACGTCATAATTACGTACAATTCTGGCAAATTAGTTCGCAATGAGCCAGGCGGCCCAAACTGTTGCATATACCCTGACTCTGCGTGCAATGAACGCAAGAGAAGTGACACAATTTCACCTGGTTAATATTGCCTGCTAACCTGGATTTCTTTTAGCTAAATATGCAGGTTTAAAAATATATACTTCTGTGTATTGATTTTAAGAAACACATTGATGTTTATGGTTAGGTACACGTTGGAGCAACAACAGTCCTTTTTCGCGAATGCGCACCGCATCGATTATATGCAACGCAGGACACGCTAGATAAACTAGTAATATCATCAACCATGTGTAGTTATAACTAGTGATTATGATTGATTGATTGTTTTTATAAGATACGTTTAATGCTAGCTAGCAACTTACCTTGGCTTCTTACTGCATTCGTGTAACAGGCAGGCTCCTCGTGAGGCAGGTGGTTAGAGCGTTGGACTAGTTAACCGTAAGGTTGCAAGGTTGAATCCCTGAGCTGACAAGGTAAAAATCTGTCGTTCTGCCCCTGAACAAGGCAGTTAACCCACCGTTCCTAGGCCGTCATTGAAAATAAAAATGTGTTCTTAACTGACTTGCCTAGTTAAATAAAGGTGTAAAAAAAAAATTGGGGGGGAAAAAAATCGGCATCCAAAAATACCGATTTCCGATTGTTATGAAAACTTGAAATCGGCCCTAATTAATCGGCCATTCCGATTAATCGGTCGACCTCTAGTATGTATGGGTGTCTTGAGCTGAATTGTATTTTATTATGCAGACAATATGGAATTTGTGACAGTAATATTGCAATTGAAGAAAAGTAGTGCACTACAGAACATTTTGGTGGCATTCATTGAAACGTTTGGCCTTTTTGTGGCTTTCTTTTGCAAATTACAATGAACTAATGGAATTGTTTCTTAAAACTTGTCAATACTAAACATCCTATTAAGGTGTGGGAGTCCTGATTGGTGGAGTGCTGCAGAGATGGTTGTCCTTCTGGAAGGTTCTCCCCATCTTCAAAGAGGAACTCTAGAGCTCTGTCAGCATGACCATCGGGTTCTTGGTTACCTCCCTGACCAAGGCCCTTCTCCCCCGATTGCTCAGTTTAGCCATGCGGCCAGCTCTAGGAAGGATCTTGGTGGTTCCAAACTTCTTCCATTTAAGAATGATGAAGGCCACTGGGTTCTTGGGGACCTTCAATGCTGCAGAAATGTTTTGGTACCCTTCCTCAGATCTGTGCCTCGACACAATCCTGTCTCTGAGCTCTACGGACAATTCCGTTGGTCTCATGGCTTGGTATTTTCTCTGACATGCACTGTCAACTGTGGAACCTTTATATAGACCAGTGTGTTCCTTCCCAAATCATGTCCAATCAATTGAATTTACCACAGGTGGACTCCAATCAAGTTGTAGAAACAGCTCAAGGATGATCAACGTAAACAGGATTCACCTAAGCCCAATTTTAAGTCTCATAGCAAAGGGTCTGAATAAAATGACATTTCTAAAAACCTGTTTACGCTTTGTCATTATGGGGTATTGGGTGGAGATTGAGGATTTTATTTATTTAATGAATTTTAGAATAAGGCTCTAATGTAACAAAATATGCAAAAAGGGATGCAGTCTGAATTCTTTCCGAATGCACTGTATTAGCCTATCTGATCATCATCCTTATTACTGCCAGAGAAACATTTTTGAATCTCCTAAAATAACCACAAGATG
The DNA here is from genome assembly GCF_002910315.2 of Salvelinus sp. IW2-2015. NCBI lineage: Eukaryota > Metazoa > Chordata > Actinopteri > Salmoniformes > Salmonidae > Salvelinus > Salvelinus sp. IW2-2015. Next base: position 6,038,621 of record NC_036871.1, on the reverse strand, counting down.
ACGATATAATGTGTCCTTACTACAAAATCCTACTTTGTGTGAACAGTTTGGAATTGAATTAATTCATAATGATTAACAAAAATGCAGTCGACGATCCTCTGATTTTATGGGAAGCCATTAAAGGTTTTATAATAAACAATGCAACTGCATTTTTATCTGGGCTGAATATATCACAATTAAAGAAGATATCAGAATTTGAAAAGTTGTTAATGATGTCAGAGCGTTCTCTTTCTTTCGCTGTAAAGCATATTTTCAAAATCTGACACGATAGGTGGATTAACAACAAGCGAAGCTGTGTTTTGGTATATTTCACTTGTGATTGCATGATTATAAATATTTGTAGTAATATTCTGCGCCCTGCTATTCAGCGGTTGTTTAGAAAAATGATCCCGTAAAAGGGATCCGTAGCGCAGAGAAGTTAAGGTAATGAGTTCATGTTTTCATATGTTTTTTTTTGTTGCCTCGGATTGGACACAGAGTCTACTGTCCACAATTGTGTAGGAGAGACTATTGCGCAACACCCAATGCTATTCTTATGAATTATTCTGGATATAATGACAACAAATTACATAGCCTAGTGGGCTTCTTCGCAATATGATCTGGTAATGAAATAACATAACATGACAAATACATTTTGGTTTCCATGTTACACTTTGAAGTAGCCTACTTGAATATGAAGCTCAGAAATTCAAGTGCTGGAATAGACCTACCTTGAAAATCAGAAATGTCCATAATTTGGTGCTTAACAATTCCTTGTAATAGACTTCCGGGTGATGACACCAACCTCATGGCAGCATTATGAAAAATATATATTTGCGATATTTGAGAAGAAGCCCACTCTTCGTCTGAAGAGGAGGAGTAGGGATCAGACCAAAATGCAGCGTGTTGTGAAGACATGATGAATATTTATTAAAGCAAAGACGAACACGAAAAAACACTTGGAAAATTACAAAACAACAAAACGACGTAGACAGACCTGAACATGTGAACTTACATAAACACGAAGAACGCACGAACAGGAACAGACTAACCAAATGAACGAAAACGAAACAGTCCCGTGTGGTGCGACAGACACAGACACAGGAACAATCACCCACAAACAAACAGTGAGAACAGCCTACCTTAATATGGTTCTCAATCAGAGGAAACGTCAAACACCTGCCCCTAATTGAGAACCATATCAGGCAACACATTTAACCCCACATAGAAACACATAACATAGACTACCCACCCAGCTCACGTCCTGACCAACTAAACACATACAAAAACAAGGAAAACAGGTCAGGAACGTGACATAAACAGACCATGGGAGCCCTGCTAGGTGTGAAAACATCAGAATCTACTCTGTAACCGAGGGGTCGGAACGAAACGTGAAGCTGCACGTACATGTTTAAAGTGGTTTGAACTTTGAATCTCAACACGAGGTGGAGACAATAAACTCACCTCCCGGACAATCACTGGTTCGGCTGGTTAGCTGTCCTAAGTAAAGTATCTTCAAAAGTGAATTTAAGGAGGACCATCCTGTTACTCTGCTCAAACCATCCATACGGCTGGCTAGCCTATCTTCAAAGAAGCCTCTTCAAGAGTGAATGGAAGGAAAGTTAACTCTGTAGTTCTGTTCAGGACTACATGACAAGTCACCGGATACCGGACAACTACAAAGAAGAACAAAAATAGAACACTTGTTGGAACCTTTTCGGACAATCAGAGCCTTACAAAATTGCAGCGAAATGGCCCAACACCCTTTCCAAGGCTGCATCATAAGTAAGGCTCTGGGTTTTGCAGATGCAAGGAGGTTATGACTGTTCAGAATTATGATATGATACGAGGTTATGATTCATAATTTGACTGTTTATAGATGTGATAGTTAAAGACCTTTTAGAGTTTAATTCGGGAGATGGTAACTCTTTAAAGAACCGCTCTCGTGGTGCCCCAGATCCTAATGAGTTCATTGTTAGATGATTAAGTTAATCGGGTAACAATTAAACAGTCTTCAGATGAAATGTTAAAGTTAAGTCACGACAACACTTTAGATCCCAAAGGTGAACAAGAAATTAAAAAGATCAAGAATGAAATAGATTAAATGTATTCACAAGCAGTATTGAAAATGAAGTAGGCAGTAAGTCTATGAAACTATTAGCCTATACATTGAGAAAACAACCAGCAGATAATACTATCTACAAGTTAAGGAACCCCCTTACCAAAATAATTCAACATAGTGTAGAAGAGATACTACAAATCTTTACAGACACCTACACTCCCAACCACAGAGGAATAAAATACAGCAATTACTTGACTAAAAACAGACAAATCCCCTGGCACAGATGGTTTCACCTCTGAATGGAATAAATTATATAGCGTGCAGATTATCCCAAATTTACTTGCAGACTGTAACTGAGCATTTCAGCAAAGTGACATCCCCTCCTCATGGAGAGGCCATCATTTCACTTATACCGAAGGAAAGGAAAGATAGACTAGATTGTGGAAAATACGGGCCAATCTCAGTCCTAAATTTGGATTACAAACTATATACATCTGTCTAGCCAGAAGAATAGAAAATATCTTACCAGAGCTTATTCACTTAGACCAGACAGGCTTTATCAGAGAAAGACAGAGTATTAGACGAACACTACACATTATGAGATATAACCAAGGGAATAAGGTAGAAGCCATTCTATTGGGCATGGATGCTGAGAAGGCCTTTGATTCTGTCAGATGGGCCTATCTCTATAAGGTCTTGTATAGATTTGGATGCCATGAAGGCATTATTAAAGCATTTCAGGCATTATATGATAGACCATCAGCAAAAATTTAAATCAATGGTGACCTCTCAAACCCATTTGTATAAGAACGAGGTTGTAGACCGGGATGCCCTGCATCCCCCCTTCTCTTCGCTCCCTGTTTATAGAACCCATGAGTCAATGGATTAGACAAAATAATAACAACAAAAGGGATAGATATGGCAGGAGGAGAGCAGAAATTGCCATTATTTGCTGATGATGTGTTGATTTTTCTGGGACAACCTACACAATCATTCCCAGAACTGAAGTCACTTCTGGAAGTGTATGGGTCCCTCTCAGGTTATAAAGGTACAGAAATCTCTGGGTATTACGTTCAACTACAACACCCTGGCGGACATCAGGGACAAGTATGGTCTGAAATGGGATGCAGAGTCGATGAAATACCTTGGTGTTCATTACCTAAATGCATTACAAAACTGTCAATCATTAACTATGGCCCTCTGAATTCCAATATTTTAAGATTATACCTCTTTTTATGTATTTAACTAGGCAAGTCAGTTAAGAACAAATTCTTATTTACAATGACAGCCTAAGAACAGTGGGTTAACTGCCTTGTTCAGGGGCAGAATGACAGATTTTTACCTTGTCTGCTCAGGGATTTGATCTAGCAACCTTTTGGTTACTGGCCAAACACTCTAACCACTAGGCTACCTGCTGCCCCAGGCACTCTAGGACTGAGTCAGTTACGATGAATATATTACCATGTTTACTACATCTCCTCCAGACTCTTGCATGCCTGTGCAGCAATTCATGGAATGGGACAGGTTAATCTTCAGATACATATGGCAAAGGAAAAAGCCTAGAATCAGATAGAAAACCTTGCAGTTTTCGAAAGGGAACAGAGGAATGGCCAGCCCATGTCTAAGAGAATACTACTATGCAGCACAGATAAGGCCACTGGTGTGCTGGTGAAACCCAGTCTACACAGCAAGGTGGAAGGAAAATGAGTGTGAAACTACAAGGGGACTCCCAATAAAGGCTATGATAGTTGATAGACATGTTCATAGATAAAGATAATCCCTGGATCAATTTAACTTTTTACCTTTGGAGATTTGTCATGAAATAGTTAAAAAACATAATTTGAAAGATTCAGAGAAAATACTATGATGGTGTGCCTATGATACCAATTTTGCTCCCAGTAGAATAGATAACCGGTGGGCAATAAGAGGCCTCTCAGCCTGCTGTACTTTTGTACACAAGGGGGTGCTCCAAAGCTTCCAAGTACTAAGAAAGAGGTATGGATTAGAAGGTCAAGATTTTTATAGATATCTCCAAATGCGTCATCGCTTTGACGAAATCATAAAGGAGGAGGATTCGGAGACTATAGAACATGGCATATTAAAAATATTTATCTGCTTATAAATCTGAACCATGCAGCAAAATTGTCTCTGGACTATACAATAGCTTCTTAAAGTCCAAATCTGAAAATTCACTACACCTAAAGCATAAATGGGAACAAGAGGGGAACATGGTTATTTCTGTGGAGAAGTGGGAAACCTTATGCCACAATGGAAATGAGCAAGCTCATTGAAAAATATTATCCGATCCTTTACCACTCCTCTGCAGAAAAGACATCAGGGTAATGGAACGGGATGTTAGAGATTATGTGGAGCTAATGAGGCAAACCATTACCACATATTTTGGGAATGTCCTAATCTTGTCCCATACTGGTAGGACGTGCATAATTGCATGGAAGCCATATTTATGAGAAAAAAAAACACATCAGACCAGATAAATGTGAAGCTGCAGCTGCACGTTTAAAGTGGTTTCAACTTTGAATCACAACACGAGGTGGAGACGATAAACTCACTTCCCGGACAATCACTAGTATGGCTGATTAGCTGTCCTAAGTAAAGTTTCTTCGAAAGCGAATTTATGTAGGACCATCCTGTTGCTCAAACCATCGATACGGCTGGCTAGCCTATCTTCAAAGAAGCATCTTCAAGAGCGAATGGAACTATGTAGTTCTGTTCAAGACTACAGGACAAGTCACCAGATACCGGACAACTACAGAGGACAACAGTAGAAGACTTGTTGGAACCATTTTCGACAATCAGAGCCTTACAAGCGTGCCGCAAAAAGGTCCAACCCCCTTTTCAAGGCTGCCCTGTCCACCGAGAGAACCCCGGCGAACCCAGGCATTTCACGTAAATACATTCATGATTTCTTACTCAAAGTGGGCGGCAGTTCGTGTGCAGAGCATATGGTTACTGTAGGTGAGGGTAGTTTCTGAATGTACCAATGTTAATTGTGTCTGTCCCTCTCTCTCTCCCTCTCCATCTCTTCTTTACCAAGCAGCCATGTTGTTGTCTTTCCACTAGGGACCTGTTTTAGCATATTAAATCTCCAGTCAATAACCAGTGCGAAGTGCGTATGTTTATCCTGTGTTCCCATTTAATTAGCTAGTAAATAAATAATTAAACCAATTTGTGGCGAGAACCCCTGGGTCTCTCTGAACTGTTGTGTAGGTAGCCAAGCGTTTGATGGATGACTCTTAGTTTCCTGTCAGCCATGAACTACTTTTATGTTATCTTGATATCTACTTGATATGCCTTCATTCACCTGTACAGTCCGGAGAAAAGGATATTTTTAGGAAAGAGAGAGAGGGAGAAACGTAAGAGAGAGAGCATGTGTATCAATTTAAACATACAGTGGGATCTGAAGTTATTGACACCCTTGAAAAAGATGAGCAGAAATTTCTATATAAAATAAATCATTCAAATACTGTGCTATATTGTATGCTAAAAAGGATTGGAAATGATTTTATACTAATACAATTGCTCAGAGAAATAGATTTTGTTTACAGTTTTTTCCAACTGCTTATACACGTTTTCAAAACTGTCTCCTTTTTTCAAAACTCTACACACAATTCCCAAAACTGCACACACAAAATGCCTCACATCTCCTTCAAAATGTAACACTGCATTCAAAATGCCATAAACACATGTCAGAATGAAGCATTTGCATCAAATGGCAAACACTGCTTTCATAATAGCATATTTTGGATATACCATGTAACACTGTTGTTCTAAATCTAAAGCTCTTTGGACTTTCATAGGCTTATCTACATTTCAATACAATGTTCTACAGTGAAAGTAATCTGCTGAGAGGGGTAACAAGTACACTGTAAACACCAATGCAATTATTAGGCCAAACATTACTGTTGTATACAGTAGCATACAACAAAACCATAAACATATGTAAACCAAAAGTATATTCTGTCCCGGGGGGGGGCAGTCAAGGAATTGGTGGGGGTGGGGGGCAGTCACCAGTGCTAAGCTACGCTTCATCTCTTCTCCGGCCTGGGTCTGTCCACAATACTTCGTCCACATCACAAGATACGTTTTCTCTTGCCAAACATCGAGGGAAGTATCCTAGCATGGCGTATCCAACTTTGGACAGAGCAAACCTCTATGTCCCCACATGCCTGGAGTAGCGGCATGCGGGCATAGGGTTGGCGATCATACACTTTCCAGCGCCAGGCTGAGAAGGCTGAGAAGAATTCCTCTATGGGATTTAGAAAAGGTGAATATGGGGGTAGGTACAAAACTACACATTGTAGATGGGTGGCAAACCAGTTTTGGACCAGAACAGCCCGGTGAAAACTAACGTTGTCCCATAAAACCACAAATCTAGCAGGCTCCTGATCTGGATCAGGGACAAGCATTGTGTAAATTGCATCCAGAAAAGTGAGCATATGGCCGGTGTTGTACGGACCCAGTGTGGCATTGTGATGGAGGACCCCGTTTTGAGTGATGGCAGCACACATAGTTATATTACCCCCACACTGTCCAGGGACATTGGTAATTGCCCTCTGTRCTATTACATTTCTTCCGCGGCYCCTGGTTTTGGTGAGGTTGAAGCCAACCTCATCCACATAAATAAATTSATGSCGAATTACATGGGCATCCAGCTCCAATACTCTCTGTAACAGACAAAAGGATATACAGATGAGTAAATATGGTATGTCTGAAGTACTGGAAGTAGTGTTGCATACATACCTCTACAAAGTCATGTCGCATATTCTTGACTCTGTCAGAATTTCTCTTAAATGGCACCTTGTAAAGTTGTTTCATCGTCACTCGGTGCCGTTGGAGGATGCGTTGTATGGTCGACAGGCTTACAGCATTGATGTTGTTAAATATGGTGTCATTATTCAAGATATGCTCTCTTATCTCTCGAATCCTAATTGCATTGTTGGCCAAAACCATATTTATAATTGCAGTCTCTTGTACATCTGTAAACAAGCGTCCTCGTCCTCCATGATGTCTTTGCCTTTCCACTCTGTACAGAATTCAAACAATGTGTTCAGCATAGGAACTGTAAACAATGTACAAAACAATGTAGTGCAGCATGATAACCAACCTCATTCATTCAATGCAGTGCAGTAAATGGATGGCTTAGTTACAAATGTTTATGCAATACTATGCAGTCATACATATTTTACAGTACATTACTGTAATGCTAAAATAGTCATTAGATAGTTGCATACCTGTTCTCATTTCTGAAGGTTCGAATTATGGACGCCACTGTAAATCGACTCAAGTTGGGCTGGACTCTCAGTCCAGCCTCMCTRATGGTCAAACCYTGGTTGATCACATGATCAACAAGTYRTGCCCTAATCTCATRAGAGATGGCTCTCCTTCCTTCTCTTCTTTGCCCTCGTCCTCTTCTTCCTCTCCCTCCTACTCCTCTTGCTCTCTGTCCATTGTTGGCATCCATTGTTCAAAACAGGTAATCTGACCTTTGACCTATTTATAGGCCTATACTACTGTAAAGCAGTGATTGGTTAGTGGTAAGTTAAGCTATTAGTGTTTGCACATGTGAGGAGTGTGTGTGTGACCTGGTGAATAAGTGTAGCATTTTGGTTGGTTGTGTTTGGAAAAGGAAAGCAAGTCACTTCCTGTTAGATTTTTGTGTTTTAGGTAGAGAATTGTCTGTAGTGTTTTGAAAAAAGTGTTTTATGCAATTGACAACTGAGTCAAAGGCTGAGAAATAGCTTATGGTTTTGGATATTTGGTGTGTAGTTTTGCACTTTGAGTGAGAGGTTTCAAAAATCGTGTGACATGAAAAGATTGTGTGTAAGCAGTTGGAAAAAACTGTAACAAGTAATAACATAAAATTCTCAAACAGATAAGGGTCAAAATTATTTGTGTTTAATACCTTTCAATACCTCACCTTGCAAGGATAACGGCACTGAGTCTTTTTCAAAAAAAGGTTGAGTTGGATAACACATTGGGAGGGGGTTCTTAGACCATTCCTCCATACAGAATCCTGTCAGATTCTTGATGTCCTTCGTCTGCGATGATGAACTGCACTCTTCAATTCAAACCACAGGTTTTTAATGGGTGTCAAGTCCGGAGACTGAGCTGGCCATTGCAAAATATTGATTTTGTGGCAAATTAACAATTTTTTTGTGGATTTTTATCTGTGCTTGGGGCTATTGCCTTGCTGGAAGATCCACTTGCTGTAACGGTCGTCTTTAGGTGAGAGATTGGACCAAGGCGCAGCGGGTGATGAATACATAATGATTTATTTAAACAAAGACGAAACACGAAGAACACTTGAGAAATTACAAAATAATAAACGAAGTCAACAGACCTGAACAAACGAACTTACAATATACGAAGAACGCACGAACAGGAACAGACTACATACACGAACGAAAACTAAACAGTCCCGTGTGGTGCYACATACACAGACACGGAAGACAACCACCCACAACAAACAATGTGAAACAACCTACCTATATATGGTTCTCAATCAGAGGAAACGTCAAACACCTGCCTCTGATTGAGAACCATACAAGGTCAATTAACAATGACACTTAACATAGAACAAACAACATAGACTGCCCACCCAGCTCACGTCCTGACCCACTAAACACAACTATACAAAAGGAAAACAAGGTCAGGAATGTGACACTTGCAGTCAAAGTTTAGTGTCTTGGCAGTGGCAACCTGGTTTTTGGCTAAAACATCTTGGTATTGGGTAAAGTTCAGGATGCCATTGACCTTAACAAGAGCCTCCGGATCAGTGGAAGCAAAATAGCCGCATACTATTAAAGATCCACCACCATATTTTACCATAGGTGTGGGGTTATTTTCTGCTGATGGATTCTCATGTCGATGCCAAACCCACCACTGGTGTGCATGGCCAAAGAGCTCTATTTTCACGTCATCTGACCAAAGCACTGGTTTCAATCCAAGTGCCAATGCCGTTGAGCAAACTCCAGGCGTTTAAAATTGTCGGATGACACACAAAAAATAAAGCTCTTTGTGCTCGCACACCAGTGAATTGAGTTATCAAATGTTATTTTATTCATCACATGCTTCTTAAACAACAGGTGTAGACGAACAGTGAAATGCTTACTTATGGGCCTTTCCCAACAATGCAGAGAGGGAAATAATAGAAATATAATGACACAAGGAATAAATAGACAATGAGTCACGGTAACGGGGTAACAGTACCATGTCGGTTGAGTTAATTGAGGTAGTTACATACAAGTGGGTAGGGGTGAAGTGGGGTAAAGACTAGGCAACAGGATAGATAATAAACAGTAGCAGCAGCGTGTCCAAGTCATCCTAAGTGTCTTGGGTGAACTAAGTTGACTCAGTATTGGTGATTGAAAAGATCATATGATGTTGACATTTCATAACTTTGTCATTGGGAAAGAAGTAATATCTTTCCAGAAGAAAGATGTAAAAACTGTTGGTGAGCAGACAGTGGTGCTGTTTCTACAGGCTAATATTTTTTTATAGCACAGMGAGTTAGTCTACCTGGTTAAATAAAGGTGAAATATATWTWTTTTTAAAGTATGCTCACCATGGCTACGGTAGATATAAGGATAAGAAAAAGTAGGTTTCCAACCACTATAAAAAAAAATTAAAAGATTCGTGTCGGACATTTTATTTTGTTTGAAGTGTTTTGTCTGATGTTGAGGGAGAGATGCATGGGCCTACTGTGATTGTTTTGGAATGCAGGTGCAATTTGAAGATATTGTTTTTGGACAGTCTGAAATAGTCAAATCTCTTTCGATTGTTCTTTGGATGGATAGTCTGGTTTATTGTTCCTGGAAAAGAACAACTGTGTAATAATTATCATGTTCAGTATTACAGTTTTTGAGAATTGCTGACACTTGCTTTCTGATACTATGGCTCCTTTTTTCTAGACTCTATACACAAAACCCCAAAACACACACACACACACAACATGCAAAACGTCACACATCTCTTGCAAAACCAAACACTTAATTCAAAACTATTGTAACTGTTCTCAAAATGCAGTTTTTGCATCAAAACTCCACACARAAACCATGAAATGATTAGCTCTTATACACGCTTACACACGGATGTGACAAATGTAAAACACTACTATCTTGTGTCTTTTGCATGTTCAGTGGAGTCCACGAAAGTTTGTCATACCACTCACACGTACATGTACAGTGGGGAGAACAAGTATTTGATACACTGCCGATTTTGCAGGTTTTCCTACTTACAAAGCATGTAGAGGTCTGTAATTTTTATCATAGGTACACTTCAACTGTGAGAGACGGAATCTAAAACAAAAATCCAGAAAATCACATTGAATGATTTTTAAGTAATTCATTTGCATTTTATTGCACTGTATGTGCACAAATATATACAGTATGTATGCATATTCAGTATATATTTACACTATAAACAGAAATGACAGGGGAGAATTTTTTTAAATGTATTTCTTTCTCAAAACATTGTATTTTCATCCAGATTTCAGGATGAACAGTAACAGACTAAACAAATAATCTTGTTACTATAAAGAAAAAAAGTATTAGGGTGCATCCTGTCTCCTATTTGTGTCTGGCCACAGTGATGTTCTCTCTGGCTAAACAAGTAGCGTCTGGAGTGGCGTACACAGCCCTGGCATTCCCCCTCATCTATGTCACCACAGGCCTCCTCCTTGTCCTCATCCTCCTCCTTGTCCTCGTCCCCCTCTTACTCTCACTCCTCTTCCTCTAACTCTCTCCAAAATTGGCCTCCTTTGTTGTCCAAACCAAGAAAGACAACCTGAAGCCTATTTATGGTGCTCAAGCTCTGATTTCTAAGTGAAGAAATAAGTGTTTTCACACGTGAGCACTGGGTGTAGGTCATCTGTAAATGAGTGTGGCATTTGGAATGGCAGTGTTTTCCAAATGAAACACGAGACCGGTTCGTTTTGAATGATGAGTCTAATGTAGAGAACTGTGTTTAGTGTTTTGCAGAAAGTGTGTTTCACAATTGCAAACTGAGTGTAAAGCAGATAATGTGCTTGCAGACTTGCAGACTTGGTCTGCATTTAGGTACATGAGTTAATGGTTTCACTGAGTGTGCCTCAAGTACCACTTTTAGTGTGTAAGCGATTGTAAAAAAAAAAAAAACTGTATTATGTTCAGTATGTTTCAGTCATGTTTCATTCGATACTCATACCATTATTAGCAGAGCAAAATAAGACGAACAACAAATGTCCGTGTAAAACTTTATGAAAGCGGTTCCTGCCAAGAGCAAATCAATATGAAAGACTTGTAAATATCACAACATAAGAGGACATTACGTTTGTGTGCCAGTTGCATAGGCTTCATGCTTGATTTAGCCATTGAAATGTTATTCATAGACCTGTCTTTAGACAGTTGACATCAGGAGACCTGTCATTGCGATGCCCCAGGGCCCTATGTGCTGGTGTCTCATCTCAGACAGCCAGGTCTATCTAAGTAGAAAGGTGTGTGATTCAATGGTCTCGCTACGGCTCTAAACAAACAGCTGTGTCATCTGCAACAACACCGACATCTTCCGGGGTTTCGGCAAACCGATGGATCCGAGGTAACAAGCACATCAATCTCAGAAAACGGCCTCCTCCTGACACTTGTGCTTGTCAGCTACACGCTCCAAGAACTTCACAAATCTAACGGCTCTTGGCCAACCGTCAAACCGAGCGCAACCGCTCCACTTCGAACGAATGACACACACAGACACGGGGGTACCAGACACAGGTGACCATTGTCTCCAAGTTTGTTTGCAGGGTCAGTCCGGTTCAGCTGCTCTGTGATAGTGCCATGTGTACACACAGATGGGGTCTTAGCTACAGTAGGTTGTTCGATGTCTAATTTACAATTTCCACTAATGTGAAAAGGCTGTCCCATAAATAGATGTTGATGAAAGAGGTGTAGGCCTAACTGGTTACTGGCCCAAATTATTTGAACCCAGGTCTGCATTACAGTACATACACTGAGTGTAGAAAACATTGAGTTGTACCCTGCCCATTTTGACCTCAGAATAGCCTCAATTGGTCAGGGCATGGACTATACAAGGTGTCGAAAACATTCCACAGGTACTCCAATGTGTCCCACAGTTGTGTCAAGTTGGCTGGAAGTCCTTTGATATACACTGGAAACTGTTGAGTGTGAAAAACCCAGCAGCGTTGCAGTTCTTGACCCAAACCGGTTCATAATGTTTTGTACAATCAGTGTATATGTCAAATTGTATTGGTCGCATAAACATGTTTAGCAGATGTTATTGCAGGTGTAGCGAAATGCTTATTACCGCATTGCTGGCGATAGGAACATATCTAATAATACACACAAATATATTAAGAAATATAGAAATATTAGGTTGATGGATGTCAGAGTCCGGAGTATAAATATATACTGTATATATGATGTGATGTATAGACATTATGGACAGTATGTGGATAGAATATACAGTATATCTGAAGAATACGTGGATAGAATAGTATATGTACAGCAATAGTTGAATAGGATGGACTTGACTAGAATACAGTATATACATATGAAATGGGTAAAACAGTATGTAAACATCATTAAAGTGACCAGTGTTCCATTATTTAAGTGACCAGTGTTCCATGTTTATGTACATAGGCCAGCAGTGATGTGTACGCCGAGGAACTTTAAGCTTTTCACCTTCTCCARTGCGGCCCCATCGATGTGGATGGAGTCGTGCTCCCTCTGCTGTTTCCTGATGTCCACAATCATCTCCTTCATTTTGTTGACATTGAGGGAGAGGTTCTTTTCCTGGCACCACTCCACCAGCGCCCTCTCCTCCTTCCTGTAGGCTGTCTCATCATTGTTGGTAATCAGGCCCACCACTGTTGTGTCGTCTGCTAACTTCATCAAGAAAAATGGCGCGGGAAAGGATGGCTAACTTGTTTCTTTACTTATTTTTTACATCATGTTGCTGCTATCGTCTCTTATGACCGAAAAAAACTTGTGGTCATCAGAACAGTGATTACTCTCCTCAAACTGAAAGAAGCTTTTTCCTTTGACGAGTCCAACGCAAAGGATATACTGTTTCCTGGGAACAGGCCCAAATCCCTGTCAACTGCAAGAAGAAAAGACGGAGAAAAGGGGGGCAGAGGTCGGGTTGCCTTCTGAGAATTTGTGGCGAGCAAGTAAACTCCCACTGCCATCCGTTCTATTGGACAATAAAATCGATGACCTACGATCAAGATTGTCCTACCAGCGGTACATGTAATATACAATAATATCTTATGTTTCACAGAGTCGTGGCTGAGCAACGACACAGATAAAATAGAGCTGGCAGGATTTTCCATGCACCGGCAGAACAGAGAAGCTACATCTGGTAAGATGAGGGGTGGGGGTATGTGTCTATTTGTCAATAACAGCTGGTGCGCAATGTCTAATATTAACGAAGTCTCGAGGTATTGCTCGCCTGAGGTAGAGTACCTTTATGATAAGCTGTAGACCACACTATCTACCAAGAGTGTTCTCATCTATATTATTCATAGCCGTCTATTTACCACCACAAACTGATGCTGGCACTAAGACCACACTCTAAAAGCAAAGAAGAAAATGCTCATCCAGAAGCGTCAAAGGCAAACTTAAATCCGTTTTACCTCATTTCTACCAGCATGTCACATGTGCAACCAGAGGGGGAAAAAACTCTAGACCACCTTTACTCCACACACAGAGATGCATACAAAGCCCTCCCCAGCCCTCCATTTGGCAAATCTGACCATAATTCTATTCTCCTGATTCCTGCTTACAAGCAAAAAATAAAGCAGGAAGTACCAGTGACTCGCTCAATACAGAAGTAGTCAGATAACACTGATGCTACGCTACAGGACTGTTTTGCAACCACAGACTGGAATATGTAAAACATTTTACATTTTTTATTAATCCATTATTTTACCAGGTAAGTTGACTGAGAACACATTCTCATTTACAGTAACAACCTGGGGAATAGTTACAGGGGAGAGGAGGGGGATGAATGAGCCAATRGTAAACTGGGGATTATTAGGTGACCGTGATGGTTTGAGGGCCAGATTGGGAATTTAGCCAGGACACCGGGGTTAACACCCCTACTCTTACGATAAGTGCCATGGGATCTTTAATGACCTCAGAGAGTCAGGACACCCATTTAACATCCTATCTGAAAGACAGCACCCTACACAGGGCAATCACTGGGGCATTGGGATATTTTTTAGACCAGAGGAAAGAGTGGCTCCAACTGGCCCTCCAACACCACTTCCAGCAGCATCTGGTCTCCCATCCAGGGACTGACCAGGACCAACCCCGCTTAGCTTCAGAAGCAAGCCAGCAGTGGAATGCAGGGTGGTATGCTAAATTCATCCAATGMCATTGAGGAGTATACCACCTCAGTCATCGGCTTCATCATTAAGTGGATCGACGACGTCGTCCCCACAGTGTCCGTACGTACATATCCCAACCAGAAGCCATGGATTACAGGCAACATCCGCATCGAGCTAAAGGTTAGAGCTGCCGCTTTCAAGGAGCGGGACACTATTCCGGACGCTTATGTCGTGTCTTTGCTATGCCGGATTAAGTGATATGATATGCTATTCTATAAAAGCATTTCTCTGTAAGTAATATTACCTGATTGAACTAATCATGTAAATGTAATTAACTAGAAAGTCGGGGCACCACGAAAGAATGTTTATAGAGCTGTTATCTTCCGAATAAACTCTTAAAGACCTGGTAATCTTTTACATCAATAGCAGTCAATTCTTAATTGTCACCTTATTCAGTCTCATCTGAACATTGTAGAATTCTTAGTTATCTTCACGAACCCTGGCTAACAAGTTGAATCAGCAATACAAAATTTGGTTTAATTATTTATTTACTAAATACCTAAATAATCACACAGAATTACATATACACAGGATGGATCATACATTGATTACTAATTATGTCATACGGAACATATGATATGACGGCTGGTTACACAAAGAAAGGGGGTTGGGTTTGAATGAAAGCGCGGGAGACTAAGGAACAAAAGAATAAGGGTCTCTGATCGGACCTTGTGAAGCTATGCTATCGTAAATACAGAATCTTATGCATTCTAAATAACCGCCCATTTGGAAAAGGAAAATGCAAGAAATATTTACTCTGAGCTGCGCTTCAATAGGTTGGTCGTAGATGGAAGGCCGGGTTGCCCAGCAGGGATCTCTTGTCCTCTGAAGAATGTCTGGTGGTAGAGTGGATACGTTGTAGTACCGTCGTCGTGTGGTAGAACAGTTACTTTGTCCGTCCTTTCCTAGCCCACGTTTACAGCTGCTGCCGCTAACTCAACGGCTAGGAGGTATCACTTCTTTAGTGAATAAGAGTTCAAAGTTCATACCAAGGTGCCATACTTTGAGCTCACGCTGAGGTTGGCTTAGTTCTGTAGTTGATATTAGCCCTTTTAACATCTGGACAGCAGTCCTCACGTCCTCGGGAACACAAATGTTACATTTTTGTAAAGGGKTTATATAGTGGTGGAGAGAAGGGCGTGTTTCATAGTTTACAACCAATGTCTGTTCACTTGGTCGGGGCCACTGAGTGAGCAGAGCTTTTACTCTATGAAAACCATTCTCTKATTTAGAAGCTAAAATTACATTTAATCTTTTCACAAATAGTTTCACATTTAAACATTTAAATTGCAGCCACAATTTCCATGTGAATCTGATAACTAGAATGTGTAGACTTCCAAGATACAGTTTATGTTATCCTATCATCGTAATAATGTCTCAGATGACAACTGATCTGACATCATATCTTTAAGTAACCAACGCATATTTTCAACTGTCTGGATTACCCGAAATAGGCTTCTGGTCCCCACCTTTTGAGGTTTCAGACTCTATGTTTACAAAGGGCTTTCCAGAGAGTCACTCTATAGAGTAGAGAGAGAGGAAAGGGGGAAAGGTATTTATGGGGTCATAAAACCTCACAACGGCCAAGGCGTCATGACACTTATAAAAAAAACGCTATGCCTCAGACGAACCATCAAACAAGCAAAGCGTCAATACAGGATTAAGATTGAATGTTAACGGGGCTAACATCGACGGGCTGTAGTGGAAGCGGGTCAAAAGTTCCTCCTATTTCCTCAAAGTTCTACAGCTGCACCATCGAGAGCATCCTGACCGGTTGCATCAACTGCTGGTTATGGCACTGCTCGGCAATCTGACCATAAGGCGCTAACAGAGGATAGTGCGTACCCCCAGTACATCACTGGGGCCAAGCTTCAATGCATCCAGGACCTATATACTAGGCGGGGAAAGCCCAAAAAGGAAAGCCAAAAATTGTCAGACTCCAGTCACCCAAGTCTTAGACTGTTTCTCTGCTACCGCACTGCAAGCGGTACCAGAGCACCAAGTCTAGGACCAAAAGGCTCCTTAACAGCTTCTACCCCCCAAGCCACAAGACTGCTAAACAATTAATCAAATGGCCACTGGACTATTTTACATTGACCCCCCCCCCCCCATTTGTTTGTATACTGCTGGCTACTGCTGTTTATTATCTATGCAAAGTCATTTCACATCCTACTTACATGTACAAATTACCTCGACTAACCTGTAACCCCGCACATTGACTCGGTACGGGTACCCGAGGATCAGCTAATGGAGGTGTTGTTTCTGACCTTCACCACTGGGGGCGGCCGTCAGGAAGTCCAGGACCCAGTTGCACAGCGGGGTTCAGACCCAGGGCGCCGAGATTTAATGATGAAGTTTGGAAGGTGTTGGAAAGGCTTGACTGTAGTCAAATAACAGCATTCTTACATAGGTATTCCTCTGTCGTAGATGGGATAGAGTGGTGCAGTGCGATGGCGACATCTGGGCTCTATTGGCGGGCGATATGTGAATTGCAGTGGGTCTAGGGTGTCAGGTAAGGTGGAGGTGATATATGCTAACTACCTCTCAAGCACTTCAGTGATGCACAGAAGTGAATGCTATGGGCGAGTGAGTCATTTTACTTTAGTTACGTTCTGCTTTTGGGTAAGGAACAAATGGTAGGCATCTTGAAGCAAATGGGGACAGCAGACTGGGATAGGTAGAGTTGAATATGTCATGAACACTCCAGCCAGCTGGTCTGCGCATGCTCTGAGAACGCCAGCTACAGAGGCCGTCTGGGCTGGCAGCCTTTCGAGGGTTAAATGTCTTACGTCGGCCACTGAGAACGAAAGCTCACAATCCTCGGAGCGGCCCGTTCGGCGGCACTATTTATCCTCAAAAGCGGGCAAGATGTGTTTAGCTCGTCCGGGGGCAAGACGTCGGTGTCGCGACATGTCTGGTTTCACTTTCTACTCCGTGATTGTCTGGATTTGTGATTGTCTGGAGTCCCTGCCATATACATCTTGAATTGCGACTCCACTTTGTCTCTGTACTGATTTTGCCTGTTTAATTGCCAAACGGAGGCAAAACTGGACTGTTTTGTATGATCCAGTATTCAACTCAATCAAAGTTTATTTGTCACGTGCGCCGAATACAACAGGTGTAGACCTTACAGTGAAATGCTTACTTACAGGCTCTAACCAATAACGCAAAAAAGGTATTAGGTGAACAATTGGTAAGTAAAGAAATAAAAACAACATTAGAAAGACAGTGAAAAACAGTAGCGAGGCTATATACAGTAGCGAGGCTATAAAAGTAGCACGGCTACATACAGACACCTTTTAGTCAGGCTGATTGAGGTAGTATGTACATGTAGATATGGTTAAAGTGACTATGCATATATGATGAACAGAGAGTAGCAGTAGCGTAAAAGAGGGGTTGGCGGGGGATGGGTGGCGGGACACAATGCAGATAGCCTGGTCAGCCAATGTGCGGGAGCACTGGTTGGTCGGGCCAATTAGGTAGTATGTACATATGTACATGAATGTATAGTTAAAGTGACTATGCATATATGATAAACAGAGAGTAGCAGCAGCATAAAAGAGGGGTTGGGGGGGGCACACAATGCAAATAGTCCGGGTAGCCATTTGATTACCTGTTCAGGAGTCTTATGGCTTGGGGGTAAAAACTGTTGAGAAGCCTTTTTGTCCTAGACTTGGCACTCAGGTACCGCTTACCGTATGGTAGCAGAGAGAACAGTCTATGACTGGGGTGGCTGGGGTCTTTGACAATTTTTAGGGCCGTCCTCTGACACCGCCTGGTGTAGAGGTCCTGGATGGCAGGCAGCTTAGCCCCAGTGATGTACTGGGCCTTATGCACTACCCTCTTTAGTGCCTTGCGGTCGGAGGCCGAGCAATTGCTGTACCAGGCAGTGATGCAACCAGTCAGGATGCTCTCGATGTTGCAGCTGTAGAACCTTTTGAGGATCTCAGGACCCATGCCAAATCTTTTTAGTTTCCTGAGGGGGAATAGGCTTTGTCGTGCCCTCTTCACGACTGTTTTGGTGTGTTTGGACCATTCTAGTTTGTTGGTGATGTGGACACCAAGGAACTTGAAGCTCTCAATCTGCTCCACTACAGCCCTGTCGATGAGAATGGGGGCGTGCTCGGTCCTCCTTTTCCTGTAATCCACAATCATCTCTGTGGTTATATGTGGTGGTGCTGCTAATTGCAGGTTATGACAAAGTACACCTATCGCACCATTGTTCATATAGTTATGTCACTTCTTAGAAGCAACAACAAGTTTTTCTCCTCCAGAGAAGTTGAGTAGCTGTCTAATGAAACTTGGGGCTACAGTTCCATGCTCAGCCTCACCTTTGATTCCCTAGTCCCCTAAAGTTTTACAACCTTTTTTTCTCAGACAGTTTTGCTTCTGGCCCTGTGACTTTCTTTTAGAGAATAAAGACACCATTATCCACACAGCTCATCAGTCAACTTCGTCAGGGGGAGTGCGTGATGAGGTCTATGTGGCCAGGTGCCACCCAGGTCCAACATATATACTCCCTCTCCTCTCCAAGGACGTACATTGTTACTAGTGAAGCATCGGGCTGTCTACAAACATTAGAGCTCTGGTTTTCATATTACTGTTGGACTCTTCCCCCCACCTTGTCTCTGACCCTATAAAAAATGTTTCTTTCATTTGGGCTTGATGGATGTATGCTTTCTCCTTTCTCATACTTTGGCCCRGACAAAGAAAAAGACAGGTTTAGGAACTAATAAAAGTTTAAACAAGAAGGTAAACTTTTAAATATTTAGAATGTTCAGAGGTTGGGCTTGGTTGTTTTCTCCCCCCCAAGATCAGGTAGAAGGGAGATAACAGGATGCCAAGAGCATATTGATTAGGTTAGCCATCCTCCAGGACCACCCTGATATGCACCAGAAAAAGATAATTGTTCTCTCAGAACCACAGAACAGAATCCCCTAACAAAAGTCAAAGAGATAAAATCCTTGGACCCAACCAAAAATGGTGTTCTCCGATGTTGGCCAGTCGTTATTATTGTTGACCCTGTTTGGGTTGGAAGTTGTGTGAAGTGAACGCCTAGGGGAGGCAATCCCTTGCCCATGCCCATGATACTTCATCATGGTCGAGGATATTCTAGTATATTGTATGTTAAGTTAATGGAAGTCTTTGTGTCAGTTGTTCAGTGTGTTCTGAAACCCCCAGATAGATGCCCATTTGGTTGGCATTGTAGCATGACCTGAAACATTGATGTTGTTTGTTTGTTTCTTCTGGTTGAGACAGCAGATGGCCTCGTCTATTCTTCGGACGGTCGCACAGACATCACACTTGGACACCTCAGCTGTGGACTCTGACGAATGTTTCATTAGGAGAGGGAGAGATTGATAGAAAAAAAAGAGAAAGAAAAGGGAGATGGGAGGCTCAAATGTCTCTCTTGAAATACCTTTATGGATAGAGAGACGGATTGAGAAACCGAGAGAGAATGAGAGATGGGCCACGTAAAAGAAAGACAGCGGGAGAGAATTAAAGTCTCGACTGAGTTATAGCGAAAGCTGTGCCTGCGTGCCTAGATACTGCTTCCACCTAGGCAGGGCACCTAGGTTGCAACCAACCTGGAAGGAGCTTTCAAGTGTCCTCACTAAAAAAATCACAATGGATTATCCAATATAGCTCCCATTTGGGACCTCAACATATTCATCAGCAAGATCTTGTTTGGAAGGCTCTCTTCACAGCAACTGTAAGGGTTAGGSTCCCAAAGACCCTCCCCAATATTGATTAAGGGGACTTTAAGATTCATATGTTTTGCTGCAGGCCTTATATTAGATACTGTTGCTATGTGTCTAAAACTCTGCCACTATACGTTGCACAAGCCATCTATATTAGTCTTTGTGCTTAAGCCCTAGCTATTGCAAGAGTGTGCTTGCAMGCTAGGTCTGAGTCAGACCGAAKCAAGATAAAGAGAAGTAATCACTGTCTGGTTTTGACATTTTGATCTTGTGTGACAGTGGACAATTCTAATGAATTCAGAGAAGCTACTGTACTAGGTTACCTTAGCTTATTGCTGCACACATACATTGACACAGGTGATCATACCACCAAGTAGAACTTACTCTGACACATACATGCTGTGTTTCCATTGTCAACTTCTGTCTGCAATTGCATTAATAAAGGTTTGACTGATTTACTTAAAGAAGATATTGTCTGACTGCTGATTTCACCAATAAGCCAATGATTGACAAGGAACAAGGAACCTACCCCGACACAACACTGACCTAAACAGTTTCTTATTATCCAGAGTCTGTCCTCACCACAGGAGGTTGGTGGCAGCTTTATTGGGGAGGATGGGCTCGTGGTAATAGCTGGAGCTGAATGAGTGGAATGGTATCAAATACATCATACACATGATTTCCATGTGTTTGATTCCATTCCATTCGCTCCGTTCCAGCCATTATTATTAGCTGTCCTTCTCTCAGCAGCCTCCACTGGTTCTCACCGTTGCCTACCCTCACAGACTGCTGGAGGATTTTGCGGATTTTGCGAAAGCCCTTCCTCGTGAGAAAGACGAATCAGCGAAGGGCAGTCGTTGGATGATGGATGATCCAGCAGAAACTGCGAGGCGTGAATTATTTTTACTGAGTTGACTGATTGGTGACGGAGAAGGTGAAGAAGAACAACTGACGAGAAAGAACAGAACTGAGGGTGAGGTGCARTACTTTTTTCTCGACCCATCAATCTACCAAACGAGTGACAAGTTACAGAAATCAATAGGATAGAGGTCCATGATGAACCAGTCAAACGCTTACCTGATGGATTTCAGCAATCCCAAGTCCATTGTCGAGTTCAAACTGGCCATCAGGGTTAAAGGGTGATCACTAAGCACTCTTAAATAGTCCCCTTCTACCCTATAATATCCCTGATTGAATAGAAATGACACGTCTTGGGTACCAACTGTGAAATATGAATCAAAGTTGTTTATAGTGGCATTGTTTTGTCATAATAAGATTGTTTTCAAAAGCAAATGAGGTAAATACAAGTATTCAAATATTGTAACGACCCTGGGTTTYTAAGCGTGGATATCGACTCTGCCGCTCGAGCATGCTTTTGCGGCACAGTCGATAGCGCGCTGGACTTCGGGCTAGAAGGTCGTGGGTTCGACACCTGCTCCCTGCCTGTTTCATTACAATATTACCAAACTAGTTCAGGTGCCCTACTTTAGGTGCCCTTTTTTATACCTCATACAAAGTTATACATGATATTAGATTATAATATAATCCCTACATCTACAGGATTTACTGGTATYCTTCTCTTGTATGGTCTTTTATCACTTACTGAACTTCTTGATCTTATTCCCTCAAAGTTCGTTGTTGCCCTAGAAGTGGCAACAGAGTTAGGATAACTACAACAGTTGTGTCTCTCATAGCCGCCCTCTTCACAGCTTATTCTATCCCTTCCTAGTTCATTGCTAAAACCACCCCCTCACAATGCATGATAGCATCATGCTAAAACAGCGAATACTTAGATGTCCTCCAGTGATATTTTTTTTACTTTTACTGTTGAAAAGTGATATCCCAAGTATAAATACAGTTAAGTGCACACACTAAAGGATAAAAAAATATGTTTTGCACAAAGTAGTGTTTTTTTAAACACAACTGCAAACTTCAAGGAGTAGTGCGTTCAAGGAGTTGGTCTGAATGGAGTCCGTGATGTATCCGGCCTCCCCCTTGCTTGAGGAACAATAGAGGCGCAATAGAGAAGAAAAGAGGAAAGGCACCTGCCATGACATARCTGGACTACCTATTGAGATGTGCCTTTTGTTAAGAAAAGAAAGTGCTGTGGCCTAGGGTGGTCTAGCAGTCTATGCTGCTGCCTCTGGTGCACATTATAGTATACCACTGCAGTTTCAGTGCTATTTCAGCAATCAGCAGTCTTATGGCTTGGGGGTAGAAGCTGTTAAAGAGCCTTTGTCCTAGACGTGGCATCTACCTCTCTCTATCCAAAAATATATATTTTCAAGTAAATCAGATGTTAAAGTGTAAGAAACGAGATGACAACTGTGGCTGTATGCTATCACACTGATGTGAAAATTCCAGCGCACTACATTAAGACCCGGTTGTAAGCTGCTTTTCTAAACCTTTTCTACACCTCCATCCATTCATCCCCTCATCCTCAATCCCATCCATCCCTCTTTACAGGGATGAAAAATGAAAGCTGGTCCACTCAAGTCAAAAAAACTCTTCCTGACGGTAATGCGTTATTACGTGCTAGACAGTGTTATTCATCGTTGTTACGAGTCCCCGCGCTCCCTCCCCTCGCCTCTTCTATTCACGTCTACATCTTTATCAGCTATCACATACAGTGTGASCACAGTATGACCATATGATTGTATTCACATACAGTACCAGTCAAAA
Source organism: Salvelinus sp. IW2-2015 (assembly GCF_002910315.2). Taxonomy (NCBI): domain Eukaryota; kingdom Metazoa; phylum Chordata; class Actinopteri; order Salmoniformes; family Salmonidae; genus Salvelinus; species Salvelinus sp. IW2-2015. The sequence continues at coordinate 6,015,796 of NC_036871.1, read as the reverse complement.
GTTTGGACACACCTACTCATTCCAGGGATTTTCTTTATTTTACTATTTTATACATTGTAAAATAATAGTGAAGGCATCGAAACTATGAAATAAAACATATGGAATCATCTTCGTAACCAAAAAAGTGTTAAACAAATAAAACTTTTTTTTTTTCATTTTAGATTCTTCAAAGTTGCACACTCTTGGCATTCTCATAACCAGCTTCTTGAGGTAGTCACTTGGAATGCATTTCAATTAACAGGTGTGKCTTGTTAATTTGTGGAATTTCATTCCTTCTTAATCAGTTGTGTTGTGACAAGGAAAGGGTGGTATAAGACCAAGTCCATATTATGGCAATAACAGCTCAAATAAGCAAAGAGTTAGGATAACTACAACAGTAGGATACACAAGTAGATTTTTGTATATTGAAGGTGCTCTTTGGTGGACCAAGGCACCCAAGCCAACAATGTTGTCAATAGAATTACATTAGTGACATTACCAGTGTTATGTATAGGGTASTTTGGATCCTGGATACTGATTGGCTTAAACAGCATCCTCTTACTACAGTAGCGACTATTCTACACTACTACTACTGCTACTATTACAGTCACTATAACTGTAGCAGCAAAACTCTGTGGTAGTGTCCACCCTGAAATTGGAAGGGTGGGGATTCGATCCCTTTGACCGATGCCTCTCTGCTTGGCACGTAGCATTAACTTCTTATGGATAGGTGGCAGCATTTTCACGTTTGGATGAAAKGCGTGCCCAGAGTAAACGGCCTGCTACTCAGTCCCAGTTGCTAATATATGCATATTATTAGTAGATTTGGATAGAAAACACTCTGAAGTTTCTAAAACTGTTTGAATGATGTCTGTGAGTATAACAGGTTGGTCGTTTTTCAACTCATTCCCTATTGAAGATACAGTGGGATATGGGTCATGTTGCACTACCCAAGGCTTCCACTAGATGTCAACAGTCTTTAGAACCTTGTCTGATGCTTCTACTGGGAAGTGGGGCCGAATGAGAGGGGAATTAGTTAGAGGTCTGCCAGCAGCCACGAGCTGGTCATGCGCATTCACATGAGAGGTAGCTCCCGTTCCATTTGCTTTTCTGAAGACAAAAGAATTCTCCAGTTGGAACATTATTGAAGATTTATGTTAAAAACATCCTAAAGATTGATTCTATACTTAGTTTGACATGTTTCTACGACCTGTAATATAACTTTTTGGACTTTTCGTCCGTACTTTCCGCTGGACTTGCACGCGCGTCGTGAGTTTGGATTTGTTTACCAAACGCGCTAACAAAAGGAGGTATTTGGACATAAATTATGAACTTTATTGTAACAAATCAAACATGTATTGTGGAACTGGGATTCCTGGGAGTGCATTCTGACCAAGATCATCAAAGGTAAGTGAATATTTATAATGCTATTTCTGACTTATGTTGACTCCAACATGGTGGATATCTTCTTGGGTTGTGTTGGTCTCTGAGCGCCGTACTCAGATTATTGCATGGTTTGCTTTTTCCGCAAAGGTTTTTTGAAATCTGACACAGCGGTTGCATTAAGGAGAAGCGTATCTTTAAATCTGTGAATAACACTTGTATCTTTATCAATGTTTATTATGAGTATTTCTGTGATTTGATGTGCTCTGTGCAAATTCACGGGATGTTTTGGAGGCAAAGCCAAATGTACACTGAGGTTTTTTGATATAAATATGAACTTGATCGAACAAAACATACATGTATTGTGTAACATGTGTCCCGGAGTGTCATCTGATGAAGAATATCAAAGGATAGTGATTAATTTTATCAACATTTAAGCTTTTTGTGACTCCTCTCTTTGGTTGGAAAATCGCTGTATGCTTTCTGTGACTAGTTGCTGACCAAACACAATGATATGTTCTGCTTTCGCCGAAAAGCTTTTTGAAATCGGACACTGTGGTTGGATTAACGAGAATTGTATCGTTAAAATGGTGTGTGTATACTAGTATGTTTGAGATGTACCGTCAAATCTTGGGTGAAACCTCCTTCCCTCAGCCAGGGCATTGAAAATGGGTCGTGGATGGGTATTCCAGCATGACAATGACCCAAAACACACGGCCAAGGCAACAAAGGAGTGGCTCAAGAAGAAGCACATTACGGTCCTGGAGTGGCCTAGCCAGTCTACAGACCTTAATCCCATAGAAAATCTGTGGAGGGAGCTAAGGTTCGAGTTGCCAAACGTCAGCCTCGAAACCTTAATGACTTGGAGAAGATCTGCAAAGAGGAGTGGGACAAAATCCCTCCTGAGATGTGTGCAAACCTGGTGGCCAACTACAAGAAACGTCTGACCTCTGTGATTGCCTACAAGGTTGTGCACAAGTACTAAGTCATGTTTTGCAGAGGGGTCAAATACGTATTTCCCTCATTAAAATGCAAATCAATTTATAACATTTTTGACATGCGTTTTTCTGGATTTTTTTGTTGTTATTCTGTCTCTCACTGTTCAAATAAACCTCCCATTAAAATTATAGACTGATCATTTCTTTGTCAGTGGGCAAACGTACGATCAAATACTTTTTTCCCTCACTGTGTGTTGTTATTGATATCTTTATTGAGCTTCATTGATTTTTCGTCCTCTATTTATTTCTGGATTTGCATAACATGTTATAATACTTTCAGTTGATCTGTACAACGTCATTAGCRGGCTTCCGTCCAAACCATAAAGCGCCCAGAGGCAGAATTTCCTGTCCTTTCATAGTGTTAGACACAGAATAATTTGCGGTTATATAAGCCAGCTTTCAGTTTGAAATACAGACAGTTATGCAGATATGCAGAGTTTCTCAGCTGTGAAAAAGGTATTTAGGATCTTTTTATTTGCTGTTGCTTATATATACTACAGCAACAAGCAGCAAACCATATAAACCACTATATGAATAACTCACTTCACCTGGGTACTGTATCCCTTTACACTCGTAACCATATGCGGGTTAACAATTGCAGATTTGGGCACTGATAAATGCCTACATTGGAACACTGTGACAGCTAGACACTGTACATGACGTCAGACCTGAGGCTCTGTGCTTCACAGCACTGTATGGGTTTTGACTGACAGCCGTTCTGAACTTGAGCGCCACACACGACAAGAAGTTGTCCCCATCCCTACCGGTAATTGGAGGGATGGGGGCAAATGCTATAAATTTAGAGGACTCAATGTATTTTGAAAGATGATACGTTGAGGATTATAATAAATACTGCTTTGATGTCATACAATCAAGCCACACAACTGCCCTTTACGATTCCATGTCATAAAACTCATGTCATATACACAGTCAATGTTTATGATCACTATGTTTGATGTACAGCTCCAAGGTGACATGGCGTCATACCCTTGGTTGTTCTGAACAGAATGAACCTATTTTTTGTCTATTGTGAAGAATATTCGCCACGGCACACTCACCTGAATGTGCTCATGAATTCTTTCAATGCACACCAACATTATAATCTGTTGCCCTGGATTACACTGTGAAAGCCTAACACTGTAAAATCATATTGTATCATTTAGATAGTCGTGTTGYCAATAGAACAAGCTTTCAAATGATGCCCTCTTAWCCCAGATTGCSATTTATAATGGAACGTTTTTGGATTTCCTAAATYACAACAGTAATTGTGTGACGGTGGGGGTGCAGGGCTGGGTTCCAAACAAAACAACTACAAGTGTACTTGTTCTGGTTCCTCAACGCCACAGCTAGGATTCTCAAAAAAGCACCTTATAGTTGAAGACTCTTCTTTAGCCCTATTCGGACGGGATTAGTTTTACTGGGGGGGTTGGGTACAGTGATGCCAATTTAGCAATTTTGTTGCTAGATTTAGCAACTTTTCAGACTACCCCGGCAACTTTTGTTTTCAAACAGCACCTAGCAACAAATTTAGCTACTTTAAAAAATGTATTTGGAACTTTTAGCAACTTTTGAAAAGTGACTCAAATGCTAAAATGTACGCATTTTCCTTCTAAATGACACAAAAACGATTTTCTCTGTCACACACTCAGTCACAACACAAGTGCCTGGCTGCAAAAGTGCATTGTGAGTGACGTCAGCAGCAGGCGCTCAGCTCCCCTGCACAGCAGCAGCAGGCCAGCAGCAATTTCAGCAAATTGCAAATCAGTGTTGGCTGACTGCAGCAGCAGTAGTACGGGTTCGACAAGCCAAACCCAATTAATATAGTTAGTCACGAATGTTTGATCTTGACAACAGAACTTACAACATCAATCAACATGTTTCAATCAAAATTGTACAGCCAGAAGTACAGAAAAGAGTGGAGTCTGTACCTGAACAAATGTCAAATCATATTTTTTGCCGAGCCGGCCAGTCAATTTGAGTAAGATTATTGTGAATTCTACGTAATGACACAGTTTTACGTTATCACGCAATGACATCACAATGTATTTAGCAACAAATCAACCTGCCTCTAGCAATTTACCCTGAAAATAGTTGGCAACACTGGTTGGGTATTGTAATTAAGTGCACGAGCACAATACACATCTGTAATTTTAACATGGCAGGAGAGTAACAATTGTAGCCAGAATAACCTACTATTTCTTGGCAAAGTCCTCTGATAATACTAGTCCCGTGCGAATCGACATCCCTGTGTTTGAGAGCAATGCTGAGTTTGACAGGTGTTGCTCGCAGTTTGAGCAAGAAAACTAAAACTAAATTTAACGAAGCGCTGCACATGGTCTATATATGAAGGACTTACATGTATCGACTTTCATAGTGAAAGCTTTTTGTTATATGTACGTTCGAATGAATTGAATGAACATCGGTAAAAGCATCATAAAAAAGATTGCGTCTATTTAATGCAACCCTTGCCTGTTAATAGATCGCAAAGCATCATCAACTGAGCCAAAGTTTGGAAATGACAAGTTCGCTTTCTCATTCATAGCCTAAAAATGCATCTCAAGTGCAAGTGCACTGTTTAGCTCACATCTGAAGGCTGGGGAGCATTTAGGCGTCTTCTAAGTGGATGCTAAAATATCCTAATGATTATGATCACCACTTCCTCAATTCAAATAATTATTAAAAATATTATGGCTAACTTTACCAAAGATGGTGGTTGGTTTAGAAACTTGGGAACCAAGCTCGAGCTATTAGTGTAGCCTGTTATCGCCCGGACTTCTTTGAAATAATCTTCATGTAACTCAGGAAAAAACGAATCCTGTGCGATCGTCCTTTGGAATAACGAACTTCTAGGTAATAATCTAACGTCTACATAGATCCCTGAACGATACTCAGCCACTTTCCAGCTCACACCTCAACACATAATCCCTGACGCAGCACTCAGCCACTTCAGAACTAACACATAGATCGCCTGAACGCCAGCTCACTTCAATCCCAATCACCTGAATTCTGATCACCTGTTCATACACCTGTATGTCATTACACACACTATTAGTTCAGTTCTTTGCACCCCATCTGTGTAGGTATTGTTTGTATTGATACACATTTAGTCGGAGTGCTGTTTAGTTCCGTATTAGTCTTCCCGTGTATCGTAGTTTTTTGGGCCATCCTCACTAACAATGCTTTTTTGCCTATTCCCTGCCTGTACTTTTGGTTATCAYATTTCCTGTCATCAACCTCTTGCCTGATCTCCCGGACTACGTTATTAGRCTTTMRCCTGCCTGTACTGTTACCTTTTTGGAGTCCCTGTGAATTACTTTCTGCCTGCCCCTGGAKCCAGCTACCTGCCTCCTCCTGTGGTCCTTTACTAATAAACACCTGCTGCGCCCTGCGCATGAAACCAGCACTCTGTCTCCCATCGTACTCATTAAAAATAAATACATAACCAACATTCTCTAGTAATACTAGTCCCATGCGAATAGGGCTTTTGAGTCATACAAGAGTATTGGAATTACTTAGGAAATGTGCACACTCTGGAGAGGTGTGTGTCCACTTGTAAACAGACATCAGTTAGTCCTCTCACTCAAACCTTTTTCATTTTTTTGACTMATGTTGCACCTACAACACATTATTCAGGAATATTCTTATAATTTTACAGTATTTTCAGATTTRGTGAAAACAGAAAATGGTGAAAAGTACAGTAAATGTAAAATGCAAATAAAATGGATTCAGTCTTGTCTCAGGTGAACTATTGTGTCATCACCTTTGGTCTAATCATTTTCCCATGAACTCCAAATTGTTCCCTTTCAATTGCTGCCATYGTTATACAGTACTTTKTTKTTTAAGAAATATTTCAATTTAGCCCTATCCATATAGGTAAATTCCCACGAGTCTAATGGGTAACTCAACTGTTTTCAGCCCTACCCCTCCCTCTCTTCAGCCTCAGGGACCTGGGAAATTAAATGACTGAAAATTACAGGCTCTCTTTCTCCCAAGTTGCCCCAGCGTTGGACCTTTCCCCTAACACCCCAGGGACGACACATTGATTTCCCAGCTGTCTAATTTCCTCGAGCCATGTCTTCCAGGGGAAGCTTTTTAGCTTGAGGGGGCGCAAGAGAGAGGAATGAATGAGCGGGCGGATGGGAGGGCGGATAAGGYGCACAAACASTCACTGTCAGTGAAGGCCCTTTAACCCTATCACTCCTGAGACCCCAGTGACAGTCGACTTTCCATTTATCTGACTTTTGTTTATCTCCATGTCCAGCCCTTATATTTAGCCTCACAATTAAGTGTTTTATGATTTTCTTTGCACGACAACCAGGGCTACAAGTAGAACACAAAACACAGACATAAACAGTTCCATTCTTGAGTTTTAATGACAAAAGTCAGCCAAAGCAAAAAGCTGATAGAAAATGAATCTATATAAATGCTGTAAGTGGGAAATTAATATCCAAGTGGGAAATGAATATCCAACTAGTCAGTGACAACTGTGTGGAGTTTGGAGTTTGTGACAGCAACTATGTGAGCTTATAGTTRGTACCCGAAACCATTCTGACTCTACAGACGTTTTTGTCAAAAAGACCCAGACCCGGTCCCCTTCGGGATCCGCCCTTGTCTGACAAGTATCGCTCTAGCTCAGCCCCCATTAATCACACAGACTAATGGTTGGTACCAACGGATGCAGAARAAATAGACACATCCTATGGTACAACCCAGTTAATAACCCACAGCGCCATTTCCTAGGAAACCCCTCCCTTTTCTGATGTTTTTTCCTGGCTCATRGAGGAAGGTCACCCAACAGAGGAAGGACCCCTGTTGCCACAATTAGGATGCTTAACTTTGTGCCTAGCTTACTTGCTAATAGGGCTGCATACTTCTTATGGGTTCATCTGAGCGCAAACCAAAACGACAAATAGAAATAACACTCGCCGGCCAATTTTTAGCTGTTCACGAAAATGGATCGCACCTATAGACAGTGAGTCACATGGCTTGCCTATATACTTATTTCCCTCATTAAAATGCAAATCAATTTATAACAATTTTGACATGCGTTTTTCTGGATTTTTTGTTTGTTATTCTGTCTCTCACTATTCATATAAAACCTACCATTAAAATTATACGACGGATCATTTCTTCCAGTGGGCAAACGTACAAAATCAGCAGGGGATCAAATCCTTTTTTCCCTCACTGTAAGCCATGGCTTGCTATATAAAAGCAGGCAGACAGGCTGCGCAGGCATTCAGTTACTGTTTGATTAAACGTTAGAATGGGCGAAACGGGTGACCTCAAGCAACTTTGAGCGTGGTATGAACATCAGTGCCAGGCGCGCCGGATCCAGTATCTCAGAAACGGCCGCCCACCTGGGCTTTTCACGCACGACAGTGTCTAGGGTTTACCAAGTAAGGTATGACAAACAAAAAACATCCAGTCAGCAGCAGTCCTGTGGGCTTAAACAGTTTCATTGATGAGAGAGATTGAAGGAGAATGGCAAGAATCGTGCAGCTAACAGGCGGGCGACAAACAGACAAATAATAGCGCAGTACAAAAGTGGTGTGCAGAACGGCATCTCGGAACGCACAACTCGTCAATCCTTGACAGAAATGGGATATTGCAGCAGACGACTACACCGGGTTCTATTCGTATCAGCTCGAAACAAGAAGAAGCGGCTCCAGTGGGTATGACGATCACCTATACGATCCAACATCTGACGAATCCCCGGTCCCTGTTGCGTCGTGCGTGATGGCAGAGTCAGGATTGATGTGAGAAGCATGATCGATGGACCCATTAAGACTGGTGTCAACGTTGCAGGCTGGCGGCAGCGTCCAATCTGCGGCAACTGCATGATGCCATCGCGTCAGAAATGAACAACATTACTATGGAACGTTTCCAGCTTGTAGAATCTAATCCCGCAGAATTTGGGCTGTTCTGGAGGCAAAGGGGGTCCGACCCGGTACAGATGGTGTACCTAATAAACTGTCCGGTGAGAAGTATATTCAGTTGATCAAAATAGTGAGTATGTATTTAGGTCTTAGTTTTGTTGTATAGATGTTGTGCTATTGTATGTGCAGGTAGTTTTACCAATATGTGCCAAGAATTATGTACCATTATTGAAGGTTTATGAAATGACTTGATTAACAGTTTAAAATGTAAATAAACATACTAGTATTTGTATTTAAATGACCATTTTCAGTGAAAGAGTCCTTACACTTAACTGGAATATTTCATTCTCTCGATTGACAGCTCAAAGAAATCTTGCCTGCCTCCTCACACTGTAATACGAGAAATACGTAAATACCAACAAGAAATACATCACATTAACTCTGCAATTAGTCTGTTAGAGGGAACAAGCCGCTATTAAATACATCAAGGCTTTGTCAGCCAATGTAATCTAATAATTAATTTAACCAACCCTTGGTGTGCTGCCATGTTAGTTAGATTTGCAAAAGTAGCCTTATTCGTTTACATTTTGTCATCCTACTCTTCGGCGTAGGTGAGAGGGTTTTCTTGCCATGTCATCAAAGGGGCTACATATTATTAATAATGTCTGTGACAAATGACATTGTTACACTATGACAGATGATGCCTCGTGACTCATGGCATTGACAGGCGTGTAAAGAAGTTCAGGTCAACCATGTATCATATAGATGCTGCTGCATTTGGATATAATAATTAGCGGATATTCTCCATTCTCCTGAAGTATTGTAGTGTCTGCTTAGTACAACTCAAGTGACCTAATCAAGTGGTTCTGAACTCCTGGTGTAGGTAAGCTGTCAGACGGCAGAGCCTTTTAGTCTTTGAGTAGAAGCTCCTATCCAAAGCGACTTACAGTAGTGAGTGCATACATTTTCATTAAAAAATAATAGATAGACCCTGAATTCACTAAATTGGTGTCAGAAATGAGAATGTGCTATGTGATATCATTAGATTGCAGCACAGAGAAACTTAAGGATAGGTTAGCATTTGTCTTTTGTCCTCTCTCTTTATTTTGATTAGCAACGATAAAAATAACAGACTGCCTTTGAATACGGCCTCTTTCCTTTGATTAAAATGAGGATATAATGGTGGCAATTTGTGATTTATTCACTAAATAACAGTAAATTGTGATGCATACTCCTTCATGGCAGCTGGACCGCAGGATTTTATGGGTAACACTTTAGTTGACATCCAGCTTCATAACACATTATAACACGGTCATAACCATGTGATAATGTCATAACAGCTGACATAACTTCCCATAATGTCTTGACTTCCCATATGTCTTGACACATATATTTAGACCTGTTGTGACATATATTGCGTTATTTTATTGCTGGTGATGACACCTACAAAAGAGTGTCAAAACCCATAAAACCTACCACACAAGGCAAAACCTCCCATTCCATTTACATTTACATTTAAGTCATTTAGCAGACGCTCTTATCCAGAGCGACTTACAAATTGGACTATATTCTACTTGTCAACAGTATGTTTACGTTAACCTTTAAAGAAATGTACCATTAAATGTTCATTGTAATTGGCTAACATTGATGTCAGAAATGCATTTACCCTAATGCTCGATTTCTGATGACTGGGATGAATGCAGGAGTAGATTTCAGGAGCAGGACAAGACACCCTCTTTGTGACTGACATAAGGGCTTGTATGTGATAGGCCTATCTGGCTATATGATTATGATGGTCATAATGCTCCTTGACAGTGTCATAAAGTTTATTTTCTAGTCCAAGTAAAGTGACACAGGATGGTCATCTACATGGAACCTATGGGGACAGCCGAAGAAACCCTTTGTAACCCTTTTTTCTAAGAGTTTAGCCTACATCGAAAATATGCATTGCTACATCGAAAGATACATTCAAAACATACATTGCTATTTTTGTTGTTCAACTCCAAATGCTTCCTAAGTAAATGAGCAAATTTGAGCAATTTCTACATAACAAAAGACCAGTAAGCCTATGCTAATTGCGATGCTGTGGCTACTGTCTGTCTGTCGGGAGAGAAATCCGCGGCGGCTGTGTGACAAAATGTTACAGTAACTGGACAGATAATTTCAAAACAAGTCTTTCATGTCATCAGGCTCAAATCAAAGTCCATTGAAGCGAAAGAGCTGTCCTACTGTAAAGTGTAGCCTAAATGGCCAGACAGGCCTTCTAATGGGACATAACCTCTCCTAATGCCGGCACTTAAAAACCTCTTCAGGATCCGCCGCTTTTTTTTCAAATTTTAGCTTAAAATGACATACCCAAATCTAACTGCCTGTAGCTCAGGACCTGAAGCAAGGATACGCATATTCTTGATACCATTTGAAAGGAAACACTTAGAAGTTTGTGGAAATGTGAAAGGAATGTAGGAGAATAACACATTAGATCTGGTAAAAGATCATTCAAAGAAAAATATTTTTTGTACCATCATCTTTGAAATGAAAGAGAAAGGCCATAATGTATTATTCCAGCCCAGGAGCAATTTAGATTTTGGCCACTAGATGGCAGCAGTGTATGTGCAAAGTTTTAGACTAACCCAATAAACCATTGCATTTCTGTTCAACATTTTGAAATCAAGACTGCCCGAATGTGCCTAATTGGTTTATTAATTATTATTATTATTATTTTTCATTTTACCTTTATTTTTAACTAGGCAAGTCAGTTAAGAACAAATTCTTATTTTCAATGATGGCCAATGACGGTTAACTGCCTTGTTCAGGGGCAGAACGACAGATTTTTACCTTGTCAGCTCGGGGATTCGATCTTGCAACCTTTCAGTTACTAGTCCAATGCTGTAACCACTAGGCTACCTGCCGCCCCCATGAACATTTAAGTTGTGCACTCTCCTCAAACAATAGCATGGTTTTATTTCACTGTAATAGCTACTGTAAATTGGACAGTGCAGTTAGATTAACAATACTTTAAGCTTTCTGCCAATATCAGATATGTCTATGTTCTGGGAAATGTTCTTGTTACTTACAACCTCATGCTAATCGTATTAGCCTACGTTAGCTCAACCGTCCCGCGGGGAACCCACCGATCCTGTAGAGCAGTGGTTCCCAAACTTTTTAGAGTCCCGTACCCCTTCAAACATTTAACCTCCAGCTGCGCACCAGGGTCAGGGCACTCTCAAATGTTGCTTTTTTAGATTCAGATCATTCAGGCGAGAAAAAACATCACCCAGATAGGCCAGTCTTGTGAGAAACTCTTCATCATGCAAGCAGTCAGACAAGTGAATATTATGGTCAGTAAAGAAAACTTTAAGCTCGTCTCTCAATTAAAAAAAACGTGTCAATACTTTGCCCCTTGATAACCAGCGCACTTCTGTACTTTGTAAAAGCGTTACATGGTCGCTGCCCATATCATTGCACAGTGCAGAAAATACACGAGAGCCAGGGGCCTTGCTTTAACAAAGTTAACCATTTTCACTGTAGTGTCCAAAACGTCTGTCAAGCTGTCAGGCATTCCCATAGGAAAGCAAGAGCCTCTCGGTGGATGCTGCAGTGTACCTAAGTGGTGTCGGGTGCAACTGCTTGCATGCACGTTACCACTCCATTATGTATCCCTGTCATGGCTTTTGTGCTATCATTACAGATACCGACACATCTTGACCACCAAAGTCCATTTGATGTCACAAAGCTGTCCAGTACTATAAAAATATCCTCTCCTGTTGTCCTGGTTTCCAGTGGTTTGCAGAAGAGGATGTCTTCCTTAATTGACCCTCCATAAACATAACGGACATATACCAGGAGCTGTGCCAGGCCCGCCACGTCTGACTCATCCAGCTGTAACGCATAGTATTCACTGACTTGTATGCGAAGCAGTAATTGTTTCAAAACATCTCCTGCCATGTCACTGATGCGTCGTGAAACAGTGTTGTTTGAAGAAAGCATTGTCTGTATAGTTTTTTTGGCCTTTTCCCCCAGCATTGTCCCAGCCATATCCGCGGCAGCAGGAACAATTAAGTCCTCCAAAATAGTGTGGGGCTTGCCTGTCCTAGCCACTCGGTAGCTCACCATATATAATGCTTCTAGCCCCTTCATCTTCATGGTATCTGATGCTTTTATACATGTCTTACTACTTGAAAGTCGTCTTAATTCTTTCTCAAAAAACTCTGGTGGCTTATTTTTCAAATGGGCTTTTTTTATTTCTAAATGTCTGTGTAAGAGTGAAGGTTTCATTGAGTTGTGAGATAGTACTTTTGCACATATAACACACTGTGGCTGAGGAAAGGCACTACTCCCAATATAAGTGAACCCCAAATCAATGTAGTTCTCATCATATTTGCGCTTCTTTGATGGTCCAACATCCCTGTCTGTTCGGTGCTTTCCCGGGTAAGGGGGCAGTAGCTCTTCGGCTGCATCAGATTCACAACTGTCAGTGTCCATGCTAGCTGGTCTAACAACAAATGTAGGATTACTGATGCTAGCATTGGATGTGCTCTCGGAAGCAGAACAACTTGTGTCGTCGACAGGTGCAGGTGTAGTACTGCTGGGAGTAGCAGTACTACCAGTAGAGCTGGTATGTGTTTCCATGGGCCTTACTTTTTTTTAACCATTCATCAATTTTCGAGCAAACGGAATGAGCAGCAGCTACGTTTGGCTACATACAGACCGTTAGTGGAATTCCCGGGAGAGAGTAACGGTTAATGTGATTGGATGTTAATTATTTGACTAGGCTACCTGTATTTGACATTGTGTTGTTATTTCGCTGAACAGTAGATGGTTTAATTTTATTTTTGGCAGTGAAACGAGGCTACTCAGGCGGGAAAAAACCTCACCCAAATGTATAGCCCATTGGAAAATATAAAAGGACTGTTTGAAAATGTGAAGACTTTTTTTTTAAACGTCAATCACATTTTTATTTGGCATGCCCTTGACGGCATTGCGCGTAACCCAGTTTGGGAATACCTGCTGTAGAGGTTAAAACATTTCTCAGCTGTTAAGCTATCAAAGGCAAAAATTATAGTGCTCTTTTTCCCATCTTGAAAACATTGAAATACATTTAATTAACTTGTAGGCTTAATGTTACTCAATCAAAATAAGAATTAAATGATCAGATGGTGGAACTCCACTCATTTAGTGCGTCAATGAATCAAAAGAAATAGGGACAAGTTGCAATGTATTCGAGGCTTAAGTCCTCTAAAGTTTTACATTTCTAACTCAATATCACAGACCTGATTTGCCCTAAAGAAAAATGCATCAACCCATACCAGTATTTAAATTTATTGTAATCCACATAATTCACACGATGAGCTGTAGCGAGAGAGAGTGGCTGCGGCTGTGTCTTGATTAACAAGGATGCTGCCTTTTCAGGCAGCATTTCTAGGCAGGATGTAAAAATTGGCATGTTCCAAAAACCTTAAAATGCGGCCTTCATTCAGGCGATTTTGAAAGCAGCATCCCGTGTATCCTTCGCTGGGAGGCTAACCCATAACACCTTGCAGCTGTCATGACTGTCCTGTGAGGATCCAAATGGGTCAGATCAGCTTGGCAATGGATTACAGTAACCAGACCCTCTCTCACCCACAGAGAGGAGGGAGCTGCTGGGGGGGGGGGGGGGGGGGGGGGGGGGGTTGACGGCCTCACACCCTGTGGTAAAATAAAGGAAAGGAGAGAGACATCCCTCTGACTACCAGCCTGCCTATCCCCTTGTACTGTTTTGGACTTGGATCTGGTTTCTGACCCCTGCCTGTCCTGACCTTGAGACTGCCTATCATCTGGTAGTGTTTGGACTCTCGCCTATCCCCGACCTGCCTTTGCCTACTCCCATTGTTATAATAAATATCGGAGCTCTACCATCTGCCTCCTGTGTCTYCATTTGGGTCTCGCCTTGTGCCCTTATAGTACGAACTGGCCATGACAGACCCAGCAGACTTGGACTAGCTCCGTCACGTTGTATCCCTGCAGGAATCCATCATTGGGAGGCATGAGGAGCTACATCGGGACCTTTTGGAAGGGCTTCGTTCCCTGATGGAARGCCACGACCAYGGGTTCAAGGCGATAATGGAGCAAATGAGTGAATTAGCTCAAAGGCAGCACGCCACATCTGAGACCTCCCAACCACCCAGTAACCTCCTACTAGTGGTGGATTGGTCCAACCTACCCTAGCTCCACGAGAGCCCCGCTTACCTCCTCCAGAACATTATGCAGGTGATTCTGGTACCTGCCGGGCGTTCCTTTCCCAGTGCTCTCTCATCTTCAAACTCCAGCCCTCTTCATTCCCGTCGGACCGGTCGAAGATAGCGTATTTAATCACGCTAATGTCTGGAAGGGCGCTCTCCTGGGCAGCAATCCGCTGTGTGCCAGAGGAGGAATTCATGTCAGAAGTGAGGAAGGTTTTCGTTTCTCCGGTGCTCGGGAGGGAGGCGGCTCAAACTACTGCAGGTACTACTGCAGTAGATTTTCGCACATTGGCCGCCGAGAGTTCCTGGAATCCGGAGGCTCTGTTTGACACCTTCCTCCATAGACTGTCGGAGGGGATAAAGGACGAGCTCGCAGCTCGGGAAATAGCACTGGACCTCAATTACCTTAACACCCTTTCGATTAGGATTGATGGCCACCTACGAGAACGCCAGTGTGAGAGGAGGTCGGGCCTCGGGAACACTCGTTTGTCTGATGATGGCACTCATCCTAAGGAATCCGTAAATCCCAGAAGTGTGTATTTCCGGGGAGAGCCGAAAACACCCGYGGTTCCCCGAGAATCATCAACAACGGGTGAGTTGGATACTCCTGAGCCTATGCAACTGGGAAGAGCTAGGTTATCGGTTGGGGAACGCTCACGTAGGCTGAGTTCAAGCTGTTGTCTGTACTGTGGAGGGGCATGACATTATATAGCTACCTGCTCTGTTAGGAAACCCTTGTCTCTGTTGGGCACAAGTAKTCTGGTGAYCCAGACTGGGAATTCCCAAATTCCCATCACCCTAACTCATTTTTTTGTGCTTTTGCTGTGGGGAGACCAATCTAAGTCTCTCCGAGTGCTCATTGACTCTGGGGCTGATGAAGGTTTTATGGATGCTACTATTGTTTCTGAACTTGGTATTCCCACTCAACCCTTCTCTGTCCCCATSGATGCAAGGGCACTCGACAGKCACTCAATTGGAAGAATCYCCCWTAGTARAGTGCCCCTTCATATACGGGGTTTCAAGCAACCACAGTGAGATCATACAGTTCCTCCTCATTGCATCTCCCCATGTTCCTGTTGTCTTGGGATTTTCCTGGCTCCAAAAACACAATCCTGTTATTGACTGGACCACGAGCTCAATCCTGGGTTGGAGCTCATTTTGCCATTCCCACTGTCTTAAAGCAGCACAGACGTCCCCAAGACGTCCACCTCAGGGTGTTAGCAAGGCTTTGGATGTCTCTGCCATTCCCACTGAATACCATGACCTCCTGGAAGTGTTCAGTAAGGCACGTGCTGCTTCTCCTCCCCCGCACCGTCCTTATGATTGTGCCATTGATCTCCTCCCAGGCACCACACCACCTCGTTGTCGGCTATATTCTCTATCCGAGCTGGAGACCAAGGCCATGGAGGAATACATAGAGGAGTCTCTGGCTACTGGAGGCATCCGTCTGTTTGCATCTCCTGCTGGCTCAGGGTTTTTCTTTGTGGAGAAAAAGGACAAGACCCTCCGTCCGTGTATTGACTATCGGGGTCTGAATGACATTATGATTAAGAATCGTTACCCCCTACCACTCCTCTCCTCGGCTTTTGAACCTCTCCAGGGGGCCACTATTTCTTCCAAGCAGGACCTTCGGAATGCCTACCACCTGGTTCYGAKACGCGAAGGAGATGAGTGGAAGACAGCATTCAACACAGCCAGCGGACATTATGAGTACCAGGTCATGCTGTTTGGACTRACCAACACCCCCGCTGTCTTCCAGGCTCTGGTAAACAATGTGCTCAGGGACATGCTAAACCGTTTTGTGTTTTTGTCTACCTTGACGTCATCCTGTTTTTTCCCCGGTCTGCCCAAGAACATGTTCTTCATGTCAGACAGGTCCTACAGCGCCTCCTGGAGAACCAATTGTTCGTGAAAGCCGAGAAGTGTGAGTTTCACTGCTCAACAATCTCCTTTCTGGGATATGTCATCGCTTAYGGAAATGTCCAAATGGATCCTGGAAAAGTGAAAGCAGTGGTAGATTGGCCTCTACCTATCCTGGCGGCCCCCCTCTRTGCACTCACCTCTCCCAAAGTACCGTTCACATGGTCTCCAGCTGTCGACAGAGCCTTTGTGGACCTGAAGCATCAGTTTACCACAGCACCCATCCTCATCCATCTGGACCTATCCCATCAATTTGTGGTAGAGGTTGATGCTTCTGACATTGGAGTGGGGGCCATCCTGTCCCAGTGATCTGCCCAGGACCAAAAGCTTCATCCCTGTGCATTACTGTCCCATCGTCTCAATCATGCAGAGAGGAACTACGACGTAGGCAACCGAGAACTCCTGGTGGTCAAGATGGCGTTGGAAGAGWGGAGGCACTGGCTGGAAGGAGCAGAACAGCCATTCTTGGTCTAATTTAGACCACAATTAGTTGAAATCAGGGGTTAGTAAAAGGCTGGAACAAAAATGTGTAAACTCCTGTCCTGTGTATAAATAAACCTGTGGCGSTCATGACTAAATTTGCCCTCATGAACTGAACAAGTTTATGAATGTTGGAGGTTAATTTCTTTYAATTACTTATTTTTTTTAAGGACTCATGCACAGATACAGGAAAACCAGTATTTGTTCAAAAAGTGTTGATGTCTCCACGTTTCTGATTTTGAGGCTTGGGCATCTGGTGCCTGTTGTCCATCTGTCTAATCCCCTACAAGGAGAGAGAAAGGCATTGATAMTACAATGCTGTATTCATTTRATTGAATATATATTCCTGTTTGATATGCACTTATATAATTATATTGAATATTTTAACCTTTATCACATGCCAATATTTGTATCCAATGCATTCAGTTTACGTTAGGATGAAGTAGCCTAGGCTTTCTAATCTAGTTAGATTGCATCATATCACCTTTCAATATTAGTTATCAACTAATATAAAACCATGTTGTCCTGAACATCAGTGTAATTTAATAGTATGCACGGGTGTGGTGGTTGTATGAATTAATCACAATCATAGAAAAAACATTTGCAGGTCTAATGCGATGTAAACGTCAGTGAAACGCCACTATTCTGGATATTAATCATTATTAAACAGTTGGTAAAATAGCTTATTTAGCTATCTCAAAAATCATATCCTGTATCATGCATGCAAGCTTACCTGTTATGTCCACAATGGAGCTGCGGACCAAGCAATATACAAGAGGAGGACCCTCTATCATAGCATAATTATTCATGAACTGGTACTGACGAGATTGATTCTGTTACTTGTTATTCGTGTCAGATATTTCCATTTTGGGATAGTTGTAAACTGAATTGCTAAGACTAGTTGCGCTCGCTGCTACAATGTAAACTAACGTCTCGTGTTCGTTCGGTGGAATGCTAATGCATTCCAAATGGCAGTTACCTATTGGAAAAGTGCTACTAAGGTAGGTGCCTTTGTTTAAACTGTACAAAATAAAATAAAAGATCTTGTCCTGCTTTATGGCATTTTGCAAAGGATTTATTATACTGATTGCACTATAAATTTTTGTGCGTTTATATATGGTTGTCCTTGTTCGATAGAGCCATTAGACGTTTTTCAGCGTCATTCATTGCTAATTATACAAGAAAGACCATTTTTTCCAGTCTCTGAAAAACTACAACTTGTGTTTGGCGGTGCTCCGTGCTCTGGACCCTGTCCCTTCCCCAAGACAAGCTTTTTTGAAGAGGAGGTGGACACTATCAACACAATCATTTGGACGAAACTGAAAGAAKTGACCAGAAGCAATGGCTTAAAGTGATTCCTCTCATCAACATGAATTTGATCATGGAGCATTTTTTATGTTCTGTTAGCTACATGGTGACACTCAATCATACATTTTTCAACTGGAATATGGCTAAGAGGATTGGAATTTTTTTTTGTATTTAGCTAACGTTAGAAGCTCAGCTACAGCCAATGCCAGCACCAAGAGGACAGATGAAAAATATGGTGCCTAGCTAAGCAAGTCATTTTTCCTGCAAACCACCTAGCTAGCTAGCTAAATTTAGTTTATCTACTGAAACCCATATTGTGTATTGCTGGTGTTACAGTGGGGGGAAATCGTAGCTCGCTATGTAGCTAAGCTAGCGAAACAACTACCAGTAGCCATATCTGTAACTACACACAAGAGGTTTTACAATTGGAAATCTTTTGTATCTTGATTGTAAAACCTCTTCTATGTTTTTGTCATTGATATTGCCACTAAACAGCAAGCTACATAACCAGCCAACTAAAGCAAGGTTTACCAGCCAACGTTKGCACATGACTGGAGTTGGCTACAGTAGRTAGTTAGCTTGGCACCTGCTAACTTGTTATGTGCCACACCTCACGTTTGTAACTTGTTAGCAAACGTGTAACATCAGCCACTGTAAATAATTTTACTAGCTAGTATGTAACATAATTGACAAGGGTTGACATTCATTATAATTWTGACTGTGGATGCGGATTGTTGTGTATTTGTATTTATTATGGATCCCCATTAGCTGCTGTCTTACTCTTCCTGGGGTCCGGAAATGGGAGATTGAGAACTCCCGAAGCCAGCGTTCCCCAAACTCGAACCTGGGATCCCCAAGGGGTGCATGTTTTGGTTTTTGCCTCAGCACTACACAGCTGTTTCAAATAATCAAAYCTTGATGAATAGTTCATTATTTTAATCAGCTGTGTAGTGCTAAGACAAAAAACTAAACGTGCACCCCTTGAGGTCCCCAGTACAGAGTTTGGAAAACGCTGATCTAAGCACAACCAAAAAAGCCTTGCTCATCTCAAAGTACTGTCTGTAAAACTCCRCCAGACCATTGACATTGACAGATCATTCTTGTCAATAGTAGCCCTTTGCAGGGGCGTTTTTGTAGACATGTCTTTGTAATGTGTTTTGAAAATCTGTAGAGAGACGAATGAGGTGGTTGTGTCAATACTGTTGTAGACCTTTCAGTGTCCCTTGCTGGTTTCTGTCCCACKATCTTGTTGTGCTCCATAACCGCAAGGTGTGTCRGCTCCCTCATGSTTGTGTACCCAAAATGCTGCTACTTMTCAGCAGGGCACTGTGGAATGACTCCAGATAACCTGAGTTTTTCAAAGAGAAGAGGGGTAGATTAAATTGATTACAAGGTCTGGAAGGTACTATGTGGTCCTCAGGCTACTCAACCTCCTGTAACCCCATAACACAAACCATACAAAAACTACCCAATTCATGTTTATACCATGCTTACTGTAAATTGGGGGGAATTTGTAATAAATATTCATTTATTAATACACACAAGCATATTTGCTAATACATTGTTATAAACTACTTCTTTCCAAACAGGGTTTCTCAACAACTCATAGCAGATACGGAGACCCACACACACACCCAGAGACAGATGGCTGACACAGGCCTTTTCATAAAGACTGATAAGAAAAGGGGTGCCTGGTACTGCATATCACAAAACTGAGACACACACATACCCAAGGACAGAGGGCTGACGTAAACCTTTCATAAACACAGATAAGACAGGAACATCTACGCACACACAAAAACTCCTTTCAGTCTGAACATTTACAGAGAACACAAAATGTCAAAATAGGAACATCTACGCACACACCTAATCTCCTGTTAGCTGAACATTTCTGAAGACAAAGAACTCTACTCAGAGCCAATGGGACAGTGATACTAGCCTGAAGGAGACCTCGCCAACTCATCAGAACCAACCAGAGGACAAAACTTCCAGACTCAACCTACTTTCTGTACTGTATAAAATGTAATGCACTTTGTTATCTGGGCTTCTTTCGGATAGTTCCATTTGAGCTTGATGAAAAGGTCCGTGCACGCTATTTCAGATATCTTTACCTCTGAATAAATTGCTTTTAATTAAAACCTATCACCCACCCTGTCCAGAGTCTCTACTTCGTCTCAGTTCTCCAGTAAACTTGTTTTATCAACAATAGCTATATGATTTAGCTGATGGCTTTCCGAGATCAATACAGACTGTAATGTTAGCTAGCTAACTTAGCTTGTCCAGCCACAGCTATCAAGCTAGAGAACGGTAGGTTACCTCTAATCAAAAATCTACACTTTGTTGAAGGAAAAAAATCGATGGAAATCGCATCACTTCTCAGATTTCATCGAAATTGATTCCCTATCACTTTCAGCAGAAAACCACTCTGTAACCGTAAAGCACAATCATTCTTGATAGAGGCAAGCCACTGCGCAGCATCGCGGGTACATCTCTGGTAGTAGAACGGTAACTCATTTACGGCTTGTTTGAATTTTCACAGCCAGGCACAGAACACCACACAGCATATTATGTTAGTAAAAAACGAACATTGTCCAAAAAAATCTTGCCTACAGAATGTCTGAGATGTCGTGTGTTTGTTCGTGTCGAAGTGCAGCACATGCATCGTTCCAAGTTTTGCGGCACGCCCATCTACCATAGCCGGCGTAATCTGCAATCAATGGGAATTGAATGGAAATGTATGTAAAAATGTATCACTAGCCACTTTAAAACAATGCCACTTAATATAATGTTTACATACCCTACATTACTCATCTCATATGTATATACTGTAACTCTATATCATCTACTGCATCTGCCATCTTTAGTAATACATGTATCACTAGCCACTTTAAACTATGCCACTTTATGTTTATATACCCTACATCTACTCATCTCATATGTATATACTGTACTCTATACCATCTACTGCATCTTGCCTATGCCGTCTGTACCATCACTCATTCATATATATTTATGTACTATTCTTTATCCCTTTAACACTTGTGTGTATAAGGTAGTAGTTGTGTAATTGTTAGGTTAGATACTCGTTGGTTATTACTGCATTGTCGGAACTAGAAGCACAAGCATTTCGCATACACTCGCATTAACATCTGCTAACCATGTGTATGTGACAAATAAAAATGTGACTTAGATTTGAATCGCTAGGCCTAGTGCACGGTTCTGACTCTGTCGCCTGGTGGCTGACCTAACTACACTGTGCCCCTCACTCTCTTCTCAGTCCTCGACTAGCTCTGTATGACAGAAGTGAATGTTGTGTTCTTGGCAGTACGGCAACTGATCTTCTTCTATGCTATGGTTTAAATGGCGGTTGGCATCCAATTTGTGTTCATTACCGCCACCTACTAGACTGGAGCCACAACTCCCTAATACTTTGCTTGAAAAACAAAAAGTACTAAATAAATACCCTACCATCTAACACTACACTCACTAATTTCAAAATTATATAAATAAAAATGAAACACCACCCTACTCCACTAATTAAATGTATTTATTCCTACCTCATGCCATCATCCTGAAAGATGGGACATCACCACATAACACACCCTGTAACCTCTTCTGATGTCAAGTCTCGCACACCCAAATAGCTCTGTGCAGCTGCCACCACAACCTCAATTTTCTGTGACTTACGTTCCGTCCCTACAGTACAGTTGATAACCATTGCTATAAAATGCAAAAAAAATCCAATCTCACTGAAACGTATATAACTTTGTTGCCTATCCCTCTGTACTGGTATATCTCTACTACTCTCACCACTCCTCTCCCTTCCACTCATCTTCCTCTACTTTCTTCACTGCCTCAGCATGACAACTTCTGGAAACCTCAACCTGCCTCTCTCACACGAGACATTTCTGATCCCCAGGTCCATGGGCATCCCTACAATTAACACATTCCACTACTTTCCCCAATACTACACATTCCGTTGTCTCATGCCCTTCTGCACATTTCTAGACCCAAACTGTTATAGACCTATATCCATCCTGCCAAGCCTTTCTAAAATCTTCAAAAGCCAAGTTAACAAACAGATCACTGACCATTTCGAATCCCACCGTACCTTCTCCACTATGCAATCTGGTTTCCGAGCTGGTCATGGTGACCTCAGCCACGCTCAAGGTCCTAAACGATATCATAACTGCCATCGATAAAAGACAGTACTGTGCAGCCGTCTCATCGACCTGGCCAAGGCTTTCGACTCTGTCCATCACCGCATTCTTATCGGCAGACTCAATAGCCTTGGTTTCTCAAATGACTGCCTCTCCTGGTTCACCAACTACTTCTCAGATAGAGTTCAGTGTGTCAAATCGGAGGGCCTGTTGTCCGACCTCTGTCAGTCTCTATGGGGGTGCCACAGGGTTCAATTCTCAGGCCGACTTCTTTTCTCTGCATAATATCAATGATGTTGCTCTTGCTGCTGGTGATTCTCTGATCCACCTCTACGTATAAGACACCATTCTGTATACATCTGGCCCTTCTTTGGACACTGTGTTTACAAACCTCCAAACGAGCTTCAATGCCATACAACACTCCTCTCGTGGTCTCCAACTGCTTTAAATGCTAGTAAAAGTAAATGCATGCTCTTCAACCGATTGCTGCCCGCACCCGCCCGACTAGCATCACTACTCTGGACGGTTGCTGACTTAGAATATGTGGACAAATACCTAGGTGTCTGGTTAGACTGTAATCTCTCCTTCCAGACTCACATTAAGCATCTCCAATCCGAGCATCTCTTCCTATTTCGCAACAAAGCCTCTTCACTCATGCTGCCAAACATACTCTCCGTAAAACTA
>NC_036871.1:5906604-5992765 GCF_002910315.2 Salvelinus sp. IW2-2015 | reverse complement strand
TAAATTTAGTTATCTTAGCCATCAGCGAACAAGCAAACATATTTACTCTGCTGAAGGTAGTTACCAGTCTAGCAGTGAATACCATGACATAGGCTAAATTGATTGACAGCGAATATACCATAAAAGATAGTGTAATAAATATCATTTATTATAACACAAGCATATTTGCTAATACATTGTTATAACTAACTTCTTTCCAAACAGGGTTCTCACAAACTCATAGCAGATACGGAGACCCACACACACCCAGAGACAGATGGCTGACACAGGCCTTTTCATAAAGACTGATAAGAAAAGGGGTGCCTGGTACTGCATATCACAGAAACTGAGACACACACATACCCAAGGACAGAGGGCTGACGTAAACCTTTCATAAACACAGATAAGACAGGAACATCTACGCACACACAAAAACTCCTCTTCAGTCTGAACATTTTACAGAGACACACAGAAATGTCAAATAGGAACATCTACGCACACACCTAATCTCCTGTTTTAGCTGAACATTTCTGAAGACAAAGACTCTACTCAGAGCCAATGGGACAGTGATACTAGCCTGAAGGAGACTCGCCCAACTCATCAGAACCAACCAGAGGACCAGAACTTCCAGACTCAACCTACTTTCTGTACTGTATAAAATGTATATGCACTTTGTTATCTGGGCTTCTTTCGGATAGTTCCATTTGAGCTTGATGAAAAGGGTCCGTGCACGCTATTTCAGATATCTTTACCTCTGAATAAATTGCTTTTAATTAACCTTATCCACCCTGTCCAGAGTCTCTACTTCGTCTCAGTTCTCCAGTAAACTTGTTTTATCAACAAATTGGTAGCAGAGGATGGTTATCTTCTCTGAATCGTCGTCCATAAAAAGTTGATAGAGAAAAGAGACAAGTGAGAGACGGATCAGAGAGACGGGTGACCTGAAAAGGAGCTGCCGGGGATTCATCTCACCTCAGGAATCTGATCTAAAAGTCGACTAAACAAAAGGTAAGCAGAGCCTGTTAAATCAAAAATCTGCATATTGTATTATAGAGATAACCAAATTTAAGATCAGTGACTGAGTGTGAGTATGAATTTCCGTTAAATTTATGATAAATGTCTATTGTAAATGTAAAAGTAAACATGTAAAGATATCTGAGATATAGAGAGTCACATAGTCGGGTAGAAGCCGTGAGAATCTAAGTAAATGGGTGTTGTGATAAATCCACATAGTCGGGTAGAAGCCGTGAGAATCCAATGTATTGTGTTATAATTGTAATTGACTTGATAAAAAGATTCAGACAGTCGGGTTGAGTGAAATTCCGTGAGAATCCAAGTCTAGAAAAGGTTCCCCAGACTTAACAACATTTGATTGGTTAAAACACTTGGAAGTTACCTAGGGGGAATCAACAAAATAAAAACAAAAATACAAGTTCAGATGTCGGGCAAATGGTTGACTTGGCACTTAACTAGATGCACTGTGAAGAACTTAACCTGCGATCAATGTATTAATGTTGTTTATGTAATAAAACTAAATGTGGAAATGTTAATTTTGAAATGTTGTGTAAGATTGGCCTTTTCACGAGACTCACTAGTTGATAACTTTTGGGAGGACAGCTGAGTTTTCTTTTGGCCCGGGTGCAGCCCCGAGCTGAAAACTGACTTGTATTTTTCCTCTATTGTGATGTTGGTATTTCCATAATTCCTAAAATTGAATTGATAATTATTTTTAGCAGCGCTTGAGTTCGTAGATATATTGTTCCGGAGGGCGATTCTGATACCTTCTGGGAAAATATATAAACAACTCGAAAAACCGAAAAACGCTGATAACTTTTGCAAAATAATTCTATAATTGAATTGATAATTATTTTAGCAGCGTGAGTTCGTAGATATATTGTTCCAGAAGGGTGATTCTGATACCTTCTGGGAAAGTATATAACAACTCGAAAAACTGAAAAACGCTGATAACTTTTGCAAAATAATTCCTAAAATTGAATTGATATTATTTTTTAGCAGCGCTTGAGTTCGTAGATATATTGTTCCAGAAGGGCGATTCTGATACCTTCTGGGAAAATATATAACAACTCGATTAACAAAAACTGTTTAACAGTAATAACTGCTGTAAATAATTCTTTGTGTACGAGTGTGGGTGTGTCAGCACCGAGAATACATTGCTGGCCTCGGCCAGTGACGGGCTAAGTGCACTAAGATAGTCAAACCTGATCCTGAGATTTACCATGACAGCCGCTAATGGCCCAAAACTAAAGTTCAATGAATACCTAAAAAAAAAAAAAAAAAATACAGGACAGGGCAGGGGGAAAGGAACAATATAAATGTACAGGCCCCAATCTCAAGACCTCTGTGGGAGGGCCAATCAGACTTTGAAGGCTAAGATAGCCAAGGTATGTGCTGGGTCCAAACTGTCGTGGGTAGAGGCCCTTCCCCTGGCGCTGATGGCCATGAGAGCCTCTCCAGGGCAGGGACTCATCTGTCTCCTCATGAGATCATGACAGGGAGGGTGATATCTGGTACATGAAGAGAGGGAGGTCATATGCCCGCTCTTGATGTACAACAAATTGCAATGTCTGACTATGTGAGAAAACTGACGAACTTTCTGCAGCTCTCTCCCAACAGATTCACAAGGTCCAATGGCAGGGTATAAAGTATTTTGGGGAGAAAATTTGGAGAAGGACTGAATGAGTTACATGAAAAGTCACTAGAGCGCGCCATTGGTCAACTTGTGGAGGTTCATGGAATTGGGAGAAGGCAGACAGTTACATGAAACATTGAGGAAATTTAAAACGAATGATTTGAGGGTATTATCATAATTCTTTTTAAAGATAAG
The DNA here is from genome assembly GCF_002910315.2 of Salvelinus sp. IW2-2015. NCBI lineage: Eukaryota > Metazoa > Chordata > Actinopteri > Salmoniformes > Salmonidae > Salvelinus > Salvelinus sp. IW2-2015. The sequence goes on along the minus strand of NC_036871.1, from coordinate 5,989,941 downwards.
GGGTTCTTTAATAGGTCTAGACATGGTATGGAACACGAATATAAGGGGGTGTTGTAACCTTTGACTGCATCATGGCTGTCTCTTGAAGTCTGATCAGCTTCGGGGGAGGGCCATGTAAATAATGCATTTGTGGTCATTTGGGTATACTGGTTTTGAGGTAAATTGGTGTAAGTCATTATTTAGAGTAGGTAAGGTTGTTACCTGGCCAGGGCCAGGTATCAAACGGGGGAGGGGTACATTGTGGTCTAGGATAGGATGGGGCCTATTGAATAATAAACACATTTAAATAAAAAAAAATTCTAGCTAAAAAATAGGCATAGAAGTCAAATATATAATCAGATAGAACAAATGAGAAACTGTTTGTTAACCAAACCTGTATGTCCAAGATTTTATGCATTACAAGATGAATTAAAGGAGAAGGTGATTCACTCGACATAGGGGCATATCGCACTTGGAGGGTGAGACACACTGACACTGCCGAATGATCACAGAGTTAAGGAGAAGAACTGTTGCTAATAAAGCTCAGGGGTCAACTCCTTAATGAAGAATTCCCTGACCCGACCTTTCCTCACTGTGTACGTTCATAGAAGTGGAAGTGTTGCTTGATCTCTAGGCTGATGATGTGTTCTCTGGGAGAGGATGGGGTTTTACAGGACGCTTGTGGTCCTGAGCTGTCTGTTTAGGATACGATGGGGATGTTACCATCACAGTGCTGCCAGAACCACCACCAGTTCCAACGGACCAGGGATTCAGCCGGCCTCCTCCACCACTTCAAGACCAAGTCCCACACCACCACCTAAGCTCTCCAATCTGGGACAGGTTATAAATGTAAAAGACATCTCAGATAGTGACCAATTGGGGACTGAAACTGAATATGAGGAAAGGAGAATATGTGGTTGGCCTACAAAACAATAAATAGAAAGGACTGTGTCGTATGTGGACATGCCAGACCTATTCTGGCTGCTCACCCATTTGCCCTAAGTAATGGGGAAGGTTGGATGTGTATATTGGAAAGTTTAAGCCAAATTCAACCCTGTGTAAAACTCTGAGTCTTGTGTTCACAGAAGTCCCTCCCCAGAAGGTACCGTGGGGAGTTAAGGCATATGGGGGATATTACAGCTGTATCACTAGTACAGTAGGGTATAGACTATGGGAGGCTCCCTACTACTACCTGCATCACTAATGCCACTATTAACTAGAGGTGTTGCTGATGTATGGTGGATGTGGGGACCTGCCAGGCGATTACCCCATTTTGAAAGGATATTGTCGTTGCACATGTGCTTGGCCAGTCTGATAACACCATTGCTATTATTGAGGTTACAGCTAACCAACTTCTGGGAGCTGCACATGACACAGAGACTCGGTACCAACCCAGGAGACGGCAGAACCGTGACGCTCCTTGGTCCGAGGGTACAGATAACATGCACACCAACCTGTTGGGGTCCCAATAGGGGTCCCCCACGAATACAGACATCAAACAGGAATGATGGCCTGTGGCATTTATTGCCCATTTTGGCCCAGCTATTGTTGATGCTAAGCAGATGCCTGAATCAATTATATCTACTATAATCAACAATGATTTGTTAACTACACCCACACAGTACTTACGGGATGGCTGAACGATTGGATGCTACCTCTCAAACCAAGTAGACAAAAATAGACTAGAACTGGACATGATTCTGGCCAACCAGGGAGGTGTATGTAAAATGATTGGAGAACAGTGTTGCATGTTTGTCCTAAACAATACTAGTCCGGATGGGAGCATTTCAAAAGCTCTGAGTGGGTTGGCAAGGTTATCAGTGGAGATGAAGGGTCTTGCAGGTGTGGAGGAGAGTGGACTGTTCCCCTGGCTGGGTGGTTGGTTTTGTAAGTACACTATAATGATGGTTACTGGATTTCTGACTCTATGTTGTTTTTTCTTATGCTCATGGTGTTGTGCTACCTGTATCATTACCTTGTTTGAAGAAGTCTGTTACAGATGGGGCAAGGACCTCTGGTATGATGCCGTTGCTTGATGCTCCAGTTGGAGAGGCTGATACGGAATCAAGCTTTCGCAGGAAGAGTGGGCCTGACAGAGGAGGACCCTTGGTTTGCTGTAGTAGAGGTGTGTCGAATGAATAAAAAGTGATGTTTGTCCTCCCTTTGTGAAGGTTTGAAGTTCCGGGTGGCGACGACCCACCCTGGTACAGGTTGTATAGAGGGATGGACCTGAGGGTTTAACATTTTTCTCGTTTTCTGGTTTAAAATTAGGTAATTGGACTCAACAAGGCTTCGAGGCGTCCATGGCCAATTGGAAGCTACATCCCTGATGGCATTCCAAAAATCTCTGCTACTGACTATCATACCGATCCTTGACTTTGGCGATGTCATTTACAAAATAGCCTCCAACACTCTACTCAGCAAATTGGATGCAGTCTATCACAGTGCCATCCATTTGGTCACCAAAGCCCCATATACTACCCACCACTGCGACCTGTACGCTCTTGTTGGCTGGCCCTCGCTACATATTCTTTGTAAAACCCACTGGCTCCAGGTCATCTATAAGTCTTTGCTAGGTAAAGCCCTGCCTTATCTTATCTCAGCTTACCGATCACAGTACCTGTACACAGCTAATCTGTAAATTGCACACCCAACTACCTCATCCCTATATTGTTATTCATCTTCTTGCTCTTTTGCACCCCAGTATCTCTACTTGTACATCATCATCTGCACATCTATCACTCCAGTGTTAATGCTAAATTGTAATTATTTCYCCTCTATGGCCTATTTATTGCCTTACCTCCCTACTCTTCTACATTTGCACACACTGTACATTTTTCTATTGTGTTATTTACTGTACGTTTGTTTATGTTTAACTCTGTGTTGTTGTTTTTGTCACACTGTTTTGCATTATCTTGGCCAGGTTGCAGTTGTAAATGAGAACTTGTTCTCAACTGGCCTACCTGGTAAAATAAAGGTGAAGTAAATAAATAGAAATAAACTGTCACAGACTCATCTTTTTCCTGATCCTCAGGTGCATACCTCGGTCTCCGATAACTTCACCGCACCTACCACCTCCGATACTTCACCCTCATTCACTTCCATTTCTTCAGCTCTCTCTGCTTACACTTTCTACCATTCTTCTTTAACAAACATCTCCCTTTTTCCCACCATTTTTATCTGACTCAAGCTCACCCTCTTCTTCCCTCTCTCTCTTAGACATAAGTATATGTCTCCTTATGATAATACTGCACTACTCCTGGCAACCATCTTGTTCTTGCTTTCTCTAGGGACTCCATTTCCGCCCGAGGCGTCCGCCCTCCTCCCTCTCGCGCCCTCCAACTACTGCACTCCCCCTGCTCAGTTGTTTCCAAAGGCAACTAATCAGTCTRCTCCATTCCAAAAATAGGGAATCTTGGGAGTCGAACCTTGACACTCAGAAATGGGAGTCGACACCGGGAGTTTAGGAATCAATTATTTGATTTCAATCTCGACCACTAACCACATCATCGTCGTTAACAGTTGAAAAAATGGCAGTCCTGTATGACAATACTTTGAGAAGTTTAAACGAGAAGGAAATGCAAGCTTTGAGATGTGGAATCGAGGTACAGTAATGGTATTCCGGGGGAAATGCTTAACCATCTGAAAAGCACAGCTGGATTGTGAATTCACATGGAATTATGATTTTTATGATCTTATTGTTTTAATGGAAAACTGATTTTAAAAATGGCAGTTTAAATGTTAAGATTTTTTTCTCTCGATTTGTCACATCCCTAGAGAGAACATAATCTGTACATTTTACTTCATATAGTCCTAATGAGGCATTTATAACCTTGCTTCAGTAGCCAAGCCAAAATCTGACCATACAAACATTGAGGGAGTGAATTTATACTTCCTCATATGCCATTGAAACCAGCATTTCTCTTCTGTTCTCTTGGTTTTCAAATCACAAATATAGCTTGATTTTGCAAAATAGCATTCTGAATAGGCCAAGCTTTCCATACCCGAATAAATTAAATGCCTTCAATAGTAACTTTGGTTTCCGAAGAGTTAAGCTCATTGACTRAGCCAGGCAAACAAACAGTATTATCATTTTTCACTATACGATACATTTCACACGAATCAATTAGCCYCATTAGCCTGGCCTATGTGTGAAAATACCCTCCAATTGCAGCACGTTGTGCCTCTGTGTGCCAACAGAGAACATTGGTTAAGGGCCTATAGTTGTAGGCCTACAGGAAGCGTGGTGAGTCTCACTATTGTAAAAACTTTGAGTCGTGCTGTGGAAAAGTGGTCTACRTACTCRGCTGGCGTCTTGACCCAGTTTATGTTCTCATTTGCAATGTTAACCCAGGCAGCACTGCGTTTTGAGTCATTGTCTGCATTTGAACAAAAAAAGGACATTAGCCTAACAGCCAGCATTAGGTAGAATAATAGAATATAGAATAGGTTTCTCTCTCCATGAGCGATTTTTTTTTTTAAATCATGTTTTTTTRATACAGGTAAGTCAATCAAGAACACATTTTTATTTACAATGYCAACCTGTCAAACACATAAATAAACACAACAATTAATCACCTTAAATTGGTGCRATCTTAATTGGGGAGAACAGGCTTGTGGTAACAACTGGAGCAGAATTTGTGGAATGGTATCAAATACATCAAACACATGACGTGTATTCACAATTGCTCGGCTTCAAAAGCCCTAATTAGTACATGTGCTCAAAGATGCCTTCTGGTGGTTTGAACAAGCCTTCATGGCATACCGAACACTATACAGCAGTATGATGCAACTTTTAAAGGTGCACTATGCAGAAATCTCTTGCCATTTTCAGGTTTCTAAAATTCCAATAGTGTGCCTAATTTCAGATTATGTGACAAAACAAGCATAGAGGATGTAGAGAATCATTGTAATATCTAAACCACTATGAAACATACACTGCTCAAAAAAATAAAGGGAACACTAAAATAACACATCCTAGATCTGAATGAATGAAATATTCTTATTAAATACTTTTTTCTTTACATAGTTGAATGTGCTGACAACAAAATCACACAAAAATGATCAATGTAAATCAAATTTATCAACCCATGGAGGTCTGGATTTGGAGTCACACTCAAAATTAAAGTGGAAAACCACACTACAGGCTGATCCAACTTTGATGTAATGTCCTTAAAACAAGTCAAAATGAGCTCAGTAGTGTGTGGCCTCCACGTGCCTGTATGACCTCCCTACAACGCCTGGGCATGCTCCTGATGAGGTGGCGGATGGTCTCATGAGGGATCTCCTCCCAGACCTGGACTAAAGCATCCGCCAACTCCTGGACAGTCTGTGGTGCAACGTGGCGTTGGTGGATGGAGCGAGACATGATGTCCCAGATGTGCTCAATTGGATTCAGGTCTGGGGAACGGGCGGGCCAGTCCATAGCATCAATGCCTTCCTCTTGCAGGAACTGCTGACAACATCCAGCCACTGATGAGTCTAGCATTGTCTTGCATTAGGAGGAACCCAGGGCCAACCGCACCAGCATATGGTCTCACAAGGGGTCTGAGGATCTCATCTTGGTACCTAATGGCAGTCAGGCTACCTCTGGCGAGCCCATGGAGGCTGTGCGGCCCCCCAAAGAAATGCACCCCACACCATGACTGACCCACCGCCAAACCGGTCATGCTGGAGGATGTTGCAGGCAGCAGAACGTTCTCCACGGCGTCTCCAGACTCTGTCACGTCTGTCACATGTGCTCAGTGTGAACCTGCTTTCATCTGTGAAGAGCACAGGGCGCCAGTGGCGAATTTGCCAATCTTGGTGTTCTCTGGCAAATGCCAAACGTCCTGCACGGTGTTGGGCTGTAAGCACAACCCCCACCTGTGGACGTCGGGCCCTCATACCACCCTCATGGAGTCTGTTTCTGACCGTTTGAGCAGACACATGCACATTTGTGGCCTGCTGGAGGTCATTTTGCAGGGCTCTGGCAGTGCTCCTCCTTGCACAAAGGTGGAGGTAGCGGTCCTGCTGCTGGGTTGTTGCCCTCCTACGGCCTCCTCCACGTCTCCTGATGTACTGGCCTGTCTCCTGGTAGCGCCTCCATGCTCTGGACACTACGCTGACAGCTCGCATTGATGTGCCATCCTGGATGAGCTGCACTACCTCAGCCACTTGTGTGGGTTGTAGACTCCGTCTCATGCTACCACTAGAATGAAAGCACCGCCAACATTCAAAAGTGACCAAAACATCAGCCAGGAAGCATAGGAACTGAGAAGTGGTCTGTGGTCACCACCTGCAGAACCACTCCTTTATTGGGGGTGTCTTGCTAATTGCCTATAATTTCCACCTGTTGTCTATTCCATTTGCACAACAGCATGCGAAATTTATTGTCAATCAGTGTTGCTTACTAAGTGGACAGTTTGAATTCACAGAAGTGTGATTGACTTGGAGTTACATTGTGTTGTTTAAGTGTTCCCTTTATTTTTTTGAGCAGTGTATTTTAAATAATATTATATTTTCAGTTTGAAGCTYGTGTACAAAACTGAAAGTAAAAGCCCTCCTAGCGGGCTGTCATATGGCTTTTACTGAGGAGTGGCTTCCGTCTGGTCACTCTACCATAAAGGCCTGATTGGTGGAATGCAGTATATGTCCTTCTGGAAGTTTCTCCAATCTCCACAGAGGAACACAGTTTGGTCACTGTGTTCATGGGGACCTTCAATGCTGCAGACATTTTTTTTGGTACCCTTCCCCAGATCTGTGCCTCGACACAATCCTGTCTCGGAGCTCTACGGACAACCCCTTCGATCTCATGGTTTGGTTTTTGCTCGGACATGCACTGTCAACTGTAGGACCTTACATAGACAGGTGTGTGCCTCACCAAATCATGTTCAATCAATTGAATTTACCACAGGTGGACTCCAATCAAGTTGTAAAAACAGCTCAAGGATGACCAATGGAAACAGGATGCACCTGTGCTCAATTTCAAGTCTCATAGCAAAGGGTCTAAATACTTATGTAAATAAGGTAATTCAGTTTTATTTATTTTTGAATGTGCCCATAAAAAAAAAACTGTTTTCACTTTGTTGTTATGGGGTATTGTGTGCCGATATTTTTTTCCCATCCATTTTAGAATAAGGCTGTGGAACTCTATTGGAGGGATGTGGCACCATTCTTTCGTGAGAAATGCCATAATTTGGTGTTTTGTTGATAGTGGTGGGAAACACTATCTCAGACACAGCTCCAAAATCTCCCATAAGTGTTCAATTGGGTTGAGATCTGTTGACTGGCATGGACATGGCTTACATCAGTTTCATGCTCATCAAACCATTCAGTGACCACTCGTGCCCTGTGGATGGACCATTGTTGTCCTATGGGGGCTTCGCCATGGTGGCCAAAATAATGTCCTGCCCAGCATGTTTATACATGAACCTAAGCATGATGGGATATGAATTGCTTAATTAACGCAGGAACTACACCTGTGTGGAAGCACCTGCTTTCAATGTACTTTGCTTTCAGTATACTTTCGTATACCCATATGTACATAGTTACCTCAATTACCTCGTACCCCGTATATAGCCATATTACTTTTACTTGTTATTGTTATTCACTGTATATTTATTCCTTGTGTCACTTTTTCTAGTTTAAAAAATATATATTGTCTTTATCTTAACGCTGKATTGTTGGAAAATGACCKGTAAGTAAGTTGTTAGTCTATACCTGTTGTTTACAGAGCAAGAGTGTGTTAAATGCGATTGGATTTAATTCGATTTTTTTGTATCTCTCATTTACTCAAGTGTTTCCTATATTTTAACAGTAACCTGTAGGTAAAGTTCAATGCATCCCACTGAGTACATTCAATACTCTAGTCAATACTCATTCAGAATACAAAAACTTGACTTTAAAAGCTGAATGTGAAGTTTCAAACTACAGAAAAAGATGATGGTAATTCTAGGAACAACTTCAAACAATGTTGTGGCTGGTTATTTTATCTCTTCCTCTACTGCCATCAATGTCAATTCAACTGAATTAATCAAGCTAACGCTTGTTCGTTAAAAATGCTCAGTTAAGAGTAAATTAAGCATATAATTAATTGTTTACTTCCTATTTACCTACGGATGATCTTCAAGACCTTTGAGTGATATGACATCCCAGGCTTCGTTCATGCACGGCTCCTGATGGTGAGAACATGTTCCTGGTTTAATGGATGCATTAGAAGACCACCGACTCCATGTCTGCATTCACTGGCATTTTACGCTTTGGTGTTCTATTRAACTGCTCACAATTGAGAGACTGTAAAGACTACAATCTAATTAGTCAAGCCAAGGAGGGCAGAGGGAATTTGAATTTCTCCACCTTAGGACGCGAGTCTGCARAAAGATGGACTGTCTATAGGGCAGTTCGGGGAAATGCCAGATGGGCTGGTTCATCTTTAGCCCATTGGGCAGTTTGAATTGGGGTGGATTTACGCAGAATAGTCATTATTTAGCTAATAACGGGGGCCTCYAGGGYAAAAATGGGCTGGTGTGTTAGAAATGTCTGGGACAATTTCTGGTCCTAGTCCGTCCCTGACACGAGTCAACATACAGTGGGAATCGAAGACGGTCTCATGGAAAAGCAACCGATTTTGGACAGTTCTACTACCTAACCAACAWCATCTCTATTTTACTATTTTGTATAGTAAACCCTGATGAAGGAAATACTGTATGAAACCCCTCCCCTGTAACAAGTACTGCACTGTATCACCTGTCATAGTACAGTAACTAGGATTTATCCATTTGTTTTGGCTACCACCTGTGTCCAAGAGAAGAGGACTACTGCCCTCCCAGTGTTTGTTTCAAGAAAATGTTGTTATCTAAACGCAATAGAGATATGACAAATGACAGGATTGATATTGGATGATAATATCTTGTTCTCCATGATGGATGAAAACACGTCACTATGGTCCGGACTTGATTCCTGCCCAGGTCACGAGTAATGCCCATATTACTAACTTCAATAATATAGGGCAACATTTTTATATACCCAAACATAATTATTTTTCATGTGATGGTAAACAATAAATAAACAAACACGTTGCATAGTTTTAGAAAGTTCTGGAACTCACACTWCCGGTCATGTTTTTAATAAATTGCAGAGGTGTGCTCACTTTTGAYGGCACAAGCTCAAGTACATATGAAAGATCATACATGCATTTTTTRCCTATTCAACAAAACTAGGGCAATAGGGCTTGAAATGACTGAAATGCTTTTTAAATATAGTAACAAGTATTTGTAAAAATTAATCGTTATAGCATTTTTTATGTTGGCTGGCTAGCATGCAATGTTTTATTCGATTATGCCAACTGTCTAAAGGTTGAGGATGGAGAGAAGCAGAGGTGTACAGAGATGAGACTGTATGGTGGACTAAGTTATAAGGCTAATCCTGAATTACTATTGAAGTGTGATGTGCTTTCTGGCGCCAAAGTGGGTGCTGCATTTTGCTAGTAGAGAAGAGTATCTAGCTAGCTACTAGTCCAGTGCCTTGTACAGAACTCTAACTTCATCTGACTGAGTCCTACTACMAAGTCACAGAGGGCGTGGATGGTGAGACACCATGATGATAATGTGGTGCCTGCCTGCACCCAGCTCCCCTTTGACCACCTCCTCAATCGCTGACCTCAAACCAGGAACTTTCTCAACCTCCAGTCTCTTGAACGTCGATCTATTCATGATGATTACTTATGTTTTAAAATTGCTTTGTTTTTTGTTGTTGGTTTACAGTGCATTGAGATTTCTTTATGTAATTAAAAGTTTAATAAATTATTATTATTAGAGACAGCACAATATTGTCACTACTTCATTTAACCGCCAATAGCGAATTTTCTTCTAAACGTCCACTGAGGGGCGCAGAGACAACATTCAAATGTGTGCAGACTCATTACAACTTCAGCTTTAAGCACCAAGTGATTTTGTCAGTCTGTGATCAAGACAAAGTCATCTTCATTGAATGATATGAAATGATATAGTATTTTTTTCATGTTGATAGCGGTAAATCCGGCTCAGAATATCACAGCGAGGTGAAACCACAATGGCTGGATTAGCTGTCACAGTTCATATGCAGTCTCCCAGGCTGGGCTCGTTCGCTCAGAGGAAGAGAAAATCGATTATTTGTCTGGATAGGCCAGGTAATGTGACACGTTGCTCTCTACACAAATGTGGTGTCTGAAACCTGACACTTCAAGTCAGCTTCGCTGGGAGAGTGGCAGTGGAGAGCAGATGAGGCTTTCTGGCACTTGTGGCAAAGAAGGGGGCCGAGTGATAAATGGCAGGTCTTTGAGGGCAGAACTAATAAACGGGCTCTGCCCTCTCACTAAAATGGCCACCSKGACCAGAACTACAGATCACAAAATGGCCGACCGCCAAAAACGACAATTCCCAGAAGCAAGGGGAAAGCTCGGAAGGTGGGACRGACCCACAGATAAGGGGTCAAGACAAACCAGGAAGAGAGAGAGGAAGGGGCTGGGGGATCTGTGAACCATAGAGAAAGAGGAAGTGACAATATATATCAGCTGGATTTATCGTGTATGACCTGGACTGTTTGMACTTAACTGTTGACGTTTGGACTTGGACCTACCGAGAACCCGATTTGTGTACCGAACCCTGCTATCCTTGACCACGCCTGCGGCCTGYGCAGACCAGGACGGAGAAACCAACATGCAGGTACTGTCCTGTTCGACAGAACTCTCATTCTGGGGTAATTTTGGTGACGGTCTCCCGCTTAATTTGTGACAAACTCTCCTTACCTTGAAGAGGTTTGTCACACACTATAAGGCACAGGACCCTATAGCGTTCACAGAGCGCTTTGTACACAATATTTCAGTCAGAACCAGGACCCCCTGAGTCTTAAAGGGCTTAGGTTCAGGGGTCCCCCAAAGCTCATGGCAACTCTTACTTAATCCATCACGTGAGTGGTGTTATCACAAGAGATTGGACCTTTGTGGATGGGTGCATCTGTGCAGGGAGGTGGGGGTAGTGTGAGACTGATGAAGATCAACGGAAGAAGCAGGAAGAGAGGGACTCAATTTAGACCAGCCGTCAGCCAGTGAGAGATTAATGGAGGATGGAACACCATCTGTTTTCCCTGGGAATTTTCTTCTCCGGCTTGAGTGATCCAACTCCTGATAGTTTTTCCCACTCCTACCTGGACCCGGAATGATTTGGGATCGTTCCATCGTTCCATTCACCCTTGCTSGGCCTGGGAGCCCCACGGTGGTGCATAATGAGAAATGGGGGGGAGAAGGGACTGGGGGAAATAGGGGATGTCACAAAGTGCTATACAGAAACCSAGCCTAAAATCCCAAACAGCAAACAATGCAGATGTAGAAGCACGGTGGCTAGGAAAGACTCCCTAGAAAGGCAMGAACCTAGGAAGAACCCTGGAGAGGAACCAGGCACTAGGTTCCCTAGCCGCAGGCAGAACAGTTGAAACTGGAGCAGCAGCAAGACCAGGTGGACTGGGGACAGCCAAGAGTCATCAGGCCAGGTAATAGTGAGGCATGATCCTAGGGCTCAGGTCCTCCGGGAGYGGAGGGAGAGAAGGAGAGAGAGAGAATTAGAGGGAGCATTCATAAAATTCACATATTACACCAGATATAACAGACTGACCCTAGTCTCCCGGRACATAGACTATTGCAGCATAGATACTGGAGACTGAGACAGGGGTGGGTTGGGGGACACTGTGGCCGCGTCCGACGATACCCCCGGACAGGGCCAACCAGGCAGGATATAACCCCACCCACTTTGCCAAAGCACAGCTCCCACACCACTAGAGGGATATCAACTGACCACCAACTTACCACCCTGAGACAAGGCTGAGTATATAGCCCTCAAAGATCTCCTCCACCGGGATGGCATGGAAGAGCACTAGTAAGCCAGTGACTCATTCCCCGTAATYGGGTCAGAGGCAGTGGAGAGAGGGGGAGCCGGCCAGGTAGAGACAGCAAGGGKAGTTCGTCCCTCCAGTGCCTTGCCGTCCACCTTCAACCCCTGGGCCAGACTACACTCAGTCATAGGACCTACTGAAGAGATGAGTCTTCAGTAAAGACTTAAAGGTCGAAACCAAGTCTGCGTCTCTCACGTGAATATGCAAATCATTCCATAGAAATTGAGCTCTATAGGAGAAAGCCCTGCCTCCAGCTGTCTGCTTAGAAATTCTAGGGACAATAAGGATGCCTGCGTCTTTTGGTTCTAGTCAGGATTCTAGCAGCCGTGTTTAGCACTAACTGAAGTTAATTTTGTGCTTTATCCGGGTGTCACGTTTGTCATAATGATTGGACCAAGGCGCAGCGTGGTATGTTTCCATCCTTTTATTTGGAATAGAAAACTCAAWGGGAAAAAACAATAAAGCGAACAAATMAAACGTGAAGCTCAAAATAGTGCTCACAGGCAACTAATTATACTTAGACAAGATCCCACAAAGCACAATGGGGAAATGGCTACCTAAATATYATCCCCAATCAGAGACAACGATAAACAGCTGCCTCTGATTGGGAATCATACCATGCCAACATAGATATATAATTCCCCTAGATAACCCACCATTAATCACACCCCGACCTAACCAACATAGAGAATAAACAGCTCTCTATGATCAGGGCGTGACACCGGGTAGTCGGAGAGTAGAGCATTGCAGTAGTGTAATCTAGACAAAAGCATGGATTAACTTTTCTGCGTCATTTTTGYACAAAAAGTTTCAGATGTTACGAAGGTGGAAAAAAGCTGTCCTTGAAATATTCTTGATATGTTCGTCAAAAGAGAGATCACAGTCCAGAGTAATTCTGAGGTCCTTKACAGTTTTATTTGAGAGGACTGTACAACAATCAAGATTAATTGTCAGATCCAACAMCAGATATCTTTGTTTCTTGGGACCTAGAATTAGCATCTGTTTTTTTATCCTAGTTTATAAGTAAAAGTACTTCACACAATTTTGGGGCTTCACCATGTTTCATTGAAATGTACACCTCTGTGGTCTGCATAGCAGTGAAAGTTGACATTGTGTTTCCGAATTACATCACCAAGAGGTAGAATATATAGTGAAAACAATAGTGGTACTTAAACGAAACCTTGAGGAACGCTGAAACTTACAATTGATTTGTCAGAGGACAAACCATCCACAGAGACGAACTGATAGCTTTCCGACAGATAAGATCTAAACCAGGCAATAACTTGTCCATGTAGACCAATTAGAGTGTCTAATCTCTCCAAAACAATGTGGTGAACGATGGTTTCAAAAGCAGCACTAAGGTCTAGGAGCACGAGGACAGATGCAGAGCTTTGGTCTCACACCATTATTTGTCTTCAGGAAGGCAGTGAGTTGCTGCAAAACAGCTTTTTCATTTTTTAAAAAGAGGAATGGGAGATTCCGTATAGGCAGATTCAAAGTGGAGTCCYTAATTTGCTTTCTAATGATCATGATCTTTTCATCGAAGAAGTTCATGAATTTATCACTGCTGAAGTGAAAGCTATCCTCTCTTGTTGAATGCTGCTTTTTAGTTGGATTTGCGACAGTAAACCCCATTCCCAGACAGGTTAATGGGGAGAACGAGTTGAAAGTGTTGGCTGAATGAGCGAAACCGGTTGAGCATCTCGACAGCATTTCTTTCCAGAAGCCTTGAGAAAGTCCCTGGTTCGATTCCAGGTTGTATCACAGCCGGCCGTGAATGGGAGTCCCATAGGGCGGCTCACAATTGGCTCAGCGTCATTGCCGTCATTGTAAATAAGAATTTGTTCTTAACTGACTTGCCTAGTTAAACAAAGGTTACTTAATTTTAAAAAATGTATTCAAATGTAAAACAAAAAAAAGGGTTTCAACAATCCTAGGTGTCAGGGTCGTGGTCAAGGGGCACAAGGGGGAATAAGCATAAATTCGTAATCAGTAGACGTCACTGGTAGAATCCAAAGGGACATTTTGAAGGAGAGTTCAGTGACTGTGAGCCTGAGACTGAAATAAGTAAACTYGGGCGAAACGGGGTTTCACTCAGCTCTGAAAGAATCCAATTTAAGTTGGGGAAACCAATGACGTGTAGTTAGAAAACATAGTTGGTAACAAAACAAATAAAACACCATTTGAACAACTCAACTGTAGTTTGCCTTTGTATAGCATTCTTCTCTTAATTACGCTAAGGAGCTTTCCAGTCCAAGAAGATTATCCTACTCTATTGATTGACAGTACAATCATTTGGTATTACAGAAAGAAAGGGGACATGGAATCGATCAAGGATTTTGGAAAGCATGTCCATGTTGGCAGGCCGAACAATGAAAATCAAGAGAGCGTTTAATGGCCTTACCTTATCTATGATGTCCTTGTGACCTGAACCTTATATTTAACCACATGTGGGGTGGATGGCGAAAAAGTGCCGGTATTTCACTACAGTAGTTTACTATTGACAAGGATTAGAGAGGTTCACCTAGGGAGTTTGTCAGTTGCAGCCCTTGGAGAGCTGAAGTTTCTCCAGGCGTTTGTTTTGGCCAGACAGCAAAGCCTGAATCAGCAGCAGAGCTCGTAACCTCCTCCGCAAGTGGGACGGAAACAKAWWWWWTATTTTATTTAACCAGGTAAAACCCATTGAGGTTAAAAACCTATTTTGCGAGGGTGACTAGGCAAGAAGGTAAAACTATGGGCACAAGGCGAGACCCAGATGCAGACGCAGGAGGCAGATGGTTAGAGTCCAAGATGTTTATTAACAATACAAAAGGGSTAGGCAAGAGAATGGTTGTGGACAGGCAAAAGGTCAAAACCAGTTCAGAGTTCCAGAGGTAAAGAATAGCAGTTAGGCTAGAGGTCAGGCAGGRGGAAATGGAGTCCAGAAAAACAGGCAAACGTCAAAACCGGGAGGACTAGTAAACGAGAATAGTTTGCAAATCCTACGAAATGTTGCAACTGCACCCTGGACGTAGGTTGAGGCCAATCCACCACTGCTTCACCTTTCCAGGATCCATCTAGACATTACCCTCAGCAATGACATATCCCAAAAAAGCGATTGTAGAGCGGTGGAACTCACACTTCTCGGCTTACACGAACAGTTGGTTCTCCAGGAGGCACTGAAGGACCTGCCTGACGTGAAGAATAGGTTCTTGGGCAGATCATGTCCRGGAGCATGTCCCGGAGCACATCGTTTACCAAAGCCTGGTGAGTCCAAATGGCATGACCTGATACTCATAATATCTGCTGATTGTGTTGAAGGCTGTTTTCCACTCATCCCCTTCGCATATCTGAACCAGGTGGTGGGCATTCCGAAGGTTCAACTTGGYAAAAATGGTGGCCCCCTGGAGAGGTTCAAAAGCAGAGGAAAGGAGTGGTAGGGGGTAACGATTTTGACAGTAATGTAATTCAGTCCCCGGTAGTCAATGCACGGATGCAGGGTCTTGTCCTTCTTRTCCTCAAAGAAAAACCCTGCGCCGGCAGGAGATGCAGATGGACGGATGGCACCGGTAGCCAGAGACTCCCCTATCCACTCCTCTATAGCCTTGGTCTCCAACCCGGATAGAGAATATAGCTGACCCCGAGGTGGTGTGGTGCCTGGGAGAAGATCAATGGCACAATCATAAGGACGGTGCGGGGGTAGGGAAGTAGCACGTACCTTACTGAACACTTCAAGTAGGTCATGGTATTCAGTGGGAATGACAGAAACATCCAAAGCCTTGCTGACGTCCTGAGGAAGACGTCTGGGGGACGGCTGTGCTGCTTGAAGACAGTGGGAATGGCAAAATGGGCTCCAACCCATGATGGAGCTTGTGGTCCAGTCAATAACAGGGTTATGTTTTTGGAGGCAGGAATACCCCAAGACAACAGGAACATGGGGAGATGCAATGAGGAGGAACTGTATGGTCTCACTGTGGTTACCGGAAATCCGTAATGGGCACAGTACTATGGGTGACTCCACCTATTGAGCGGCCGTCCAGTGCCCTAGCATCCATTGGAACCGAGAAAGGTTGAATGAGAATACCTAGCTCAGAAGCAATAGTAGCATCCATAAAACTTTCATCAGCCCCAATCTAAGTTTCTCCGAGTGCTCATTGACTATGAGCACTCGGAGAAACTTAGATTGGTCTCCCCACAGTAAAAGCACAAAAAAAAGTGTGCGGGTGATGGGAATTAGGGAACTCCCAGTATGACTCACCAAAGTCCTTGTACCCACCAGAGACAAGGGTTTCCTAACAGGGCAGGTAGCTATGTAACGTCCTGCCCCATCCACAGTACAGACAGCAGCTGGAATTCAGCCTACGTGAGTGTTCCTCAACAGATAACCTAGCTCTTCCCAGTTGCATAGGCTCAGGAGAATCCAACTCACCCGTCGTTGATAATTCATGAGGGAGCTCGGGTGGCAACGGATCCTCTCGGGAAAACTGCCTTCGGGAACTTGCGGATTCCTTCAAAGATGAGCGAGCCATAGCGGGTGAACGAGTGTGCCCAAGGCCAGACCTCCTCTCACTCCTGCGTTCCCTTAAGCATCCATCAATTTTCATGTTTAGGTCGATGAGGGAGTCGAGATCCACCAGCAATTCCCAAGCAGCTAGCTCATCCTTTACCACTTCAGATAATCCGTGAAGAAAGGTATCAAACAGAGACTCCGGATTCCAGGCACTCTCGGCGGCCAACGTGCGACAAATCAACCGCGGATTCCGCCACACTACCGGAGTTTTGACGTAAATCAAGAAGTTTACTGGCCGCCTCTCTCCCAGATACCGGAGACTCGAATACCTTCCTCACCTCCGCCATGAATTTCTACAGATGACAACAAAGGGTGGATTGTTGCTCCCAAACAGCCGTAGCCCAGGAGAGCGCCCTTCRCGACATTAGCGTAATAATATACGCTATCTTTGATCGGTCTGAAGGGAGCGAAGATGGCTGTAGCGCAACTCGAGCTGGCAGCATTCTGTATCCTTTCTACTCTAACTTCCACGACGCATACAAAGCCCTCCCCTGCACTCCTTTCGGCAAATCTGACCATGAATTKATTTTGTTGCTCCCAGCCTATAGACWGAAACTAAAACAGGAAACGCCCGTGCTCAGGTCTGTTCAACGCTGGTCCAACCAATCTGATTCCACGCTTCAAGATTGCTTCGTTCAGGTGGACTGAGATATGTTCCGGAAAGCCTTATACAACAACGTTGATGTGTACGCTGACATGTTAAGCGAGTTTATTAACAAGTGCATCGGTGATGTAGTATCTGCGGTGACTATTAAATCCTTCCATAACCAGAAACTGTGGATTGATGGCAGCATTCGCGCAAAACTGAAACTGAAACCGTTGCTTTTAATCATGGCAAGGCGACCTGAAACTGTACACATCACAGACAAACTGAAATGGTCCACCCACACAGACAGCGTGGTGAAGAAGGCACAACAGTGCCTCTTCAACCTCAGGAGGCTGAAGAAATTTGGCTTGTCACCGAAAACACTCACAAACTTTTACAGATGCACAATCAAGAGCATCCTGTCGGGCTGTATCACCGCCTGGTACMGCAAATGCTCCGCCCACAACCGTAAGGCTCTCCGGAGGGTAGTGCGGTCTGCACAACACATCACCGGGGGCAAACTACCTGCCCTCCAGGACACCTACATCACCCGATGTCACAGGAAGGCCAAAAAGATAATCAAGGACAACAACCACCCGAGCCACTGCCTGTTCACCCTGTTATCATCCTGTTATCATCAAATCTCTAGCCACGTTAATAATTAAAAGGTGGATGTAATGAATGTATCACTAGTCACTTCAAACAATGCCACTTTATATAATGTTTACATACCCTACATTACTCATCTCATATGTATATACTGTACTCTATACCATCTACTGCATCTTGCCTATGCCGCACGGCCATCGCTCATCCATATATTTATATGTACATATTCGTATTCATCCCTTTACACTTGTGTGTATAAGGTAGTTGTTGTGAAATTGTTAGATTACTTATTAGATATTACTGCACTGTCGGAACTAGAAGCACAAGCATTTCGCTACACTCGCATTAACATCTGCTAACCATGTGTATGTGACAAATAACATTTTATTTGATTTTAATTGTCGGAATAGAGGACCTTGTGCATTTCAGGTAAAATAGCAACCCAATGTTTATATCCCAGGACAAATTAGCTAGCAACAGCAAGCTCGCTRGTTAAATTGCCATAAATGTTTAATGTATGTGACCAATAGAATTTGATTTGATAGATTCGTAATCAAAGCTAGATTTGCATTTCCGTATTAACAAGGTGCACTTATTTCTCAGTCCCCTGGATAACTGCCATTCAGCCTGGGAATTACCCTTCCTGGCTTTGGCCCATTGTGTATTTCATTTATGGATCAAATCAGATAATTCCCCTGTAAACCAGGGATTGTCTCTACCTCTTACCCGGTACTTTTTGAGAGGGGTGTGTTTATCACAGATAGTAGAAAACATAYAATGAAAATAGGAGAATTCCTCTTCGATATCTGGAATAAGTGCAATCCTGTCCCAYTTGTATGCATAAAGTTCATGCAGGAATGCCTGCTCAAAGAACTGCGTAAAATTTAATTTAACTATGAACCGAGAGGGCACTTTGAGGATTTTGGTGTCTCTAATGCAAGCAACTGCACAATGATCACTTAAATCATTAGCGAAAATCCCAACGGCCGAGTATTTATGCAGATTGTTTGTTAGAATAACATCAACAAGTGTTGACTTAGAGATGTCTTTGGAATTGAGACTTGTAACCGCATTTATAATTTGAGTAAAATGTAATGTATTGCACAGTCCTCTTATGGTCTCAGAGTTTGGAGATAACCAATCCCAGTTTAAATGGCTCATAAGGACCATTTCATTTCCCCCCAACCACGTATCAGTTCAGCCAGAGAATCCAGGGATTC
Organism: Salvelinus sp. IW2-2015; assembly: GCF_002910315.2. Classification (NCBI taxonomy): domain Eukaryota; kingdom Metazoa; phylum Chordata; class Actinopteri; order Salmoniformes; family Salmonidae; genus Salvelinus; species Salvelinus sp. IW2-2015. Next base: position 5,971,094 of record NC_036871.1, on the reverse strand, counting down.
TACTTTTGCAGATGGAGGTCTGTAACATCCTATCAAATCTAAGTTCACTGCTTTCGATAACTGCAGCTTCAATACTAAAAACACAAACTGTTTTGGTTCAGATAAAGACCTTAGTTCAATAACCACATAACTGTCTTTAATATAGATGGCTATATCTCCCCCCTTACTTTGTCGGTCACATAGATAAACATTATAACCATCCAAACCTATAGACTGATTTAGAACAGATTTCTTAAGCCAGGTCTCGGACAGTACTAAGACATCTGGGTCAGCAGTGTGAACCCAGACTTTAATCATGTCCAATTTCGGCATTAATCTCCTCACATTAATATGCATCAGTCCCAACCCTGATTTAGTTTTWAAATCATTTGGAGTGGGAAGTTCATCCATAGCCAATGGGSCTGGGTTTGGGTGAATGTTTCCTGACACCAAAAGCGGAAGAATAATAAAATACCTTGATAAAATCTCTCTGCACTTAGATTATTTGAAATAATCCAAACTACAGTCATCTGATACAGCAAACACAGTTTTTAGCCAGACKAAACCCTGTAGATGAGAAACGTTTATGTGCATGTCACAGTAGGACTCAAATGGTAACACAATCGGATCCCTCTGAAAGGTAAAAGCTAATATACCGTCAGTAAAAGTAGGGTTTAGCGGTATCTCTYGGCTAGGGAGATGAGATTGTTTTTGAGAATTTAGACTATGCATATATAGGAAGAAATTAAAACCATTTGTACAAAAATACCCAATTTAAACACTGAATCCAACAGCTCACTGAAACAAAAAGAAAACACAAAATGAAAATATACTGAGTTAATCATATGAAACCTTAAATTCCCCATTAAAAAAAAAAATGACACGATAAAGACAGCTATCAGTTAAATGTGATGTGCTGCCTTCGCAAGACAAGGTAAAAGGACACAAAATGAATGTCATGGACAAAACCATCATAACAATGCTTTCATGAAATCCACTTACTGTAGAGAGACTCGTAAAGGGCGAGGGACAGAAAGGCAGGAGGGGAAGAATACATTGACAGATGGGCGGGTGGAAGAGAAAGTGGATGGAAGAATGTCTTTGTAATGATGTTACGTGGAATCACAGAATTCTGAGATATGCTTACTCTGTCCTATGTCAAAGCACATTGCATTAACCTATTTACAGCTCTACATCTAAACTCAGCGGAAAAAGAAACGACCCTGTCTTTCAAAGATAATTCGTAAAAATCCAAATAACTTCACAGATCTTCATTGTAAAGGGTTTAAACACTGGTTTCCCATGCTTGTTCAATGAACCATAAACAATTAATCAACATGCACCTGTGGAAAGGTCGTTAGTGTCTTAACAGCTTACAGACGTAGGCAATTAAGGTCACAGTTATGAAAACCCTAGGACACTAAAGAGGCCTTTTCTACTGACTCTGAAAAACACCAAAAAGAAAGAGAACTTGCCAGGGTCCTCATCCATCATCTGCTGATGAACGTGCCTTAGGCATGCTATGCAAGGAGGCATGAGGACTTGTCAGGACTAGAGGGCTTTGAAATAGCCTGTATGTATAAGGCAGGTCACTCAACGGCAGACATCACCGGCAACGCACATACGCTCGACCCATGGGCACAAAACCCACGTCGCTTGAACCAGACAGGACTGGCAAAAATGCTCTTCACGTGACGAGTCACAGTTTGTCTCACCAGTGGACAGCCTCATCGACTGAGTTTTTGTCCATTGCAGGCAAATCTCAACGCGTGTGCATTACAGGGAAGACATCCTTCTCCCTCATGTGGTACCTTCCTGCAGGCTCATCACTGACATGACCTCCCAGCATGACAATGCCACCAGCCATACGTCTGCTCGTCAGTGCGTGATTTCCTGCAAGACAGGAATGTCAGTGTTCTCCATGGGCCAGACGAAGAGCCCGCGATCTCAATCCCATTGAGCATGTCTGACCTGTTGTATCGAGGTGAAGGCTAGGGTTATTCCCCCAGAAATGTCCGGGAACCTGCAGGTGCCTTGGTGGAGGAGTGGGGTAACATCTCACAGCAAGACACTAGCAAATTGTGCAGTCCATGAGGAGGAGCTGCACTGCAGTACTTAATGCAGCTGGTGGCCACACTTACTTTTGGTTCTGACCCCACCCCCCCTTTGTTTCAGGACACATTATACAATTTCTGCTAGACATATCTGCGGAACTTGTTCAGTTATGGTTTCAGTTGTTGAATCTTATGTTCATACAAAAAATATTACACCTGTTACGTTGCTGAAAATAACGCGAGTTGACAGTGAGAGGACGTTTACTGACATGATGCGTGCCATATAAGATTACCATCAAATTGTAACCATGAAATTGTTTTGTTTTTGATCATTTTTGTGTGTGTGATGATTCGCTGTAATGTTTTGGGAAGTGAATTTAATAGTATGACAACTGGAATGCTTTGAGTCAAGGTCTTTGTCTATGAGTTGAATAGGAAAGTGCATTTCATTATAAACTTCTGCACTGCCTTACCAGTGATAGTTCGAGGAAAGTACACACTCTTATGAATATTTAACATGCAATTGCATGTTTAAGATCAAATGCTGCTAAAAATGGTCAGCTAAAGTGGAAAACCTTCTTTTAGCTAAAATGTCAATTTCCCAGCTACCTGCCTGTGCATACAATTCAAATTATATTGTTGTGATCAAGAATTAATCAAATGTGAGCACGSTTACAAATTACTTTATAGAATTTTAATTATGGAGCAATTTCTAACCTTGTAAAACAACTTGGGCCTGGATTCAATCAGATCAAGCGAGAACTGGCGATAGTCGACACCCGCATAGCTGCTGTTTTGGCCTGCATAGCTGATGTTTGGTGTTGGAGGAGGAACTGCTTTGGAGCTGTCAAATCGGTGAGCAGCTGCTCTTGTGATCATTGTCACAAAGCCACACRCATCCCACTCGTGTTCTTCAGGATTTCTATCAGCCTAATCGAGGTGTAGCTGACATCTTAGTGTTAGGAACTTGTAAACAAGGCTGCATGGAATTTTTCTTAATGTTACTCCGTGCAGCCAATGGCAATGTCCGCTTTAGGTATATTACTGGGAGCAGCTTGTGGATTTGACAGATCTAACGCAGTCCCACCTCCGACACCGCCAAAACATCAGCTATGCAGATTTCGGCTAAACACTCATATCCAACATTTACATTAATCTCTCTATATATTTTTTCCATACATAATGTACAGTTGGAGTCCTTAGAACTTGTTTTTCAACCACATCTACTTTGTGCATGACACTTTGTGCAAGTCATTTTTCCAACAATTGTTTACAGACAGATTATTTCACTTATAATTCACTGTATCACAATTCCAGTGGGTCAGAAGTTTACATACACTAAGTTTGACTGTGCCTTTAAATTTTTTTGAAAATTCCAGAAAATGATGTCATGCCTTTAGAAGCTTCTGGTAGGCTAATTGACATCATTTGAGTCAATTGGAGTGTACCTGTCGATGTATTTCAAGGCCTACTTCAAACTCAGTCCTCTTTGCTTGACATCATGGGAAAATTGTAGACCTCCACAAGTCTGATTCATCCTTGGAGCAATTTCCAAACGCCTGAAGTGACCACGTTCATCTGTACAAACAATAGTACGCAAGTATAAACACCATGAGACCACGCAGCCGTCATACCGCTCAGAAGGAACACGTTCTGTCTCCTAGAGATGAACATACTTTGGTGCGAAAAGTGCAAATCAATCCCAGAACAATAGCAAAGGACCTTGTGAAGATGCTGAAGGGAACAGGTCCAAAACTATCTATATCCACAGTAAAACGAGTCCTATATCGACGTAACCTGAAAGGCCGCTCAGCAAGGAAGAAAGCCACTGCTCCAAAACTTCCATAAAAAAGCCAGACTACGGTTTGCAACTGCACATGGGACAAAGATCGTACTTTATGGCGAAATGTCCTCTAGTCTGATGAAAACACAATGGAACTTTTTGCCATAATGACCATCGTTATGTTTGGAGGAAAAAGGGGGACGCTTGCAAGCCGAAGAACACCATCCCAACCGTGAAGCATGGGGTGGCAGCATCATGTTATGGGGGGTGCTTGCTTCAGGTGCACTTTCACAAAAATAGATGGCATCATGAGGTAGGAAAATTATGTGGATATATTAAAGCAAAATCTCAAGACATCAGTCAGGAAGTTAATGACCAAAGCCATACTTCCAAAGTTGTGGGCAAATTGGCTTAAGGACAACAAAGTCAAGGTATTGGAGTGGCCATCACAAAGCCCTGACCTCAATCCCATAGAAAATGTGTTGGCAGAACTGAAAAAGTGTGTGTGAGCAAGGAGGTCTACAAACCTGACTCAGTTACACCAGCTCTGTCAGGAGGAATGGGCCAAAAATGTGGGTCYACTTATTGTGAGAAGCTTGTGGAAGGCTACCCAAKATGTTTGACCCAAGTTAAGCAATTTAACGGCAATGCTACCAAATACTAATTGAGTGTATGTAGACTTCTGACCCACTGGGAATGTGATGAAAGAAATAAAAGCAGAAATAAATAATAAATGACATATAACATTCTTAAAATAAAGTGGTGATCCTAATGGACCTAAATCAGGGATTAAAGGTCAGGAATTGTGAAAAACTGAGTTTAAATGTATTTGGCTAGGGTATATGTAAACTTCCGACTTCAACTGTATGTGCTATGAATGACCGAAGGAGTCTCACTTAATACGAAGTATCACAGGACACTAAATAAAGTGTCAATAAATTGGTTATAAACGTTCTGCCCATTTATGAAGATTCTCAAGATCCTCAGGTTACTGTAGGGTGTGAGGGGTATTTAAATGGGTTGATAGACCAGCAAGGCTTGTTTTTGTGCATGTGTTAGAGAATTCTTCTCGTCAACATTCTGTGGCTGATCTCTCAGCTGATAGAGGGTGAATGTGTCAAAGACCTAACTGTGTCCAGCACCGCACGATATGGCTCGCTATGTTGCTGTGTGAGTGTTTGTGTACGGAGGAAGACGTAACTTGGTTCCAGAAGAAAGCCACRTTCCATTTCCTTATCTTGGGGGCTTTTATCAAAGTAAGTMATTCCTGGTGTTATGTGACTACTATGACATGAAGGTTGGGGTCAGGTCCAWTTGGCTATGCACCAAAGAGGGAAAAAGTTGGGCCATTCTATATATTTTTTTTTGAGTATGACATGATAAGGTTATAGATGCTTTGTGAAGCCTCAAATTAATATGATTTATAAAGCTTTTTATAAAGTCATGCTTATGTCACCCTTTTAGAAGCACAGGTTCATGTTATTCTCTACATAGTAGGTTATGTCACATTTGACATTGGTGGTTATGTCACACAGTTATGCCAAATMTATGAAACCTTTATAAACCATGACATARGGTTATAGATGCMTTGTAACACATTTATGTGGTGCTTATGAAGGCTTTATGTAGCCTTTGCAAGCTGTACTTCATTTAAAGCAGAACCAAATTGGTCAATCGATCCACTCTGCACTGTGGAATGTTACCAAGACAAAGCTTGACCTTAACATAAATCACTRTGGCATAGGCACAATGATGGCCACTTTGTTTTATTTTACAAGCTTTTGTTTCACCATGGCTTCTGTCTTCTAATCACGACTTAACATGTATCACAAATGTATCACAAATGACATACTATTCACTTTATAGTGCACTACTTTTAATAGGGCTCTGGTAAAAAGAAAAGTGCACTATAAAGGGTGCCATTTGGGACATGTCCACATTCTTCTGTGGTGAAAAGACATGCACGTAGTGTGGGTAGAAATYAAAAAAAGTACTTCAGAATTCAATTTTTATTTATTTAACTAGGTAAGTCAGTTAAGAACTAATTTTTATTTACAATGATGGCCTAGGGACAGTGGGTTAACTGCCTTGTTCAGGGGCAGAATGACAGATTTTTATCTGTCTGGGATTTTATCTGTCGGGGATTCGATCTAGCAACCTTTCGGTTACTAGCCCAACGCTCTAACCACTAGGCTACCTGCCGCCCCATGTGATCATGTCAGTTATAAAGTGCTTACTGATGTCTGTGTTGTTGAATTGGATGACACATTCGTTAATGGATAATTATAAGCTAATACATGCTTTATTCTCCACTATTCTGAGATCTTTACAAAACATTGGCCTTAAAGAAGTCTCTTTAAGTCAATAACTAACTAGAGAGTTTGTCAGCCTTACTCTTGAAGGGCCCTCACTTGAGGACTGTACTGGTATTGTATCTAATTGCAGATGGTCTGGCTTGACCACAAAACAGAGACTGACCCAATAGTGTCCAGTTGGCATCCTTACTGAAATGCTTGCCATTAATGTCACTGTAGAATTCAGAATACAGTAAGTATGTCATGCGCTTCCAACTTTCGCCAACTAACTATATCTGTCACTGACGTGACCATCTTCTTTCTTTTTAATTTGTGAGATGTACATCCACATCCGTATGCATAAAAAAAGACCATTTCCTTTTTCACTTGGAAGAAGATCGGGATAGTTATACGGATGTGGTGTGTGAATGTGTGTCTGTGTGTGCCAGAGAGAGAGAGAGGTAGATACAGCTGCAAATAATCAATGGGCAATAACAAAAGACATAATAAGAACAGGACAGAGGGAGTTAGAGATCTGAGAAGCCTTACTCTTGTATGCAGGGCTCCGGTAGTCAGGCCGAAGGCCTTGTGGGTCCAGGTCACTTCAATGTGAGGACACCTGTGGCTGTTTTCACAAACTGTCTCAGAGCACTGTAGGAGTCCTGATCTTGGATCAGGTCTCCTCTGTCCATTTAACCTCATTCGCTACGATCTAAAAGGCTAAACTTATCCAGTCACCTGGAATTATATTCCTGACTCTGTTTGTCCTGTCACTCCCCCGGGAGAGCTTTCTATTCATTGYTTTCACAGCGTGTCACTCCATTTTTATGTTTGTTATGATAACCGARTGAAGCCAGAACGTGCGTGGGTAGGAACTACAAGGACATTTCTAAAGTAGGCAAATACTCCCTTTGTCATCATTATGACGTCGTTAGGTTTKATTTAGGTGGCTACATTCTGTTGCCATTATCTGTCGACTATCGTCATTAAACCTAGCTATGCTAAACTCCGGTGCTCTTCATGCTATCTAGCTAACGTTACCATTGCATTTATATCTAAAGTAAAGACTAAAGGTGTGTGGAGCTCTGACTGCAATTAGTAGTGCTATCACTACAACACCAGTATTTGAGGGGATCAACAAGATGCAAAGTTTCCCTCTCAAAAACATTTCTGMCCCTTTAAGTTTGTTGTGGTATTCTGCACAATTAAGAATTTACTTGGACCAGGTATTCCTTTGCTTACTTTTCACAAAAGGTTTTTATCTCTACTAACCTGGATATATAAAGGCTAAATAATGAATGGACTGATAACGAAATGAGAAGAAATAGAAGCATTGTCACGCCCTGGCCTTAGTTATCTTTATTTTCTGTAATATTTTGGTTAGGTCAGGGTGTGACAGGGGGGATGTTTGTGTTTTTGTCTTGTCTTGGGTGGTTGTAGTMTCTAGGGGGTTTTGTTAGAGTGTATGGGTTTGTGTTGAGTGTAGGTGTCTAGGTATGTCTATGGTTGCCTGAATGGTTCTCAATCAGAGACAGCTGTCATTCATTGTCTCTGATTGGGAGCCATATTTAAGGCAGCCATAGGCATTGGGCTGTTGTGGGTAATTGTCTATGTTTAACGTTTGTAGCTTGTGTATGCACTAACGTTTGTAGCTTGTGTATGCACTAACGTTTGTAGCTTGTTGTTTTGTTTTGTAAAAGTGTTTGTTTTCGTGTTTCGTCTTCTGAAAATAAAAGAAGATGTATTTCTCTCACGCTGCGCCTTGGTCCACTCTTCTGCCTCATTACYACGATCGTGACAAGCATGTGAAAAGTCCTGTATGCTTTTGTCTGTCTGGGTGTTTGTGTAGTGTACATCCCAGTGCGTTGGTTCTTCAAACAATGTAAAAWAAAAKTWWAAAAAAACATTCAAAATGAATCGATAGAAAGGATATTGGGAACTATGCTCCAGTGGTAATGTTTCCTCTAGGTACATATCTGGAATGTTAGTGGGTTAGAGGTGGGTTACACACTCACTTTTCCACTAAGAGGGTTAGAGATGGGTTTCAACATGGATGGACTGGGACCAGAAATGGTCCCTGGCATTTCAAACACACCAGGAAATAGTTTTACTTGAGAGCACATTATTGGMGAAATAATGATAATTCTGAACAAAACCCCCAATTTAGACTAACTAAAGATTGGACCAGCCCATCTGCCATTTGCCCAAACTGCCTTATGGCCATTCAGTTTAATATTCCATCAAGTCTGCTATTATGCCATGTGAAACATAATACAATACCACATTACGGGTGGAGTATTTATCCAACAAAAACAGTTCTAGAACTGGGTTGAAGAGCAATCAAGTGGCGAAGTGGGACCTGAAGGTTCCTGCACACACAAATCCTGAGAGGTCAGATGGAATAATCGTCATTAAAAAATCCATACGAGGAAAGGTCTTGTAGGGATACATACAATTAACCAATTAGCTATTCAACTTCCTTCCCCATCTCTCTGTATTTACCCTGTGGTTTATCATTTTAACGCTGGCTATCCACTGATAGCTGGGCACACAGCCAAGCGGCATGGCAGTGAGTGTTATTTGGCATGAGCTGAAGACAAATTCCATCTGTTCCGGGGCATGTCAGTAGAATATAAGACCGATTTGGAGCACTTTGGTGTCACAGACACTATTCATTTACAGGAGCGGAATACAGAAGACACAGCCTATGTCTGTCATTTTAATGCAAGTTCAAATCTCACAGGATATTTATCAGCGTCTAACCTGTGGTTAAGGATAAGAACAAAATAGGAGTTGAGGGTTAAATAGCTGTATAATTAATATGTGTATGATTAGAACATACATGTTGGACATATAATTGGCCCAAAATTTTAAAAAAAATACAATCAAGAAAACAATTATGAATCATTCTAAATAAGTTATCAATCATTTTTTACTAACACTAGAGTAATATAATTGTACTTTAAAAAAATATATAATAATTATACGTAGTGCCACCTTGTGTGATCTGTTAAATAAAATAGCATGCCAACATGATGGAATGGAGGCGAATGTACACAAACTTTGGGGGAGGAAATAACCGAGAGAAAAATTGGCCACATTACTCAAAAGAAGTGGACTTTCTGTCAGGTCAAAGCTGAAGAGCAGCTTTTCATTTCTTCCTTCTGTTTGTTTTCCTCTCATATGTCCACATTGAGGAGTCCTTGCTGTTCTACGGCGGTGGGAAGAAAAATATTCAATTGTGACGCAGGACCTTTGTCATTACATGGCGGCTATTTATCAGAACAATTTTCGCCCAAAGGTGAAATGATCCATGACAAAAAGGGTCATTTTGGTTTCATTCAGGCTCCTATCCTAAGAGGTGGGGATGTCATCAGGCTATCCACAAGGTTAATCAGCCATTACCTGGCTGCAGCCTTCTGGGGGTAATCGGAATGATCCACGATAATGTGGGCCAGCCATGTTGATTATTGAAGGGGCTCAGATCTCCACTCCCTTGAGGCCTCTATGAACACCAGTGTCCAAATCCCAGCCCTACACCGCAAACTCCAAATGTCTGCTTCACTCCAGGCTGATAGCATCAGTTTGGGTCCTGATTCCATCAATTCAAAGGAGTACAATCTATACCGGCACAGCGCCACATTGCCGGGTAATCTCTTGTTGTTTCCTGTTCTTGCTAACTTGTGCAAGCTTTTCCCTGTAAAAGCTTTAAGGGATAATGCTCCTAGACAATAATAATTTGTTGCTGTGACCCAATTGACCCTTCACTAAGCCCCGCCCCAGAATTATGGGCAACCAATCAGAGCGCTCCAACGGATAGCAACTGTCATCTAGTCCAACACCTTGGACATGCTCACATTTGAAACACATGAAGTAGCGGTGCACGAGTCGACTCCCAAAACACGCTGAAACAGATGCGCACACATGTACACACCACCTCATTATTGCAAAGTCCTACTAGTAAGACTACATTTGCGTTCTAGAGGACTAACATGAGCATGATGGTGCCCATTTTCTCATCAACTTAGCCTTTAAAAGGCCTGTTGTTTGAATATAGAAGGTGATGCGTAGGAACTAGAATATTTCAGTAAAACAGTATTTCTGCTTTGCGCAACCTTGACGGATCCCATGGGATGATGCCGATAAACCTATTCTTTACCATGTCATATTCGGCACGGTTATTACTAGAGATGTTGGTTTTGTAATTATCATCAAAGCATGTGCGTTATTCCAGAGAATGATTTACACAGGCTTAGTTTTTCCAAACTGTCCCCTGTAATTCTTAATAATTGAATTGACTCTTGTGACGGAAGCCTGTAGGGTTTAATTGTAGGCATGAAGATATTTCAGCGTCGTGTGTAGAAGATAATAGGCTACACTGACAACTCGTGCTTGGCTGCCAAATCTATAGGTCTCCCCATAATATTTACATTGATGAAGTGTGATCATACTTTTTTTTACTTGACTGTGTTTATGGATGAGAAAGTGAACTTCCGATTTCCAAAAAGTTTAGCAAGGATGCTGCTTCGCGATCTATTGCCAAGGACAGGGTTCTCCAACCCTGTTCGTGTAGCGCTACCATCCTGTAGGTTTTCACTCCAACTCTAATCTAGCGCATCTGATTCAATAATTAGCTGGTTGATAAACTGAATCTGGTTAGTTACAACTGGGGTTGGAGCGAAAACCTACAGGAAGTTAGCTCTCCAGGAACAGGGTCGGAGTGCCCTGACCTAGGYCATCAACAGTCAGCCAGGGTTTCATTAAATAAGCTATAGGCACAATACTTTTTATTGCACATTTAGGGCTAATCAAATTGTATTTGTAACATGCGCCAAATACAACAGGTGTAGACCTTACAGTGAAATGCTTACTTACAAGCCCTTAACCAATAATGCAGTTTTAAGAAAATACAAAAAAAGTAAGAGATAAGAATAACAAATAATTCAAGCAGCAGTAAATAACAATAGCAGGGGGTACCGGTACAGGATCAATGTGCGGGGGCACCAGTGTCGAGGTAATTGAGGTACTATGTACATGTAGGTAGAGTTAATAAAATGACTATGCATAGATAATAACAGAGAGTAGCAGCAGCGTAGAGGAGGGTGTGGGGGGGGACAATGCAAATAGTCCGGGTTGCCATTTGATTAGCTGTCCAGGAGTCTTACGGCTTGTGGGTAGAAGCTGTTTAGAAGCCTCTTGGACCTAGACTTGGCACTCCGGTACCGTTTGCTGTGCGGTAGCAAAGAGAACAGTCTATGACAAGGGTGGCTGGAGTCTTTGACAATTTTTAGGGCCTTCCTCTGACACCGCCTGGTATAGAGGTCCTGGATGGCAGGAAGCTTGGCCCCGGTGATGTACTGGGACGTACGCACTACCCTCTGTAGCGCCTTGCGGTCGGAGGCTGAGCAGTTGCCTTACCAGGCAGTGATGCAACCCCATCAGGATGCTCTCGATGGTGCAGCTGTAAAACCTTTTGAGGATCTGAGGACCCATGCCAAATCTTTTCATTCTCCTGAGGGGGAATGAGTTTTATCGTGCCCTCTTCATGACTGTCTTGTTGTGATGTGGACGCCAAGGACGCTCTCAACCTGCTCCACTACAGCCCCATCAATGAGAATTAGGGGCGTGCTCGGTCCTCCTTTTCCTGTAGTCCACGATCATCTCCTTTCTCTTGATCAAGTTGAGGGAGAGGTTGTTGTCCTTGCACCACACGGTCAGGTCTCTGACCTCCTCCCTATAGTCTCATCGTTGTCGGTGATCAGGCCTACCACTGTTGTGTCATCAGAAAACGTAATGATGGTGTTGGAGTCGTGCCTGGCCGTGCAGTCATGAGTGAACAGGGAGTACAAGAGGGGACTGAGCACACACCCCTGAGGGGCCCCCGTGTTGAGGATCAGCGTGGCGGATGTGTTGTTACCTACCCTCACCACCTGGGGGCGGCCCGTCAGGAAGTCCAGGAACCAGCTGCATCGGGAGGTGTTTAGTCCCAGGGTCCTTATCTTTGTGATGAGCTTTGAGAGCACTGTTGTGTTGAACGCTGAGCTGTAGTCAATGAATAGCAATCTCACATAGGTGTTCCTTTTGTCCAGGTGGGAAAGGGCAGTGTGGAGTGCAATAGAGATTGCATCATCTGTGGATCTTTTTGGGGCGGTATGCAAATTGAAATGGGTCTAGGGTTTCTGGGATAGTGGTGTTGATGTGAGCCATGACTAGCCTTTCAAAGCATTTCATGGCTACAGACTTGAGTGCTACGGGTCTGTAGTCATTTAGGCAGGTGACCTTGGGCACAGGGACTATGGTGGTCTGCTTGAAACATGTTGGTATTACAGACACAGAGTTTGAAAATGTCAGTGAAGACACTTGCCAGTTGGGCAGCGCATGCTCGGAGTACACGTCCTGGTAATCCATCTGTCCCTGCAGCCTTGTGTCCCTGCAGCCTTACTTGCCTCGATGCAAGCATAGAAGTTATTTAGCTTGTCTGGTAGGCTCGTGTCACTGGGCAGCTCTCGGCTGTGCTTCCCTTTGTAGTCTGTAATAGTTTGCAAGCCCTGCCACATCCGACGAGCGTCGGAGCCGCTGTAGTACGATTCGGTCTTAGTCCTGTATTGACGCTTTGCCTGTTTGAAGGTTCGTCGGAGGGCATAGTGGGATTTTTTTATACGCTTCCGGGTTAGAGTCCCGCTCCTTGAAAGCGGCAGCTCTACCCTTTAGCTCAATGCGAATGTTGCCTGTAATCCATGGCTTCTGGTTGGGGTATGTACGTACAGTCACTGTGTGGACAATGTCCTCGATGCACATATTGCCAGTGACTGATGTGGTGTACTCCTCAATGCCATCGGAAGAATCCCGGAACATATTCCAGTCTGTGATAGCAAAACTGTCTTGTAGTTTAGCATCTGCTTCACCTGACCACTTTCTTATAGACCAAGTCACTCGGTGCTTCCTGCTTTCATTTTTGCTTGTAAGCAGGAATCAGGAGGATAGAATTATGGTCAGATTTGCCAAATGGAGGGCGTGGGAGAGCTTTGTACGTGTCTCTGTGTGTGGAGTAAATGTGTTCTACAATTTTTTTCCCCTCTGGTTGCACATTTAACATGCAGATACAAATGAGGTAAAACTTGTTTAAGTTTCCCTGCATTAAAGTCTCCAGCCACTAGGAACGCCTCCTTTGGATGAGCGTTTTCCTGTTTGCTTATGGCGGTATACAGCTCATTGAGTGCGGTTTTAGTGCCAGCATAGGTCGGTGGTGGTATGTAGACAGCTACGAAAAATACAGATGAAAACTCTCTTGGTAGATAGTGTGGTCTCTAGCTTCTCATGAGATATTCTACCTCAGGCGAGCAATACCTCGAGACTTCCTTAGATATCGTGCACCAGCTGTTGTATACATATATGCATAGGCCCCTGCCGAGTGTCTTACCAGAGGCTGCTGTTCTATCTTACTGATAGAGTGTATAACCCGCCAGCTGTATGTTCTTAATGTCGTCGTTCAACCACGACTCTGTGAAACATAAGATATTACAGTTTTTAATGTCTCGTTGGTAGGATACACATGCTTTCAGTTCGTCCCATTTATTTTTCAGCGATTGAACGTTAGCTCGCAGGACGGAAGTGAAAGGCAGATTAGCCACCCGTCGCTTGATCCTCACAAGGTACCCTGATCTTTTTCCACAAAATGTCAGTTTCCTTTTCCAGCGATTGATGGGGATCTGGGCCTGGTCGGGTGTCTGTAGTATATCCCTCCCGTACGACTCATTGAAGAAAAACTCTCTCTAATCTGAGGTGAGTAATTGCAGTTCAGATGTCCAGAAGCTCTTTTCGGTCATAAGAGACGGTAGCAGCAACATTATGTACAAAACAAGTTACGAACAACGCAAAAAAACAAACAAAATAGCATGGATGGTTAATAGCCGATAAGATGGCAACCACCCCCTCCGGCACCATTAAACTGATGCATTTGGCGATGTTCAACTTCAATTCATTGGCACCATGAAGAATAGCTTAGCCATACTTATTGATTGTCTAATATATAGTTTAATATATTTTTGGTTAATTTACGAGGCATTGCTAGACAAGACATTGCTGGATACAGATTACCAAGATATAACCTGTGCTCACAGTTCTGACTGTCTGTCTGCCTCCCCCAATCCTCTCTTTCCCTCGCTGGATCGCCTGCTCCTCTTTCTCTTCGCCATGAAAAACGCTAGTGTGTATTCAGTCTTCGGTCTGTTGCATGTAGAATAGCTCAGCCTACTCAATGATAGCCCCTACTTGTGCGAGACATATTTTACATCTTTCTTTTTTTTTACCGATGCAAGTTTCCGACTGTCTGCCTGGTGGCCAACACGCTTACCTATGCCTGGCTGTCCCACCTCCCATCTCTCCCTCGCTAGCTCACTCTTTAGTTGCTGTGAAAGATGCAAGAGTTTGTGTTCTCGAAGTACACTACGCAAAATAGTTTCCTCCGTTGCAAAGATCCTGAATATTAGGAGTCTATTCCTGGCGGAATCGAAGCTTGACACCCAGAAATGAGAGCTGACACCGTGAGTCGAGGGGCAAGGTGTCGAGGAATTTATTATTTTGGAGGTGACTCCCCATCACTACATGAAAGCCATTGAGGGTTTTACAAAAACTGTGTTTTCCTTCAAAGACACACTGTTTAAATGGCTAAATAATTGAATAGTGAACCAAGGGTACTTGCTACTGTGATTCCTGAAATGCAGCGCCTGTTGGAGTACTTTTTAAACCCGGAATTACATTTGTTACATCGTTTGCTAGCTCAGCAGTTAGCTAGCTAACTAGTTCTCAGTCTTATTGACCACCAAACGTTGTTAACGCTAGCTAGCTAGTTAATATTACTATTTTTTTTTCTCCAAATTAATGTTATTTAGCTTAGTTAGCCATGTTATGAATACAACTCTCATCGGCATCAGGAAACAATTTGAGAGAGCACTAGAAAGCCCCAAAAGTGTTTAGTAACTTTGGCTGCATGCTGACAGTGCATTCAGAGCCATCCAGTGGCTAGCCTCACTACAACCTTCATTTTACCAGGTTCCTGTGAAGCGACTGTAATAACAGTCCACCACAACATACCCGAGAGTCTCCTGATTAGCAAGGGGTAGTCTGTGTTCAATTTCATTGTGTATTAAAACACCGTTTTAGATCATTGTGAGGGGATTTTGCCAGTGGTCAGAAGGGGGAATTGGGTTTCCTGGGAAAATGTTGTCCGAGGTTGCAAAAGTAACCAAGATGGGCGGGGGTTAGCGAAGGGTCAATTGAGTTACACTTGACTAAATACATCTTATGATTTCTTAATGAAGCCTTTATTAACACTACATTACGGTAGCTCTAAGGAGCAAAGTACTTCACAAGGCGAAAGGAGGATATACATGTTTTATCTGGTGCTTTGCCAATTGTGGCATACTCTTCTGCCACCCGTTGCCTACTCTTCTGCCACCCGTTGCATACTACTTCTGGCCACCCGTCCTGCCATACTCTTCTGCACCGTTGCATACTCTTCTGCCACCCGTTGCATACTCTTCTGCCACCCATTTGCCATACTCTTCTGCCACCCGTTGCCATACTCTTCTGCCACCGTTGCATAACTCTTCTGCCACCCATTGCATACTCTTCTGCCACCCATTGCATACTCTTCTGCCACCCATTGCATACTCTTCTGCCACCCGTTGCCTACTCTTCTGCCACCCGTTGCATACTCTTCTGCCACCCATTGCATACTCTTCTGCCACCCGTTGCATACTCTTCTGCCACCCGTTGCTTATGTGACTTATGTTGATCGCTTGAGGGTTACATCAATATGTGGCATTTTGCCAGAAAAGCTTGTGGTTTAGGCGTGTGGTTAAGCTTTTACAGCCATATATAGGGTAAGTTACATTACCTGTTACTTGACCATAACCTCAACCCTTACCTAAAGCTAATAAAATGGCCTTCTTGGTTGTCAGGCAATCATACATGAAAGGGAGGTGACGTGAAAACAGGTGTCTGAATGTTGTATACCTACTCTCCTACTGTAACAGATCTGTCTCATTCAAAAGTAGGTTGACACTACTCAGCATCGAGGAGATGGATTGGGGGTGAGGCCCTGCGATAGACGAGACCTGTCAAGGTGGTGTACTTTATATCAAGCTGCTTCACGTAACAGAAACAGGTACGTTCTGGCTCGGGATGAGGCTACTTACGATATTATCATACATCTGCATATTGTGTAACACTACAGCATCCCTTCACTTCACAGTTACCAGATTCTTGTTTTTCCGCTTTCAATGGGCCTAGTGTGTACAGCAGCTCTTTACAGAATACATCAACAACACAAGACTTTATAAATTGTTTTCAAAAAGTCTTTATTACTCAATACAGTATGAAATTCCTATTGCTTTGGTATAATATTATTTACATACTGTAACTGGTCTGTCCGTAGATGAAGGTGCAATCTGCAGGAGCTACACACATTTTTGGACATATACATGTATATGTACCCATTGATTCTTGAAGAACAACGTACAAATGCCTCATGACCTTAGTTCAACTGTCGTACCCCGTCAGAACCAAAATATAAGCTTGTTTTACTCCAGTGTTTGTTAAACGAAGTAAATGGTCAGAACTATCATTTTGTCCCTGCATCCATAGCRCTGTCTATGACTTTGAGAGTGCTACATTTCTCCAGCCCATTTCTCGACATTTCTCTTGTTATTGTTTCCGCTGCTGATTCCCGCTTTAACAGTCGTCGTGGTCAATTAAAACACACATCGACATACACTCTTAAACATGTACATTTTCCCAGCGAGATAACATTACACTACCAACGGTTACTCTCATTCAGCATGGTCAACTCAAGACTTTTATAACGCCTACATATCCATTGTATTGTTAACAAAAACCTAAATAATATTCATGCCTCCTGTATTTTTTCAGATTTGAACAAAAATGTGCTCCACTTAAAAATTAAAAAAAACAGAAAGTGCCTTTTGTTCATACTGCACACACTGTACATGCAGTGGGCCATTAAGCCTACTCACTGGTGCACCAATACACATGTTGTATTCCACCTAAAGCACTGAGCACAGCCTCAAAGGTTGAGGACCAATGTACACAGTACATTTTGTAAGACTTAAGGCTACAGTACAATATCTCAAGAGCACATGCTCTACCAGTCCTGTGTAACATGCTTTCTATATAGATGAGGCCTCTGCCGTTTAAAGCAATTTACAATCATTTCGCATAATTTTAGGCTTAAATCGGGATGTCAATTGTGTTGACCAAATGGGGGGGTCACACAAACTGGCTAGACATAAAGCCAGGGATGTAGTGGTATTATTAAAATGGGTAGATGCTGAACACCAATCAAGATGATGGGCGGTGAGTGTCGCACATGCTAACYCTAGCAAGCCTAATTTAGTATGATAGGTGATATCTAGCCATAGCTACAGTAAGCCACACATTTTGGCTGGACACCTAGCTATTTGCAGGCCCTGAATCACAACACGGGCCATCATATTTCACATGAAAAGGAACAAACTATTGTACATTATGCTGTAAAGTTGTTCAAACTAGTTTATATTACATAGCAGGGCTCTATTCAAGTCACTTGAGGATTGCAGTGCCTACAGACCCAACATAACATATTGTAAAAAACAAAATACAACATTTTTGTCAGAACAGATTAGATCCCCTTTTCTCAGATCCAGACTACAAGGCCAGAAATAATCAGGGACTGATTGCGACCTAACACAGTGAGTGGAATCTCTGGCAAATAAGTTACATTAATCAATCAATTAACCACCAGGGAGAAAAGAAAACCAACAGTACCGTGGACCTCCAGATTCATATGCAGCTTTTTGTACTTTTTGTATGTTTTTCAAAAGAAATATATATGCCAGACACATYCTACCTATGTTTATGACACAAATTATATACGTGACTGGCTACAATTGAATACGTTTGAGTGATGGAACTGCTGAGTTCAGCAATCAATAAAATCAAAAAAATCATTAACAGTACAATCCCATCATTACCTTGTGTTTGTTGTTTTTTTGTCATTAGCGCTTTGTCATCTTGACACTTTTGAAAACTGTCTCCTGAAAATACTTGAATACAATAATTGAGTTTCCTCAATCTGTGATTACAATCTCAGATCAACACAAAAATGCACTCTTCATCTCTCTTTATCTTTGTACTGTAAAGGTACAGATGGGGAAGTCACATCATGACATTTCATAGAACTAATATATTCGACAAAACATTAGAAATGGTACAAAATAACAGGGTTTTTTCACACCCTTTTCTCCCCACTCTCAGTCCATAGGCGTATTTGAGATGGTAAATGGCGAAAATATGTATAACATTGTGCAGAGCCCGTCCTCAAGACGGACTAGTAGCTCCTGTGGCTCCACTTCCGAAGAGTCAGGAGGCTTTCAAAGATTTCCCTCTATGCCTCCTGTCCATCATACTGGCAAGAGGCAAGCCTCATAACAGCACTAAATCCACTTTGACGGCCCCTCTGGATCCACCTCCCCTCCCTGTAATTGGTTCCTAGAGGTCGTAACCCCTGACGGCCCCAGACCTTCGCCGTTGTAGTGGGCCACTAGCGACACCATGTTGGGCTTGACCATGTCAGAGGAAGCGGGGACGGCTGCGTACACAGTTGCGTTCCCCAGCTGGGGGACGACGCTGGTGGGCTGCCCGAGGGAGGCCACCTCGAAGGTGATGTTGTTGTCGTTGGTTTTGTGGGTGCCACCACGGACAGCTTTGGTCGGCGCCTTGGAGGAGCTCCTGACGCTGGAACCCCTCTGGGGCTCTTGGCACCTCAGCAGGGCTCGGAAGCACCTGTAGAACTGGCATACCGGTGAACAAACACATACACACATGCCCACGTTCAAACACATCCCCAACATACGGACGGACAAACAGAAAAAAAGATGGGGAGACAGAAAGACGTGAGTCAAGCTGGACTAACTGTACAGCATCTGTTTGCTCGAATGCTGAATTATCAGAAAAATGAACAATAATGAATGGTGAGGCTACAAAACTCCAACCCAACCAGTCATTGCCTTCCTTAAAAAGGGGGAAACAAATCATGTATGTGCTGCTGTTACTCTTTATCCGTCACAAGCAGCAGGATTAAGGTTTAAGGACCATTATACCAATGTACCAACTTCAAGGTGTTTCCTACCCCAACTCCACAAAGATCACTTATAGATGCTTATGTACCTACTTGACGTTGTTTCCCCATCCCACCTCCGCAGGCACAACCTCCTAAACCCTCCTACTTCCTGCGGACAAACAAAGGGTCCATACAAGTTGCACCTTTCTCACCAGGGAAATTAATTCTCCCATTCTCTTGTTCCCTCTATCTCTGAGAAGTGCAATGGTGAATAATTATAGTAATTATAGAGTAACCCAGAACCGTCTGGTTGGATACCTCCTTTTCCTCTTCTCTCCCTTCTCTCACTCCCTATCGTTCGTCGAGCTTGTTGTCTCACCTTGCCTTTTCACATAGAACAATGCTGAGAGACACTCATTATTTGTACATTTCCCAAATGGTATTAAATGCTGAACTAATTCGCTTCTCATTCAAGAATGAGTATTTGATAATGTGAGGCGCAGGAAACCTTGACTGGCTATATAAAAAGCCTGATAAAATAATAGGACAACAGAGACTCTTTTCTCATACGTACCCTAACCACTACATCATACTCCCGTCCCATACGGATGAGTAATGATTACAAAATGGACTAGATAGCTGGTCTCAAGACGCTCTGCATGGTAAAGGAAGGAGTGAGGTCCTAATAGCTGTTATAACTCATATCATAACTTGAAACGCTACTCACATTCGCAGTGACTCCACTATCCCCTTAATCCACCAACAAAGTAACTTGTATATACTTATATGATTTTTATGAAGTGTTTGTAAAAGTTATACGACAACATTATATAAACATTTCGGAAAACATTTCGGAAAAGAAGAGTCAGCAGCTGCCTGCKGCAGATGAGCATGGAAATTCATTRTTTTMMGGGGGGGGYGTTATAGAAGGAAATRTGCATGAACATGCCATCCATATTTAAAATCTACAAACTGATCAGGAAACCACTGGTGCTGTGTTTCAAAGTCAACAAAGCTCAAAGACAAGAGCTCAAAGTGKAGATATTGAATTTAGCACTTGTTGGAGGCAGACAGACAGAGTGAATTATTAAAAAACTTCAGATCCAGTTWTGAAAGCACAACAAGACACTGAGGGTATTTGGTTCCTTTTTATTCCAGGCGTACACACATACAGACGGAGACAGAGACCTTGGTAGAAAAGGCCTTACGTCCCAGGCTGAACTTTAACAACCCTCCCGTCCCATACCGTCATCTTAAGGGCTCTGACGTCACCTCCCTTGAGAAAACGTAGTGTACTTAGTATACTCTGCGAGTTTCATGTATACTTATAGTCTACTACATTTTCTCAAGAGACGTAAAAAAGAAGAGTGTCCTACGGCACCGCTGCCTCTTCAGAGGGAATACACAAAGACAACAGACACACACACACAGAAAAGATCATCCAGACAAAACATAGACACAGTAACACAGATCCACCTTGTGTTGACCCACAGTACATGCATTGGCAAAGTAAACACAATCCCCATTTTATAAGGTCAAATTGGAGAGACTAAAGACTGGCACGGGGTGTATAAAGCATAGAAACGCTATGATCTTGTTGAGCATACCCTGATTTTGTCAGCTGTCAAAACACAAACCCTGCTGAGGCACTGAGAGGATTGGATAGATGAGTGAGTTATGGAAAGCAGAGCAGGAGACACAGCATAAGGTCATTTATGAGTGAAATATGGAAACTTCAAAAGTTTTTCATGGATTTGGACTATTCTGGTCATGTTCATGACAGATGACAGCTGGATCTAGACGTCTGGATGAAAATATATGCAACCTAGATGTCACGAAGAGGGGTAGAGGAGTTAGTGAACTCCGAGGCTAGCTCAGCAAACACAAGGGTTTATATAAGGCCAGGATTCAATCTGTGCGCTCTAGTCGACAATGCAGCTTTTAAAGGCAATGCTACCGCATTCGCAGAGATGGCATTTAAGGTAAAGGCTGTCTGTGCGCTCTAGTCGACAATGCAGCTTTTAAAGGCAATGCTACCGCATTCGCAGAGATGGCATTTAAGGTAAAGGCTGTCTGTGCGCTCTAGTCGACAATGCAGCTTTTAAAGGCAATGCTACCGCATTCGCAGAGATGGCATTTAAGGTAAAGGCTGTCGGCTCAATTGAAAATTGCCTTTAAATGTCAAGCGCGCTATAGCATTTTTCCCAAACTCTGGCGTGTGTTTTCCCCTTAGTTCGGTTAGTTTGGACTGGTGGGAGTACTCTTTCTGCACTCTGAAGCGCACTAAACAACGCACCATTCGCTCAAAAAGGATGGTCTCAGTGCGATTCCATTCCTATCACGGTGCTGTTCGCTGCAGGTGAGAAGGCAGTGAGAAAGCAGTCTGGACCAAACACAGGAAAAGAACCGGAGGCCCAGTATTATTGGTTGTTTGACTGCGAGCATTTTATAAAATGCACTCAGTACCATAACTTGATATATCTGAAACATTATATGAGTAGCAGCGCATTCATGAGCGCATCGGATGCAGATTAAGGGAGATMGGGGCTATACGGGGATATAGGTGTCACGTATACTCCCTCTCCGGTCGCTAGGTCATCAGGCTGCTGATTATCCCGCACACCTGTCACCATCGTTAAGCGCACCAGCGCCTCATGACACTCACCTGGATAATCACCTCCTTGATTATCTTCCCTACATCTGTCACTCCCCTTGGTTCTTTCCTCGGGTGTTATTGACTCTGTTTGATGCCGGTGCGTTGCTTGTGTTTTTGTGTTTATTGTTTTGTTTATCTATTAAAACACACACTCCCTGTACTTGCTTCCCGACTCAGCGCACTCGTTACAATAGGCTATTGAATAAAGGCTATTCACGTCGCACTTAGAGCGGCTATTGAGAAGAATCCTCCCGCATGTTGTTGGAAGACCAAAGCAAAAGTAATATGAAGTTTGGGAGTGAGAAAGGAAATCTTCTACATAATCARAGATGGATTTAAACAAATGACTTGCGTTAACTCGTGGTTTTGTTGAGGCATTTTAGTTTGTTTGAAATTTGGCAAGGTGAAGCCAACCAGACCAAATGAGAAAAACACAATGTACAAATAATCTCACGCTGATTTAGAAATATAGCTCGAACAATGTGTGAAGACGCCCTATTTTTAGTAGCTTGTTTTTAATTCAAGCTCTGTCAAGATTGGTTGTTGATCATTGCAAGACAGACATTTCTTGCCATAGAGTTTCGTGCCGATTTTAAGTCAAAACTGTAACTAGGCCAATCAGGAACATTCAATGTCATCTTGGTGTGAAACTCCAGTGTATATTTGGTAGTGTGTTTCAGGTTATTGTCCTGCTGAAAGGTGAATTTGTCTCCCAGTGTCTGTTGTAAAGCAGACTGAACCAGATTTTCCTCTAGGATTTTGCCTGTGCTTAGCTCTATTCTGTTTCTTTTTATCCTAAAAAGCTTCTTWCTCCTTGCCGATGACAAGCATTCCCATAACATGATGCAGCTACCACCATACTTGAAAATATGAAGTGTGGTACTCAGTGATGTGTTGTGTAGGATTTCCACCAAACATAACGCTTTGTATTCAGGACATAAAGTTAATTTCTTTGCCACATTTTTCACATTTTTTTCTTTAGTGCCTTATTGCAAACKAGATGTATGTTTTGGAATATTTGTATTCTGTAGAAGCTTCCTTCTTTTCACTTCATTTATGTTAGTATTGTGGAGTAACTACAGTGTTGTTGATCCATCCTCAATTTTCTCTTATCACAGCCATTAAACTCTGTAACGGTTRTAAAGTAACCATTGGGCTCATGGTGAAATCCCTGAGTGGTTGTATTGTGTATATTTGTAGTGACTGGGTGTATTGATATAACTTCACAATGCTCAAAGGTATTTTCAATGTCTACTTAAAAAAAATCTACCAATAGGTGCCCTTACGTGCGAGGCATTGGAAAACCTCCCTAGTCTTTGTGGTTGAGTCTGTGTTTGAAATGCACTGCTTGACTGAGGGACCTTACAGATAATTGTATGTGTGGGATACAGAGATGAGGTAGTCATTAAAAATCATGTTAGTCCATGCAACTTCTAATGCGACTTGTTAAACAGATTTTTGCAACTGAACTTATTTAGACTTGCCATAACAAAGTGGTTGAATACTTATTGACTTAAAACATTTCAGCTTTTCATTTTTAGTAATTTGATAAATAAAAAATGTAGATTATTACACTTTAACATGATGTGGGGTATTGTGTGTAGGCCAGTAAAATAAAATCTATATTTAATCAATTTTAAATTTAGGCTGTAATACATCAACATTTGGAAAAAGTCAAGGGGTGTGAATACTTTCTGAAGGCACTGTAAGTATCGCCTTCTTTTTCTCTGATAAACCTGCTGGACTGTTTGCCATAATTCTAACATCAGTTGTCCCAGGTCTACACCTGTGCCTATGGGGGTTTGGGGTACAAGCAAAAGGTTGTTTCTGGATGGGGTCACACGTTTGCAGTCGATAATAAACCCAAGCTCTAAGCCAGCGAGCACATATTTTGTGAGCACATATTTTACATTACATGTACCCATCTACACATTCATTAGGCCTTAAATGTAATGCCTTTCAATGCTCCTCAGGGGAGGCGGAGATGCAGAGTCACCTGCTTTTCTTTTCAATGCGTGTTTAATTAAAGTCATAATTTGGATAAAAGGTCTGAATACAAAAGGCGAGACAAGCAGGAGGGGGGTGCTTAGTAGGCGCTACATTGCACATTGCTCTCTGCATTCAATAATGAACGCTTGTTGCCCTCAAGGGACAGCTGACAGTTTGTAGCCCTCCAGGGTCTCACTACTGAACTTTGATTAGGACACAGTACACATCCTTCATTCTCTGGTTAACCTGAGTCACCTGGACTCATTTGGGGAATGAGTGGTTCTTTAATAAGGCACCCTCGTTTTTCAAATGTAATTTAAACAAGTTAAGGCAAGTGACATTGGGGATATTTCTGAACCATAGACTTTATAGTTCAAGGGCCAACCCCCAATACACTTTATACCTCCAGTGGTAGCTAGAAACGTAGAAACTGTAAAGTCCTGGGGGGGGGGGGGGCGAAATCAAAATCAACATTATGGTGTAGTTGATGGTTTATTTGTTCCAATCTTTTCCTCTCAGTCTATGCTTGTTTCTTTTTGCAATTTTAACCATACCCCATCTGCAACATCCATGGCCACCTCAACTGTACTGAGAGGAAGAGAAGTAGAAAATTGTACTCACCGTAAGCAAAGTGCCATACCCCCGTCTAGAGGGGAATGATCTGTCTTCTCTGATAATTGTTACCATACGTCTTCATGGGACAAACACATGCCGCTACTTGTGTCTGTACAGCATTTTTAGTCTTCAACTCGCCTCAACTCACAGTTTCCATAGTAACGGGCTGGGAGGAATTGAAGACTGAAAATGACACACAGGACATTCGTGTCTCCGTTGAGTGGATGAGTGGGCTCAAATCTTCCTGAAAGGTCAGCCATTGGTGGGATACACAGGGAGGAGAATGCATAATTGAAAGTGCCAGGAAGGGACAGTGGAGCATTCGTACTGTCATTACATACCATTATATCTAAATATATATTGCATTAATATTAAACTTGTGAGCAATACACCTTCAGTGAAGACATAGAGGGTTTTCAACTCAGAAAACCAGTGTTTTACTGTTGAGTAAATGTTGCACTTGATAGACATAATGTTGGACTGGTGTAGGAAATAGTTTACAAGAAGTCAAGGTTTCTCTCTCTCATATCTTATGGCAGCGTTTCCCAAACTTGGTCCTGGGGATACCATACAAGTATAACCACTATTGGTATTACAAGAAGAAGACATTTGTTTTTCATGGTTTTCCACCCAACCACCCAATACTGACACACACACACGCAAGTGATTGTCGTTCGCAAAATGAACGGCTCTTTTTGACCGGATCATTTTGGCGAATGTCAGGAAGCGAATCACATCGGTGGCTCCCTGATTTGCATACTGCTACTACTGCTTTTTGAGCTCAAAACAACGTTTTTTCTGCAGATAAGTTACAAAATAATTATCTAAAGTGGGTGCACCCTCACTACAGAAACAATAAATAGTGGGGAGAGCTCGTCAGTGTAAAAACAATCTTTGCAGGCCATGTATTTGAACATGCATTTCACAATCTGACATAATGGTAGCTTACCTTTGGGGCTTGACATTGGAGATTTTTTTCATGGTTCTAGGTGAATTTTTAAGCATTTTGAACAAAGAACCGTTTGGGAGCCATGTTCCCCCGTGATGAAAGGGGGGCATGACTTTGGGAGCCAAATGAGCCGGCTCTTTTACATGAACGGAGCCAAATGAACTCGAGAATGCCTATTACAAACACACACACATTGCGCCCAGTGAGCAGTTAATTGCCTTACTCAAGGGCACAACGGCTGGAGATGGCAGCTAGGATACTGATGCTGGTCGGCTCATTTCCCACCAGATTTTTCTCATCTGACCTGGGATTCGAATTGGCAATTATCTTGTTGCTGGCTCGGCTCTCTAACCTCTGGGCTACCTTCCGCCCACATATTATTTGACTGAATACTTCAAGTTCTATTGAGGTTTTCTTTCATTTATGAGTCTCATACAAGATGACATGCTCCAGTTCACTAAACAAAGTTTAAACAATGTATTGTGTTTCCAGTCAAAACTCATGACACGCCCGTGTCCATTAGACAACGTCATCCCGCCCTGGGATTCTCCCATCTCCAGCGCTACACGATAAATAGCCACTGTCTTAGTGTTTTACACCCACTGAAAGAAGCTGACAGTGCTTTACTTTACCACTTATTCTGACCCCTTTGATGAAAAGAGATGACTGCGTGAAACAGTGCGAATCAGAACACATCAGTAAAAAGCGATGTGATTAATCATACTCAGAAATAATGCAGCCACGATCCAGCCCTTCATCATTAGGACAGAAGGAAAGCAAATGCATGTAAACGAGGCTTTACCGCAATTAATAACTCTGAAAGGGACTCCAAGATGCGCCAAGGCCATTCATAAGACAGAATGGCAAAGTTTTACATCCCTTAAGGGGATTCAATCATTTTTCACCTGCAAAACAATGCTCTTTTGAATAATCTTAACTTCGGAAACTTTGTTCTTTGTTGTCCAACAAACACCAAAAGGCATTCATGTCTGAAATTTTAGTCAAACATTTCATCACACTTTTTTCTGGAGCTCACGGCCAATCTCCCACTACCACAAATAAAACCTTCTGAATAATTCAACAACAATATCTGTCCGTGAGAGGAATACATTTGGTAACAATAACATAAACAAGGGAGCAGAGGAAGACATATCACAATATATACCAGGGTCTATACCTGATCAATTATTTGGGTAATGTCTGTACTGATCTCGCCTTCTGGATGGTAGCGGTGTGAACAGGCAGTGCCTCGGGTGGTTGTTGTCCTTGATCTTTTTGGCCTTCCTGTGACATCGGTTGTTCTAGGTGTCATGGAGGGCAGGTAGCTTGCCCCCGGTGATGCGTTGTGCAGACCGCACCACCCTCTGGAGAGCCTTGCGGTTGAGGGCGGTGCAGTTGCTGTACCAGGCTGTGATACAGCCCGACAGGCTGTAAAAGTATGTCAGGGTTTGGGTGACAAGCAAAAATTCTTCAACCTCCTGAGGTTGAAGAGGTGCTGTTGCACCTTCTTCACCACACTGTCTATGTGGGTGGACCATTTTAGTTTGTCTGTGATGTGTACGCCGAGGAACTTAAAACTTTTCACCTTCTCCACTGCTGTCCCGTCGATGTGGATAGGGGGGGTGCTCCCACTACTGTTTCCTGAAGTCCACAATCATCTCCTTTGTTTTGTTGATGTTGAGTGAAATGTTGTTTTCCTTACACCACACTCCGAGTGCCCTCACCTCCTCCATGTAGGCTGTCTCGTCGTTGTTGGTAATCAAGCCCACTACTGTAGTGTCGTCTGCAAACTTGATGATTGAGTTGGAGGCGTGTATGGCCACGCAGTCGTGGGTGAACAGGGAGTACAGGAGGGAGCTGAGCATGCACTTTTGTGGGGCCCCAGTGTTGAGGGTCAGCGAAGTGGAAATGTTGTTTCCTACCTTCACCACCTGGGGGTGGCCCGTCAGAAAGTCCAGGACTCAATTACACAGGGCGGGGTTGAGACCCAGGGCCTCCAGCTTGATGATGAGCTTGGAGGGTACTATGTTGTTGAATGCTGAGCTGTAGTCGATGAACAGCATTCTAACATAGGTATTCCACTTGTCCAGATAGGATAGGACAGTGTGCAGTATGATGGCGATTGGGTCGTCTGTGGACCTGTTGGGGGGGTATACAAACTGAAGTGGGTCTAGGGTGGCCGGTAAGGTGGAGGTGATATGATCCTTGACTAGTCTCTCAAAGCACTTCATGATGACAGAAGTGAGTACTATGGGGCGGTAGTCATTTAGTTCAGTTATCTTTGCCTTCTTGGGTACAGGAACAATGGTGGCCATCTTGAAGCATGTGGGGACAACAGACTGGGATAGGGAGCGATTGAATATGTCCGTAAACACACCAGCCAGCTGGTCTGCGCATGCTCTGAGGACGCGGCTAGGTATGCCGTCTGGGCCAGCAGCCTTGCGAGGGTTAACACGTTTAAATGTTTTACTCACGTAGTCCGTGATTTTCTGTAGACCCTGCCACATACGTCTCATGTCTGAGTCGTTGAATTGCGACTCCACTTTGTCCCTGTATCGGCATTTCGCTTGTTTGATTGCCTTGCGGAGGGAAAAACGACACTGTTTATATTCAGCCATATTTCCAGACCTCTTTCCATGGTTAAATACGTTAGATCGCACTTTCAGTTTTGCATGAATGCCGCCATCCATCCATGGTTTCTGGTTAGGGTAGGTTTTACTAGTCACAGTGGGTACAACATCTTCAATGCACTTCTTTATAAACTCACTTACATAGTCAGCGTATAGGTCGATGTTGTTCTCTGAGGCTGACCGGAACATATTCCAGTCCGCGTGATCAAAACAATCTTGAAGCGTGGATTCCGATTGGTCAGACCAGCGTTGAATGGTTCTAGTCACTGGTACATCCTGTTTGAGTTTCTGCCTTTAAGATTGTAGGAGCAAGATGTCGTCGGGGTCAAATTTGCCGAATGGAGGGCGGGGGAGGGCTTTGTATACATCCCCGAAGTTAGAGTAGCAGTGATCGAGTGTATTACCCCTGCGCGTAATGCAATCAATATGCTGATAGAATTTAGGTAGCCTTGTTCTCAAATGTGCTTTGTATACACGCACACACAAAGTACAATGTGACAGTACTTGTGATTGAGTTACAAAAGTTTCCCTCCTCTAAGTTGGCACTGCCTTGGTGTTTCTGGGTATATTAAAGTCCCTAACAACAGCTGCATTCAGAGAAATACCCCATTTTTTTTACCTTCTTCATCCACTATGCCCACTGTAAGACCAGCTGATAATTTGAGTTAGTCTGACAAGCTGATAATGGAACACTACCAATCGGATAACATCACATGAAAGTGTAGCCAATACATTTGATTAGAGCGATCTCATCAGAAAAAGTGGACAAGCACTAGGTGGGTTGTTAATTATTCTGTCCCACACCAGATGCTGAAGGTGCAGGACGTTTCACACGTTGGTAAAGATACAAGATCGACCATTGTTCTTGTTGATGTCTCATTGACAAAGAGAAAACAAAGTCAATTGGTGCTTCTTACCAGCACTCAGGCTAAGACCCAGATGCAAACACAGGAGGTGGATAGTACGAGTCTCAGAGTTTATTACAGTACAAGGGGCAGGCAAAAGAGTCGTAATCCAAATCAGAGTCAGGCAGGTACAGGACAGGCAGAAAGGGCAGAACTGGGATAAACTAGAGCACAGGAAACACGGGAACATGCTGGTAGGACTTGACGGGACAAGACGAACTGGCAACAGACAAACAGAAGACGCAGATGTAAATACACAGGAGATAATGGGGACAAATGGGAGACACCTGGTGGGGGGTGGAGACAAGCACAAGACAGGTGAAACAGATCAGTCATTAATTTACCTATATGCAATCATCATAACTTCATCATAGCAAACATAGGGTAAGCTGGTCAAAATAAATGTTTGAACCGGGTGTATGACCGATTTCTAGAGAGAAGGACTGTGAAGGTGAAATCTTCAGAGAGTTGGTCATTACTGCATTTCTGGTTTGAGTCGTTAGTGAGGAGGATGCCATGTCTCCTCTTAATAATTTTAGTAGATGACCTCTAAATATGTTAATTGTCTCCGATTGATTGGCTGTTTGCTTATCAGGATATACAGTAACGGACAGTCAACGCTCTGATGAAGGTTCAACATCGTAGACGAAATTCATCAGCAGACATGGCCTAAGACATATAAATGGAGACGTCTTCACATAAAAATGAGGAGCATTGACTAGATGACAGATGTGAGGAGTACCATGCTAAAATGTCACTGACCATGTCTCACAGTCAAGCGCTTAACTTGCGGGGGGACGGGGGTCATGCCCCATCCAATATTTGAGACAGGTCAATTTGACGTCCTCAGTAATATACCATGATTCATTTGATTGACAGGAAATTATTTTCCCACCGTAAAGTGTCAGAAAGCCACTGGCTTTCTGTGTCTTTTACACCACACAGTGGTACTAATTTCCTCCTTTTACGATTGGACACCCCCCCCACCCCCCTCCGCAGCTAATTATGATTTTGGTTTGGCGTGGTCCTCCGAAGCCTTGGTTTGTGGAGGGAAAAGAAATTGAGCAAGGCTAACTTGGAACATTTTAAAATAGTACAGTCAAAAGTAACATGGTAAATTCATAAYCACAAATTATGTTTTTTTTAAATGGAGAAAGTGAGAATGCGCATTTTTCAAAAGAGTGGTAATTGGTAACGGTTATATTGGGCACTTTGGTATTATTATAAACCTTAAAACATCTAGTTTCTAGGCTACAGATTTAGACAAGAGTGGTTTCTATGAACCTCAGGCTGTAGGCTCAAGCGAGCCTGTTTCTCTTCTAGTCAGAGGCAGCCTGCTTGTTTCCCAGACTCTGACCACTGACCAACAGCAGCAACCTATTCTCTATATTTAGGCCAAAATTGTGGGGGGAAAGCACACATCCTGTTTATGCAACCTAATAATCACAATACTTCCTGAACCAATTTTTGTTTTTATTTTCATTTGAGAATCTGCAAAAGCAATTGGTCCACCCTAGCTACTGTACATGTCATGTGACATTGCAGAGCGGTAAGCTGTTTTGTTTTCTCATTTATTATTTCTTTCTTTTTGATTTCAATATGGAACGGAAACCAGGTACTGGTGTTTGTATGTACTATTTCTTGATAAGTAAAAATCGAATTCAGTAAATCTGAATAACTGTGTTATTCGTATACCATATTTTTGTGTAACAATAGTAGCAGTTCATTTATTTGGGGAAGATGAGGGGGGCATGGATAATATAAATACTGAGCTATATTGTATGCTCAAATTTTTTTAAATAATATTATACTGAAGAAAAATATAAAAGCAACATGTAAAGTGTTGGTTCCATGTTTCATGAGCTAAAATAAAATATCCTAGAAATGTCCCATACACACAATAAGCTTATTTCTCAAAAATGTTGGACACAAATGTGTTTACATCCCTGTTAGTGACTTCTCCTTTCCCAAGACAATCCATCCACCTGACAGGTGTGGCATATCAAGAAGCTGATTAAACAGCATGCTCATTACACAGGTGCACCTTGTGCTGGGGGCAGACAATTAAAGGCCACTCTAAAATGTTCAGTTTTGTCACACAACACAATGCCACAGATGTCTCAAATTGGCATGCTGAATGCAAGAATGTCCACCAGAGCTGTTGCCACAGAATGTAATGTTCATTTCTACTCCATAAGCCGCCTCCAATGTCGTTTTAGAGAATTTGTCAGTACGTCCAACCGGCCTCACAACCGTGTAACCACGCCAGCCAAGGACCTCCACATCCAGCATCTTCACCTGCAGGATTATCTGATACCAGCCACCCAGACAGCTGATGAAATTGTGGGTTTGCACAACAGAAGAATTTCTGTCAGAAACCATCTCAGGGAAGCTCATSTGTGTGCTTGTCATCCTCACCAGGGTCTTGACCTGACTGCAGTTCGGCGTCGTAACCGACTTGGTAGACAGCGTGTATGGCGTCGTGTGGGCGAGCGGATTTCTGATGTCAACGTTGTGCCCCATGGTGGCATAAAGTATGGACACCGAACACAAACTTTAAGCATGATTTAAAAAAATATATATTTCACCTTTATTTAACCAGGTAGGCCAGTTGAAAACAAGTTCTCATTTAAAACTGCACCTGGCCAAGATAAAGCAAAGCAGTGCGACAAAAACAACAACAGAGTTACACATGGGATAAACAAACGTACAGTCAAAACACATTAGAAAAATCTATGTACAGTCTGTGCAAATGTGGTAAGGTTAGGGAGGTAAGGCAATAAAAAGGCCATAGTGGTGAAATAATTACAATTTAGCATTAATACTGGAGTGATAGATGATGATGTGCAAGTAGAGATACTGGGGTGCAAAAGAGGGAAAAAAATWAATAACAATATGGGGATGGGTAATTGGGTGTGCTATTTACAGATGGGGTGTATACAGGTGCAGTGATCGGTAAGCTGCTCTGACAGCTGGTGCTTAAAGTTAGTGAGGGAGGTAAGAGTCTCCAGCTTCAGTGATTTTTGCAATTCGTTCCAGTCATTGGCAGCAGAGAACTGGAAGGAAAGGTGGCCAAAGAGGTGTTGGCTTTGGGGATGACCAGTGAAATATACTTCCTGGAGCGCGTGCTACTGGTGGGTGTATCGTGACCAGTGAGCTGAGATAAGGCGGGGCTTTACCTAGCAAAGACTTATAGATGACCTGGAGCCAGTGGGTTTGGCGATAAATATGTAGCGAGGGCCAGCCAACGAGAGCATACAGGTCGCAGTGGTGGGTAGTATATGGGGCTTTGGTGACAAAACAGATGGCACTGTGATAGACTAGATCCAATTTGCTGAGTAGAGTGTTGGAGGCTATTTTGTAAATGACATCGCCGAAGTCAAGGATCGGTAGGATACTCAGTTTTACGAGGGTATGTTTGGCAGCATGAGTGAAGGAGGCTTTGTTGCGAAATAGGAAGCTGATTCTAGATATAATTTTGGATTGGAGATGCTTAATGTAAGTCTGGAAGGAGAGTTTACAGTCTAACCAGACACCTAGGTATTTGTAGTTGTCCACATATTCTAAGTCAGAACCGTCCAGAGAGTGATGCTAGGCGGGCGGGCATATGCGGGCAGCAATCGGTTGAAGAGCATGCATTTAGTTTTACTAGCATTGAAGAGCAGTTGGAGGCCACTGAAAGAGTGTTGTATGGCATTGAGGCTCGTTTGGAGGTTTGTTAGCACAGTGTCCAAGGAAGGGCCAGATGTATACAGAATGGCGTCGTCTGCATAGAGGTGGATCAGAGAATCACCAGCAGCAAGAGCGACATCACTGATATATACAGAGAAAAGAGTAGGCCCGAGAATTGAACCCTGTAGAGACTGTCAGAGGTCCGGACAACAGGCCCTCCGATTTGACACACTGAACTCTATCTGAGAAGTAGTTGGTGAACCAGGTGAGGCAGTCATTTGAGAAACCAAGGCTATTGAGTCTACCGATAAGAATGCAGTGATTGACAGAATCGAAAGCCTTGGCCAGGTCGATGGATACGGCTGCACAGTACTGTCTTTTATCTATGGCGGTTATGCTATCGTTTAGGACCTTGAGCGTGGCTGAGGTGCACCCATGACCAGTTCGGAAACCAGATTGTATAGTGAAGAAGGTACGGTGGGATTCCAAATGGTCGGTAATCTGTTTGTTAACTTGGCTTTCGAAGACTTTAGAAAGGCTGGGCAGGGTGGATATAGGTCTGTAGGTAATAGGGGTGGCAACAGTTTTGGCGGATAATTTTAGAAAGAGAGGGTCCAGATTGTCTAGCCCAGCTGATTTGTACAGATCCAGATTTTGCAACTCTTTCAGAACATCAGATATCTGGATTTGGGTGAAGGAGAAGCAGGGGGGGGCTTGGGCAAGTTGCTGCGGGGGGGTGCAAAACTGTTGGCCGGGGTAGGGGGTAGCCAGGTGGAAAGCATGGCCAGCCGTAGAAAAATGCTTATTGAAATTCTTGATTATCGTAGATTTATCGGTGGTGACAGTATTTCCTAGTCTCAGTGCAGTGGGCAGCTGGGAAGAGGTAATCTTATTCTCCATGGACTTTACAGTGTCCCAAAACTTTTGGGAATTTGTGCTACAGGATGCAAATTTCTGTTTGAAAAAGCTAGCCTTAGCTTTCCTAACTGACTGTGTATATTGGTTCCTGACTTCCCTGAAAAGTTGCATATCGCGAGGGCTATTCGAMGCTAATGCAGGATGCCACAGGATGTTTTTGTGCTGGTCAAGGGCAGTCAAGTCTGGAGTGAACCAAGGGCTATAGCTGTTCTTAGTTCTGCATTTTTTGAATGGGGCATGCTCATTTAAGATGGTGAGTAAAGCGCTTTTAAAGAACAACCAGGCATCATCTACTGATGGTATGAGGTCAATATCCTTCTAGGATACCCGGGCCAGGTCGACTAGAAAGGCCTGCTCGCTGAAGTATTTTAGAGAGCGTTTGACAGTGATGAGGGGTGGTCGTTTGACCGCGGGCCCATTACAGACGCAGGCAATGAGGCAGTGATCGCTGAGATCCTGGTTGAAGACAGCAGAGGTGTATTTAGAGGGCAAGTTGGTCAGGATGTGAGGGTGCCCATATTTACGGATTTAGGGTTGTACCTGGTAGGTTCCTTGATCATTTGTGTGAGATTGAGGGCATCTAGCTTAGATTGTAGGATGGCCGGGGTGCTAAACATATCCCAGTTTAGGTCACCTAACAGTACGAACTCTGAAGATAGATGGGGGGCAATAAATTCACATATAGTGTCCAGGGCACAGCTGGGGGCTGAGGTGGGTCTATGACAAGCGGCAACAGTGAGAGACTTATTTCTGTAAAGGTGGATTTTTAAAAGTAGAAGCTCGAATGATAGTGCACTGCCTCATGTCGCAAGGATCTGTACACAATTGCTGGAAGCTGAAAATGTCCCAGTTATTCCATGGCCTGTATGCTCACCAGACATGTCACCCATTGAGCACGTTTGGGATGCACTGGATCGATGTGTACGACAGCGTGTTCCAGTTCCCTCCAATATCCAGGAACTTGACACAGCCATTGAGGAGGAGTGGGACAAGATTCCACAGGCCACAATCAACAGCCTGATAAACTCTACGTGAAGAAGATGTGTCGCGCTGCATGAGGAAAATGGGGTCACACCAGATACTGACTGTTTTTCTGATCCACGTCCTTACCTTTCTTTTTGAGGTATCTGTGACCAACAGAGGCATATCTGTATTCCCAGTCATGTGAAATCCATAGATTAGAGCCTAATTTATTTATTTCAATCTACTGATTCAGTAAAGTCTTTGAAATTGTTGCATGTTGCGTTTATATTTTTGTTCAGTGTATTTTATACTTATACAATTGCCCAGAGAACGAGATTTTGTTGAACAAGTCATTAACATCTCAAAATGATTGCCTCCCCTGTTTTCAATACTCCAGCCCCCTCCACTTGCGAGGATAACAAAACTGTGCCATTTATAAAAGGTTTTATGAGTTGGGAGAAAGCATTGCTAGGGATCTTGACCATTCCGCCAAAGATAATTGATATCCTTCGTCTGCGCTTATGACCTGCCCTCTTTAATTCAAACCACGCATTTTCAATGGGGTTCCAGTCCGGAGACAGATGGCTATTGCAAAATATTGATTATGTGGTCAATTAACCATTTCTTTGTGGATTTTGACCCTGTATCCAACACAATGTTATGCCCACAGCTCACAGCTGTTAACCAGTGAACCCTATTTCTCTCACTTTTCTTTTCTTTCTCATTGTTTCTGTAGTGAGGATTCACCCACGTTAGATAATTATTTTGTAACTTATCTGCATAATTCGTTTGGATGATTACGAAGTTTCTCTCACCTGTTTGTGAAGATGTAGTTGACCTCAGGCAAATGTTACATTATGACAGTCAGGTAATGCACAGTGCCAGTCAAAAGTTTGGACACACCTACTCATTCAAGAGTTTTTCTTTATTTTTACTGTTTTCTACATTGTAGAATAACAGTGAAACCATCAAAACTATGAAATAACACATATGGAATCATGTAGTAACCAAAAAAGTGTTCAAATTAGCCACCCTTTTCTGGAAAACCTGAGAATTTTGTAAATATGACTATTACATTATGACCATGATTATATATCTTACCTGCTTGTTCATGAAGATATAGATAACGGGGTTGATGAACGTGCTGGTTTTGGCCAAGACCGACGGCACGATGCTGGCCTCAGGGGTGACCAGGCTGGGGCGTCCGAAGGTGGCCAGCAAGGCCATGACCCCGTAGGGCACCCAGCACATCAGGTACACTAGCACCATAGCGACTACCATGACAAGAACACGGTGCTCCCTCTTCCTGCTCATAGCTGTGTTGATGCCGCTAACCTGGGGAGGCAATAAGCAGGGAAGTAGAGAAGACGCAGGGAAGGAGATTAGAGGAAGGAATGTGCAGTCGATGAAAGAGACTAGAGGAAAAGGGGTAACAGAAGAAGAGAAAGACAACGAGCGAGAGAGAGCAACGTCTGGAATGTCACTCTTGCTCATCAGACACAGGGAATGCACTGACAGTGGAATCAGAGAAACAAAGCGAAAGGAATGAGATCGAGCGGCCCACCATCGACCACTTTTCCCAGACATGCATGTTCTGACAGAGTGCATTGTCTATTTAGGTACTGGTGTGCGACAGGAATCCMAATTTCTTAAAAATGTTCCCCAAATGGCATCTCCATTGGGAGGCACACTGAGACATCAGGGCTAAATGTCACCTATCTTGTCGTGGCCATAAACACACACACACACACACAAAGCCCGCTGGGCCTCTTGCTCTGCACAAACATGAGCTGTTTATATTTGACTATCTGCACTGTTTCCCCGATGACCGTCCATCATCCCCTGTCACTCAAGTTGCCACGGAGACAGACCGGCAGGAATCCGGTTTCAAAAGGCTGCAGTGCTGACATGATTTAGGGGATAGGAGTGTTTTCACCCATCCAAACAAAAAACATTACTAAAACAACTTTCGGGTTTCAGCCATTAATCACTATTCTCATGGCAGCTAATCATGGTAGCGAGATTCACTCTCAGTCCAACCTGGTCTCAGAGCATTTCGTATTATTCTGTACTGAAATCCGTGAAGCTACATATAGTATATGTTATGTTTGGTATGGTTACATAAGACAGATGGTTACTTAAGGCAAAAATGAATGGAGGGTTGTGTGTTCGAATATCATCAGGAACAACTTTAGAATTTTAGCATAACTTTCCACTACTTACTACTTTTTAGTATGTTAGCCAACCCTTCCCCTGACCGTGATCTTCACCTTTTTAGCTAACCCTTTAACCTAACTCCTAAACCTAATCCCTAAGCCCCAGTCTAGCTAACGTTAGCAAGCTAGGTAACGTTAGGCACCTAGCTAGAATTCATAACATATCATACGTTTTGAAATGTCATAACATATTGCATGTTTTGCAAATTCGTAACATATAATACGAATTGTAATTCATAACATACACTACATGATCAAAAGTATGTGGCCACCTGCTC
This sequence comes from Salvelinus sp. IW2-2015, assembly GCF_002910315.2. NCBI lineage: Eukaryota > Metazoa > Chordata > Actinopteri > Salmoniformes > Salmonidae > Salvelinus > Salvelinus sp. IW2-2015. The sequence continues at coordinate 5,934,073 of NC_036871.1, read as the reverse complement.
GTCGAACATCGTCCAAAATTGTCTAGAATGTCATTGTATGCTGTAGCGTTTAAGATTTCCCTTCACTGGAACAGGGGCCTAGCCCAAACCATGAAAAACAGCCCCAGACCATTATTCCTCCTCCACCAAACTTTACAGTTGGCACTATGCATTGGGGGCAGGTGGCGTTCTCCAGGCATCCGCCAAACCCAGATTCGTTCGTCTTACTGCCAGATGGTGAAGCGTGATCACTCCAGAGGACGCGTTTCCACTGCTTCAGAGTCCAATGGCGGCGAGCTTTACACCACCCCAGCCGACGCATGGCATTGCGCATGGTGATCTTAGGCTTGTGTGCGGCTGCTTGGCCATGGAAACCCATTTCATGAAGCTCCCAACTAATATGTATTGTGCTGACGTTGCTTCCAGAGGCAGTTTGGAACTCGGTAGTGAGTGTTGCAACTGAGGACAGACGATTTTTATGCACTATTGGCGGTACCATTCTGTGTGCTTGTGTGGCCTACCGCTTTGCGGCTGGGTCGTTGATGCTCCTAGACGTTTRCACTTCARAATAACAGCACTTACAGTTGACCGRGGGAGCTCTAACAGGGCAGAAACTTGACAAACTGACTTGTTGGAAAGGTGGCATCCTATGATGGTGCCACGTTGAAATTCACTGACCTCTTCATTAAGGCCATTCTACTGCCAATGTTCTCTATGGAGATTGCATGGCTGTGTGCTTGATATTATAAACCTGTCAGCAACGGGTATGGCTGAAATAGCAGAATCCACTCATTTGAATGGGTTTCCGCATACTTTTGTATATATAGTGTATCATACGCCACTCGGGGGTCTCCCGAGTGGCGCAGTGGTCTAAGGCACTGTATCTCAGTGCTAGAGGCATCACTATAGACATCCTGGTTCGACCGGCCGTGATTGAGAGTCCTATAGAGCGGTGCACAATTGGCCCAGCGTCGTCTGGGTTTGGCCGGTGTAGGCCGTCATTGTAAATAAGAATTTGACTGACTTGCCTTATAAAGGTTACATTTAAAAATTAAACATAAATACGAAATGGGTTATGGTCATCCACAAATTAATAAATACCATACGAAAAGTAACATATCTTACTAAAGGAAGTGTCTCGGATTTACATACAGAATAATACGTAATGCTCTGAGACCAYGTTGCTCAGTCAATCAGTTGATCAGTCTCTCTAAAGACAACACTGTGATGATTTGATAAATGTTGGAGGCCTCTTCCAGCTCCCCATTGTATTATGGGTTATGCGTGTGGGAGAAGTAGGCACTAGCGAGCAGGGGAGTACTATCACATTTCAAAGTATTTTTTTATATAAATTGTTCCTAAACATGACCATAATTATTCTGTTTGCAGTGGGAATTTCCAGTAATTTGGCCCATCGGTTAAAGTAATGACTGCTTGGGACTATTCATTCTGTTGTTGACCCTTCTGCATTATAAGCAATATTTTTCAGCTTTGTCTAGGGCAGAGACCGATTTCGCCAAAAGGCTAAGAGCTAACTGCCTTAAAAACCTGTTTGGGAAGTGGGCAGCATTTTCACGTTCGGATGAAAAGCTTGCGCCAGAGTAAACTGCCTGCTACTCAGGCCCAGAAGCTAAGATATGCATATTATTAGTAGATTTGGATAGAAAACACTCTGAAGTTTCGAAAACTGTTTGAATGATGTCTGTGAGTATAACAGAACTCATATGGCAGGCGAAAACTCATATGGCAGAGAAAAATCCAACCAGGAAGTGGGAAATCTGAGGTTTGTAGTTTTTCAAGTGAATGCCTATCCAATATACAGTGTAAATGGGGTCATATTGCACTTCCTAAGGCTTCCACTAGATGTCAACAGTCTTTAGAACATTGTTTCAGGCTTCTACTGTGAAGGGGGAGCGAAAAATAGCTGTTTGAACCAGGGGTCTGGCAGAATGACATTAGTTTAGTCACGCACGCTGCCGTGAGCACGAGCTCCGTTCCTTTTCATTTCTAAAGACAAAGGAATTGTCCGGTTGGAATATTATTAAAGATTTATGATAAAAACATCCTAAAGATTGATTATATACATCATTTGACATGTTTCTACGGACTGTAATGGAACTTTTTGACTTTGTCTGGACCTAGTGGCTGCGCCTTGTGCATTTTGGATTACTGGACAAAACGCGCAAACAAAAAGGAGGTATTTGGACATAAAGATGAACTTTATCAAACAAAACGAACATTTGTTCGGACAGGATGGCTAGATTAATCAGAAGTTAAGTTTTAATTTGGTGTATTGCACTTGTGAATGTATGAAACTTAAATATTTTAAAAATACATATCTTTGAATTTCGCGCTCTGCCATTTTAGCGGATGTTGTCGAGCAGAACCCTAGCCTTGCTCATAGCATCTTTGCGCTTCCCTAAAAAAGCTAACTATTCACTCTCCATGCACAACACAAGGCCTAAAGGGCCACTGTGCCCACTGTTTTGTCCNCTCATAGCATCTTTGCGCTTCCCTAAAAAAGCTAACTATTCACTCTCCATGCACAACACAAGGCCTAAAGGGCCACTGTGCCCACTGTTTTGTCCCGATGCTACTTAGTTAATCGATTATCATCACTGATTGAACAGCAGACTCCACTACTTTTCAAGACAGAAGTTATGGACCATTGTATTTAAAGCATGTGAGAAAAAGGTCAGGGTTAGAGAGGTAATGCCAAATTGACATTGGACATAAGGCTTCTGTCCATATTTTTTAAGATCCTTTTTTTAATGCGGGGCTTCGGCTGTTTGATACGCTCTCTATTTTGGCTCCAATAGGGCTTTGATCCAGGAGATAACGTTTTTCCTTTCTGTCTCCATTACCTTTTCACTGAGTCAGCACTGAGCAAAGGACAATTAATGGMTTCAATCTAAAGACTGATTGGGTAAATCAAGACTGCTCAGTGACTTGGAAAGACAGAAATACGGAKGATACAAAGGTAGACAAAATGTCCTTCAAGGATCAGTACCCAATAAGAGGTGTTGTCTCACTTTATCTGTCTGTCTGTCTCCATATCATCTACTGCTCTGAAAAAAAAGAATCTGTGGCAACGATGCAGGATTCGTTAGGTAAAGTTACCAATGGTCAGCAATTCCATTATTCCACAAAACTAAAGGGTGAAATGTTAGTGAAAATGTGGGAACTAGTTCTCTTACTAAAGTTTGTACCTTTAAAGGTAGACTCAGCGAGATGACGTTGCATCGAACAGGCTTTGAAGCCACCGGMCGACATATTGGCACTCCCCAGTAGGAGCAGTCCTCCATAGGAATGAATGGAATTCTACAGTATGTCAATTTAAAAGTTTCAAGAACAAAATTACATGTATTTAAGTATTTTGTTGTTGTTGTAGTAACATTAGTAATCTCAAAAAATTATACTTGAAGAAAATGTTTTTATATATACAGTATGTATATAGTTTAGCTCACATAATATAATTTAAAAGTATACATTACTCTGTCTATAATAGAATTTAAACGTGGCAAAAACATGAATGTAGACATTAATAAATGCATTATCTTTTGAATTCCCTCGGCAGGCACTGAAGTCATTTTATGTTGTGCAGTGCAATTAAAAAATGTATACAAATCTATGCCAACAGATTGTGGTGTTAACTTTAYTCCAGATGCAGTGCCTGTGTGTGCTGTGTATGTGCGTGCCAAGTATAGAGGGTCCTTTTCACTCTGGCTGAGACTGAAAAGTCACTAAAGTAGAATAAATAGTATGTGCCAAACGAGTGTCCCTTCCTGGGAACAAAAACCTCTGAAAGATGTCTTCTGTGTCACATTGACACAGGATTTCCATGTCTGTGGTGGACCCTCAGCAGGTCTGAATGTGATTGCGGTCTTATGTTTGACCTCCATTGCCCTCACAAGCTAAACACAAAACAGTGTTTATGAGGACTTGATGTAAAAAAATAAATAATAATAAATAAATTGGCAAGGGGAAACATGGGGACACCATCTCACAAATGCACTTCTTTAAGTGTTGAATTGTATGTAACTGTGGGCTGCCAATGCCCAGTACTGTAAGAGCCTACCAACACACACAGATCAGCTCGACAGAATGCGCAACACTAAGCTATCAGAGTTTCTTACAGGCGCCATTACTTAAAAGTCAATAATTAGAGCTATAGGCTACATTGCTGTCAAATGTGTGACACTACTGCAATGAGCGTAACCAAGTCGCAACTTCTCCAGGTGCGCAATATTTTATGTGTGGGAAAGTTTCACACACACACGCTATAGTGAGAGAGCAGGTAGGGGGCGAAAAAGCAGYCTGTGTCATTTTCATAGTATTGACATCACCTTTACCGTAGCCTATCACACAATGACCGTGTGTAATACAAACTAATGATAACAGAGTGAACGTTTGCCTACTTCTTTTAGTAGGCTACACACGGTATTGGTCCTACTACTGCAACATACAAAATGTAAAAAGACATGTAGGCCTATCTGAAATGCAGCCATATACACAACAACTAACTTTGCACACAAGAAAGCGCGCGATGTTGAAGTAAAGCCCCACGAAGACTGGTAGCCCAAGATGTGCTCATTAAAACATCACACACCGTAACATGATTCAGAACCGTGGACAGAAAGCTACGCCAGTCAGCGGATGAAAGGATAACGTGAGCTGCCAATTTCAGCAGTGGACAGCCAGGACAACAGGAGCATTGCACCAGGGCTCACCTCAGAGCACAACCAATGAGGCTACATGGGTCATTGTCCCTATACCCATCAAATAACGCAAAGCMTTATATCTATCAATAGCAATRTGACCCACAAGRAATGACATTAAGAATCACAGATAAATSTAAAWGCTGCKTTTAAGTAAAAAGCAAAGGTCTAAACTTACTGAGGGAAAGCGTTGTAAAAATGACGCTGGAGAAGAAGGCCAACGTTTTACGTGTCTTTGCAACTTATTTTTGTTACATATTTTGTACATAATGTCTCTTCTGACCAAAAATAACTTTCTGCTCTTTAATTACTTGTTACTTTTATTTCTTATTCTTATCCATATTTTTTAAAACTGCATTGTTGGTTAGGGGCTCGTAYGTAAGCATTTCACTGTAAGGTCTACTACACCTGTTGTATTCAGCGCATGTGACTAATACAATTTGATTTGATTTGTAGCTTACCATTTAGAAGAGTTGCAGCCTCCTCGGTGCTGTGTTCAACCTCATGAGAAGTTTCTGATTCCATTCCCCTTCCTGGTGAAATTTACCTGTCAGGTCCCTCTCAAATGCCAGCTGGACAAGCTGGGCTTTTCGTTGACGTAACATGCTCTGTGTTCAGAGTCTGCGTTCACTGAATACATTCTTCAGGGTGGAGAACACATTTTTGCACATTGCTGTAGATGCCCAAAATGTTTTTACCATGTTTCAGTGCGAACAGCACGGTCGGCATTGCTGACAAAGACCTGCCGTATCTTTGTCGAACAAACACTGAGTGGGGTCCATTTGTTGTTGCTGGCTGTGGTTGCGATTTCACTTTGCAAGAACGTGCAAGCCACAATAAACTCTGCTTCCACTGGTTCAGTTTTGGTTCGATGTAATAGGTTGTCAGGTGCATGTGGCTGTGGTAACGGAGGTGCAGGTGCTTGTTGTGACGTTACCCTCGTGCTGCTGGTGCTTTTCTCGATCTTGTTGGTCAGCAGGGCGCGWGGGGGATGGGCGGCTAWTACWTTTGCTGCTCGGCTCCTCGGCCTCGGTGGTCGGGCCTGCATGCTGGTCGGTGAMCTTGGCATCKCTATCGACATGGTGCCTAGCCATTTTCAGATATTCATGCTGATCAAAGCGTAGTCAACTAGCTATAARTATTCAGCGCGCTGCTACCAAAACTTAATGAAGCTAGTAGCTACTAGCTATAACTCACTGTAGCTATCTGCAAATGTGAACGACTTTGAGAGAAAATGCCCTGGGAGCCAATGAGCTTCCTAAACAACGTAATGAAGGCGGTACCTTGTGACATTGCATGGCTAGCATCCTAATCCGAATGAATTTTGGGGATTTTAATTACTAAATATTACATCATTACTTTCCCCCTCCCTCACCCCTCTTCAGATCAAGAGTTAACAGGCTCTGTCCCGGTCTATGCAACTGGAAGGCCCGGCCTGGCAGGTAATTCATATACCATTTGTTATGTTTATGGGGAAACAAAACTGGAGGGGGGAGGTCTGGGGGGTCCATGCCCGGCTTTGCCACCCTGTGAAGCTGGTAACGTAATGTGTCTGGCTAACCATTTACACTATAGTGCTGTAAACATAACATGGCGGGTTGTTAAGGATGTTAAATTGAAATGGCATTCATACATCAAATAACGTGACGTCAGTGAAAGGCGAGGGAGAATCCCCTGTATAAAATGTTTTGCCTGAAATATATTGTACATTAGCAAAGTGAAATGTACCCATCTCCTTTGAGGCGCCATTGGCTCTACAGGGCACAGGATAACTCAAGGTGGCATGTTTACACTACACCCAGGCGACGGCCTTACAACATGGCCAATGATCAATCTTGGAGTCTATCCTGCCCCCCCTTGGAGTGTCTCCTTAAAGCGAGCCAACAACTCTGCGAGAAGACACTTTCTTCTCAGACAGAGCACCGGCACCAGGACATATATTAGAGCACGTTAATGTGCTTAATTAATCCACATAATCCGTTAATTTAAAGTAGTAGACAACCTAAATGGATTAACCYACTGCAACCGACTCTGGCCCGGTCAGTGAACATCACCTATTGCTGGAAGTGCGGGAGCGGCTGGGAGAGCAAGAAATGTGTGYCCTTTCATGACCATTTGATGTCCAATCTATGTCCAGTGCGTGTCCCATCAGCGGAGAATTGGGGTGATAAATGGCACGTGTTCTACGACTCCCACCTTCTCCATCTTGCAGAATGAGGTGATTAGCATCGGTGGCTTGCCAGCCTTGGAACAGGTGAGCCTCTGTATCACCTGGGCAGTGAAGCGAAAGCAAAATGACCCTGTACTGTTTGCAGAGGAAAGACAAACAGGCCTCTTCCACCTTTAGGGATGTGGTTGCATGCCCCGCTAAACAACACAATCCTGCCACCCGCACCACCACACGGCTTTCCTCAGAGACTCTTAGAAAGCATCTGCCAAACAAATTAGTTCTGGATGGGGACATTTCCAGAAAGTATCATCTATGCCTTAAACTCTTGGGAGAGATGAGCAAGAATGGAATGGTTTGCGAAAGATGAAATCATCTTTCTGAGTGAAGACTGAATTTCCTATCTCCTATTGCTTTTTTTATTTCCAGTTGCGTCCAACTTAATCCTGAGAACAAAACTGCACTGGTACATCTCAGCGGCTTTTGAATCAAGGCGAGGCCCAAAACAGAGGCAAGACCTCAATCAAGTGTTACAGCGATGTCTGTTCCCACCGCAGGATAGGTTTTCTTCCCTAAAATTCTATATAATGAGGAAGAATCTGTGGACGTTTCGCAAGGGAATCGCAAGGGAATCAATCGGGCCATCTTGAAGTTCAAAATGATTAACACTCAACTTTATATGTTCATTAATTATATGTGACGACATCAGCTCGATTACAGAGTCAACGGTCACACTTCTGGAAAACTACAGAGTAAAYTCCAAACCTGAAAGATAGATTGGTGTTACTTATTGAGCAAAACACAGAGGCAAATGTCAGAATAGTAAATCGATACATGAACTCTGACATGAATGATTGTGTGCAGCTATCATTAAGGAAAATACATTTCTGAGAATAAAGGAAGTAGTGCCTTGTAGCGTTCACTTGGATAAGTATTTTGGCGATTTCTTCTCAGCAGGGTTTGACAGCTGCAGCTGTGTATGATAACAAAGTAAAGTCGATATCTCCCACTAGGACATAAATGCCTCAGAAAGCTACATCCTCACCAATCAGATCGAACATTATTCTCCTCATCTTCTCTCCATACCCCAGGGAAAAGCTAAAAGTCTGAGAAACAATTAATTCCACTAATGCCGAGTGTCATACAAAAATACATCTTCATAACTCAAAATGTATTTACCCAAAGTGTCTTTCTACAGTATGTTGTGAAGTATTAGAGGCGACGGGGGGGGGCACTCTTTAAGCTTATCACATATATAAGACTTTACCCACACCTCCCAAAAAACTAATAAACACACACACGCACATTCACACACTTTGGTATTCCAAATCAAACAGCCACACTCACTTATACAAATGTGCTATCTTAATCCTGCAACAACAGGAACTGTGAATTATTGTGTGAATTATAATGAATGGACATTTTMGTAGAGGTCGATCATTTCATTGGTAGGATAAATCAAGTCTGACATTTTAAAGTGGAAAATATAAAAACTTTAGAAGCCTTTTTAAACCTTGAATACACYACAATCTGCATTTCCTGCTGAGCAGGAAACAGAGTGATCAAATTAAGATAGTACATTTGTATGCCCATACACACCAGAGACACACACATACCCCACAAAGACACACACACAGCACTTTTGACTGCCTGTTTCGCTTCAGCATTCCAATTCCTGAATCCACAAGGACTTCCTGCCAGTTCTGCTCGAGCCGTTAAATGTGATTGATCACACTCTTTGTGTCTCTCGCATTACCCTACATGAGGCTCCTGTGGCCTGCCAAGATTCACTTGTCGCCGGTAAAGGGCTTTCTCAGCAAGAAGCCTGAACGCTCGACTGCGCCTTGCCACAAACGCTCACAATCCTTTCCAAATCAAATCAAGCTTTATTTATAGAGCACATTTCAGACATGGTTGCAACGTAATGTGCTTGGCAGGAAAAATAACTAATAAAAACAGAAATATTTATTACACAAAAAACATCAGAGGATAATTTTTTTTTAACAATAACAATAAAACCTTTGTCGAAACACCTTTGGCCGCAATTACAGCTGTGAGTCTTTCTGGGTAAGTCTCTAAGAGCTTTCCACACCTGGATTGTGCAACAGTCTTGGTAAGCAACTCCGTTGTAGATTTAGCCTAGTGTTTTAGGTTATACTCCTGCTGAAAAGGGAATTKATTCTGGTTGAAAGCAGACTGAGCCAGGTTTTCCTCTAGGATTTTGCCTGTGCTTAGCTCCATTCCGTTTCTTTTTTATCGTGAAAAACTCCCCAGTCCTTAACGATTACAAGCATACCCATAACATGATGCAGCCACCACTATGCTTGAAAATATGGATAGTGGTACTCAGTTATGTGTTGTATTGGATTTGCCCCAAACATAACACTTTGTGTATTCAGGACAAAAAGTGAATTGCTTTGCTACATTTTTTGCAGTGCCTTGTTGCAAACAGGATGCATGTTTTGGAATATTTGTATTCTGTACAGGCTTCCTTCTTTACTCTCTATCAATTGTGGAGTAACAACAATGTTTTTGATCCATTCTCAGTTTTCTCCTATCACAGTCATTAAACTCGGTAACTGTTTTAAAGTCACCATTGGCCTCATGGTGAAATCCCTGAGCTTTTCTTTCCTCTCTGTCAACTGAGTTAGGATGGACGCCTGTATCTTTGTAGTGACTGGCTGTACTGATACGCCATCCAAAGTGTAATTAATAACTTCACCATGCTCAAAGGGATATTCAATGTCTGTTTTTCTWCCAATAGGTGCAATTATTTGGGAGGCATTAAAACCAAATCCCTGGTCTTTGTGGTTGAATCTGTGTTTGAAATGCAATGCTCGACTGAGGGACCTTACAGATAATTGTATGTGTGGGGTACAGAGTAGTAGTCATTCAAAATCATGTTAAACACTATTATTGCACTCAGAGTGAGTCCATGCAACTTATTATGTGACTTGTTAAGCACATTTTTACCCCTGAACGTATTTAAGCTTGCCATAAGAGAGGGGTTGAATACATTTCAGCTTTTCATTTTTTATGAATTTGTAAAAATTTCCCAAAACATAATTCCACTTTGACATTATGGGGTATTGTGTGTAGGCCAGTGACAACAAATCTAAATGTAATACTTTCTAAATGTAGGCTGTAACAAAACAAAATGTGGAAAAAATCAAGGGGTGTGAATACTTTCTGAAGGCACTATAGGTTTTTTACCTGGTGTTTTTTCTTTATTGACCGTGAATTAAAATATGCAGACAGATTCTCCTTCTGTGCTTTGGCTCCAACAATCCCTCCTTCCCTCTCTGTCACACCATCAAGGTGTTTCCCCTCTGCGAGGTCAGACACAGGGAATGATTGTTGCTTTTACTGAAAGAAAGAGAAAAAAGTAAGGCTGGGGAATAAAAATCGCCTGCTGTTATTAAAGCATTATGTTAAGGCAAGGCAAAGCTTGCAAGATTGGAATTCGAGGCAATTGTGGGCAATAGTGTGTGATTGCAGCCCACAAATCCAGACGTTCCAGGAACGCCCCCCCTCGAGCATCCCATTGGTTCCTGCATGTGGGCATCTTCATGCAAGTGTTCAAGTGACACTTTTAAAATACTGGATTTCTCATGATTGTCTAGGCCAGGTTAGGCCAGGTATTCCCAAACTGGGGTATGCTTACACTCAGGGGTACGCGCAATGCCGAGGGTACGCGCAAAGCTGCTTCCTGTGCTTGGCCCTACTATGTTGAACATAATAAATGGCTCACTATGCACCGGATGTGTACCAAACTCACTAAAAGTGGCAGTAATAAAGCCTCTCTTGAAAAAGCCAAACCTTGACCCAGAAAATATAAAAACCTATCGGCCTATATCGAATCTCCCATTCCTCTCAAAAATGTTTGAAAAAGCTGTTTTGATACCATCGAACACCACATTCTTTTGTAGAGATTGGAAACCCAAATTGGTCTACACGGACAAGTTCTGGCCTGGTTTAGATCTTATCTGTCGGAAAGATATCAGTTTGTCTCTGTGAATGGTTTGTCCTCTGAAAAATCAACTGTAAATTTCYGTGTTCCTCAAGGTTCTGTTTTAGGACCACAATTGTTTTCACTATATATTTTACCTCTTGGGGATGTCATTCGAAAACATAATGTTAACTTTCACTGCTAAGCGGATGACACACAGCTGTACATTTCAATGAAACATGGTGAAGCCCCAAAATTGCTCTCACTAGGAGGCTGTGTTTCAGACATAAGGAAGTGGATGGCTGCAAACTTTCTACTTTTAAACTCGGACAAAACAGACATGCTTGTTCTAGGTCCCAAGAAACAAAGATATCTTCTGTTGAATCTGACAATTAATCTTGATGGTTGTACAGTCGTCTCAAATAAAACTGTGAAGGACCTCGGCATTACTCTGGACCCTGATCTCTTTTTTGACGAAAATATCAAGACTGTTTCAAGGACAGCTTTTTTCCATCTACGTAACATTGCAAAAATCAGAAACTTTCTGTCCAAAAATGATGCAGAAAAATTGTCCATGCTTTTGTTACTTCTAGGTTAGACTACTGCAATGCTCTACTTTCCAGCTACCCGGATAAACCACTAAATAAACTTCAGTTAGTGCTAAATACGGCTGCTAGAATCCTGACTAGAACCAAAACATTTGATCATATTACTCCAGTGCTAGCCTCCCTACACTGGCTTCCTATTAAGGCAAGGGCTGTTTTCAAGGTTTTACTGCTAACCTACAAAGCATTACATGGGCTTGCTCCTACCTATCTTTCCGATTTGGTCCTGCTGTACATACCTACACGTACGCTACGGTCACAAGACGCAGGCCTCCTAATTGTCCCTAGAATTTCTAAGCAAACAGCTGGAGGCAGGGCTTTCTCCTATAGAGCTCCATTTTTATGGAATGGTCTGCCTACCCATGTGAGAGACGCAGACTCGGTCTCAACCTTTAAGTCTTTACTGAAGACTCATCTCTTCAGTGGGTCATATGATTGAGTGTAGTCTGGCACAGGAGTGTGAAGGTGAACGGAAAGGCTCTGGAGCAACGAACCGCCCTTGCTGTCTCTGCCTGGCCGGTTCCCCTCTCTCCACTGGGATTCTCTGCCTCTAACCCTATTACAGGGGCTGAGTCACTGGCTTACTGGTGCTCTTCCATGCCGTCCCTAGGAGGTGTGCGTCACTTGAGTGGGTTGAGTCACTGACGTGATCTTCCTGTCTGGGTTGGCGCCCCTCCTTGGGTTGTGCCGTGGCGGAGATCTTTGTGGGCTATTGTCTCAGGATGGTAAGTTGGTGGTTGAAGATATCCCTCTAGTGGTGTGGGGGCTGTGCTTTGGCAAAGTGGTTGTGGTTATATCCTGCCTGTTTGGCCCTGTCCGGGGGTATCATCGGATGGGGCCACAGTGTCTCCTGACCCCTCCTGTCTCAGCCTCCAGTATTTATGCTGCAGTAGTTTATGTGTCGGGGTGCTAAGGTCAGTCTGTTATATCCGGAATTTAAGTATGTTCTCTCTAATTCTCTTTCTCTCTTTCTTTCTTTCTCTCTCTCGGATGACCTAAGCCCTAGGACCATGCCTCAGGACTACCTGGCATGATGACTCCTTGCTGTCCCCAGGAGCGGTAGAGAGGAGCGGTAGAGATACTCTTAATGATCGGCTATGAAAAGCCAACTGACATTTACTCCTGAGGTTCTGACTTGTTGCACCCTCGACAACTACTGTGATTATTATTATTTGACCATGCTGGTCATTTATGAACATTTGAACATCTTGGCCATGTTCTGTTATAATCTCCACCCGGCACAGCCAGAAGAGGACTGGCCACCCCTCATAGCCTGGTTCCTCTCTAGGTTTCTTCCTAGGTTTTGGCCTTTCTAGGGAGTTTATCCTAGCCACCGTGCTTCTGCACCTGCATTGCTTGCTGTTTGGGGTTTTAGGCTGGGTTTCTGTACAGCACTTTGAGATATCAGCTGATGTAAGAAGGYCTATATAAATACATTTGATTTGATTTGATTTATTTTCTTCACATTTTCAAACAGTCCATTTATATTTTCCATCGGGGCTATACATTTGGGTGTTGTTTTTTTCTTGCCTGAGTAGCCTCGTTTCACTGCCAAAAACGAAATTAAACCATCTAGTGTTCAGCAAAATAACAACACAATGACAAATACAGGTAGCCTAGTCAAATAATTAACATCCAATCACATTAACCGTTACTCTCTCGCAGGAGTTCCACTCACAGTCCGTATGTAGCCAAATGTAGCTGCTGCTCATGTTGCTATCTGTACTGATGGCGCAAAAGCCATGACAGGGAGACATAGTGAAGTGGTAACGCGTGTGCAAGCAGTTTTCCTGACGCCACTTGGGTACACTGCAGCATCCACTGAGGCTCTTGCTGCCAAGGGAATGCCTGACAGCTTGAAAGATGTTTTGGACACTACAGTGAAAATGGTTAACTTTGTTAAAGCAAGGCCCCTTAACTCTTGTGTATTTTCTGCACTATGCAATGATAGGGACAGCGACCATGTAACGCTTTTACAACATACAGAAGTGCGCTGGTTATCAAGGGGCAAAATATTGACACGTTTTTTTTTTTTTAATTGAGAGAGGAGCTTAAAGTTTTCTTTACTGACCATCATTTTCACTTGTCTGACCGCTTGCATGATGACGAGTTTCTCACACGACTGGCCTATCTGGGTGATGTTTTTTTCTCGCCGGAATGATCTGAATATAGGATTACAGGGACTCTCCGCAACTATATTCAATGTGCGGGACAAAATTGAGGCTATGAATAGGGACAAGAAGTTGGAGCTCTTCTTTGTCTGCATTAACCCTTTCATGCCCTGCCTCCAGTCCACTTACTGATATCTGATCAAGAGAGCCTCATTGAAATTGCAWCAAGCGGTTCTGTGAAAATCGAATTTAATCAGAAGCCACTGCCAGATTTCTGGATTGGGCTGCACTCAGTGTCTTGCCTTGACAAATCGCACTGTTAAGACACTGATGCCCTTTGCAACCACGTACCTATGTAAGAGTGAAATTTCAGCCCTCACTAGAAAATTATTTAAGACTGAGACTCTCTCCAATACAACCAAACATTGCAGAGTTATGTGCATCCTTTCAAGCACATCTTTCTCATTAACCTGTGGTGAGTTATTCACAATTTTCGATGAACAAATAAGGTTTTATATGTAAGGTGGTTAAATAAAAAGCAAAATGATTGATTATTATTATATTATTATTTGTGCCCTGGTCCTATAAGAGCTCTTTGTCACTTCCAACAAGCCGGGTTGTGACAAAAACTCACACTCATTCTTATGTTTAATAAATGTATCGTGTAGCGGGTGTGTGGCAGGCTTACAATGATGGCTAAAAACAACATTTGAGAGTGCGCTGACCCTGGTGCTAGAGGGGGTACGCAGCTGGAGGTTGAATGTTTGAAGGGGTACGGGACTGTAAAAAGTTTGGGAACCTCTGGTCTATGCGATTAAAATGTGTGTCAAAAGGGAAATAAAAGTATTGTCAGTTTTTAGTTTAGGCTTCATTAATGTTCAATGTTTTAGATTAAAATTGAGGTGTAATCTGTTGATGCGTTGGATAGCAGATGTAACAGATATACCAACCACCCCAAAGCTATGAGGAAGTGATGTAATAAATAAACAGACACCGTCCAGTAACAGAAGCCCTTTCCTGCAGTCAAATGACCAAATCGCCCTCTGGTGGCCTCATGGGTGGAATGTTATTCATATTTTTCATAATTAAAATATATTTTTTAAACAGCCAAAGAATCCAGTTTTCCTATGTCAAATGATTTTGTTATATTTCAGTCTTCTGTATATTTCACCAGCCACGTTGGTGGTTGGTCAGGGCTCCACAGTGTGAGCATTTCACTCGCATGTGCAAATAAAAATATTGTTAAAAGTATGAGCACATGTATAGCAAAATAAATGTTGCAGTAGCTGTTTTCAAATTATTTCTGCTGTTTTGTTTCATAGCTGGTAATCGCACAAAGAACTACAAATCCTATATCCCACCTCGCGCAGCACCACTGCCTGGCCGAGGGGCTGTGCGCAAGGAGTGCTGAAAAGTGCTGTGCACATGCAGAAAATTTGGTCTAATTTACTCAAAAGTCTACTAAAGTGAGACTGTCCTCATGTTCTTGGTTAATTACATTGTTTTGCTCACAAACTAGGTTGTTTTTCAATGTTMGAGTTTGCTTCAACGGTCGTCGGCTACTAGTCAGAATTCTCTCAATCTCACAGGCACTTGACTTGAGTGTGTTGGCACTTACCACTCCTCCTTCTTCTTCTTCAGGATTTTAGGGCGGACTACATCCCAAAATTGTGTATTCCCCCACCTACTGGGTGGGGTGAATAGTTAAAATTTTAACATAGAAAAGGGAAATTGGAGAAAGGGTGAAAAATAAATCCCATAATCAACAAAAATCTATAATAAACAAAAATCTATAAATTCCTACATTCAAAGTGAAATGTTTACTCAGATCCCTTCAGGCTCAGGAGCCTGAATGCTCATGCTTTGGCCATGAGGTCTTGCAGATCAAATAATCCTTTAGCAGCATTCACAATAATGTCCAGTGTCTCTGAATTTTTGTTAGTTTGGCCAGGACAAATCAAATCGAACTTTGTCACATGCGCCGAATTACATGTACCTTACAGTGAAATGCTTACTTACAAGCCCTTAACATCTACAAGGCTATGCTAGGTAGAGCGCCGCCTTATCTCAGTTCACTGGTCACGATGGCAACACCCACCCGTAGCACGCGCTCCAGCAGGTGTATCTCACTGATCATCCCTAAAGCCAAAACCTAATTTGGCCGCCTTTCCTTCCAGTTCTCTGCTGCCTGCGACTGGAACGAATTGCAAAAATCTCTGAAGTTGGAGACTTTTATCTCCCTCAACAACTTTAAACATCTGCTATCTGAGCAGCTAACCGATCGCTGCAGCTGTACATAGTCCATCGGTATATGCCACCAATTTACCTACCTCATCCCCATACTGTTTTTATTTATTTACTTTTCTGCTCTTTTGCACACCAGTATCTCTACTTGCACATGATCATCTGATGATTTATCACCCCAGTGTTAACCTGCTAAATTGTAATTATTCACTCCTATGGCCTATTTATTGCCTACCTCCTCATGCCTTTTGCACACATTGTATATAGATTCTCTTTTTTTTCTTTTTTTCTACTATGTTATTGACTTGTTTATTGTTTACTCCATGTGTAACTCTGTGTTGTTGTCTGTTCACACTGCTATGCTTTATCTTGGCCAGGTCGCAGTTGCAAATGAGAACTTGTTCTCAACTAGCCTACCTGGTTAAATAAAGGTGAAATWAAAAAATWAAAAAAKCAACAGTGCAGTTCAAGAAAGAGTTACCAAATAAACTAAAGTAAAAAATAATAAAAAGTAACACAATAAAATAACAATAATGAGGCGATATACAGGGGGTACCGGTACCGAGTCTATGAGCGGGGGTACAGGTTAGTCGAGGTAATTTGAACATGTAGGTAAGGGTGAAGTGACTACTGTATGAAGGTGACTATGCATCAGTTATCACCTGCACAATGAAAGCAACAAACTCCAGGCCTGTTACCACATTAACCTACCACCCTTCAAGGGGGAGCTGAACATTTGTGTCTCATCTGTGATATTTTGTTTAAAAGACTCGGGTCACAAAAAATCTTTAGACCAGATAATCTTGTTTGTCATGATCTGAGAGTCTTTAGGTGCCTTTTGGCAAACTCCAAGCTGGCTGTCATGTGCCTTTTACTGAGGGGCTTCTGTCTGGCCACTCTCCACTTCTGTCTGGTGGATTGCTGCAGAGATGGTAGTCAGAGTGACCATTGTTTTCTTGGTCACCTCCTTGACCATGGCCCTTCTCCCCCGATTGCTTAGTTTGGCCGGGCGGCCAGCTCTAAAAAGAGTCTTGGTGGTTCCAAACTTCTTCCATTTAAGAATGATGGAGGCCACTGTGTTCTTGGGGACCTTCAATGCTGCAGAAATTCTTTGGTACCCTTCCCCAGATCTGTGCCTCGACACAATCCTGTCTCGGAGKTCTACGGACAATTCCTTCGACCTCGTGGCTTGGTGTTTGCTCTGACATGCACTGTCAACTGTGGGACCTTATATAGACAGGTGTGTGCCTTTCCAAATCATGTCCAATAAATAGAATTTACCACAGGTGGACTCCAATCAAGTTGTATTGGAGTCCACCTGTGGATGAGCAATGGAAACAGGATGCACCTGAGCTCAATTTCAAGTCTCATAGCAATGGGTCTGAATACTTATGTAAATAATGTATTTCTGTTTTTTATTTGTAATACATTTGCTAAAAARTTCTAAAAACCTGTTTTCACTTTGTCATTATGGGGTATTGTGTGAAAATTGATGAGGAAAGAAATGTAACGTAACAATATGTGAAAAAAGTCAAGGGGTCTGAATACTTTCCGAATGCACTGTACTGCGGCAAACCAAACCATGCTCCAGCTAGCAGCCTAGTGCAAGCTTGTTTGAATGCCCATAAGGTAGCTAGATTGCCAGCTTGTTGATTAAGTTGTTTAGTTTATTAGGATCCCCATTAGCTACTGCACATGCAGCAGCAATTCTTCCTGGGGTCCACATAAAACATACAAATACATGACAAAGTACAGAACAGTTTTAGACAAGAACAACATAAGATATTACATTAATTAAATAAAAATAAAAATAAGAGTTATATATAGGAGAGACACCAAGAGACAACAAAAATACTATTTACACACTATTCATATATACATATTCATATTCTTATACACAGTACAGTTAAATTATATCTACAGAAAGAGGAGAGGCGCTGTGATGCAATATGTTTTTGTATCTGTTTTTTATGTACACTACTAGTCAAAAGTTTGGACACACCTACTCATTCAAGGGCTTTTCTTATATTTTTACTATCTTCTAATAGTGAAGACATCATAACTATGAAATAACACATATGGAATCATGTAGTAACAAAAAAAGCGTTAAACAAATCAAAATATATTTTAGATTCTTCAAAGTAGCCCCCCTTTGCCTTGATAACAGTTTTGCCCACACTTTGTTTGCACTGACTGCAACTCCTTGCTAAGAGTCTCAGTGAACTCACTGGCTGTATGTGCTGATGTGTAGAGTCTGCAAACATCAGCATACATAGTCATTTTAGCTTCTTGTAAGACAAGTGGCATATCATTTGTAAAAATAGAGAAGAGTAACGGCCCAAGGCAACTGCCCTGAGGGATACCGCACTGTACATATCTGATGTTAGAGAAGCTTATATTGACGCATACTCTCTGAGTTCTACTGGATATGGCAGTGTAACGGGTGTCGTCGGAAGGAAGAGACCAAGGCGCAGCGTTCTTTGAGTTCCACATAATTTAAAAACGAAGTGAAACTTTGAAAGGACAAAACACTAAAGAATACAATGACCGAACAGCTTCGATGTGCAAACTACCTGCACACAAACAAAGAACAAGATCCCACACAGAAGGAGGGAAAAGGGCTGCCTAAGTATGCTCCCCAATCAGAGACAACGATAGACAGCTGCCTCTGATTGGGAACCACACTCGGCCAGAAACAAAGAAATACAAAACATAGAAATAAAGAACATAGAATGCCCACCCAAATCACACCCTGACCAAACCAAATAGAGACATAAAAAGGCTCTCTAAGGTCAGGGCGTGACAGGCAGGTGATGTAAAGCCATAACAAGTTTGTTTTTTCACAAAGAAATGATGATCAATAACATCAAAGGCTGCACTGAAATCTAACAATAAAGCCCCAACTATCATTGTATTATCTTTTTACTTTAGCCTATCATCAGTCATCCGAGTCAAGTTGAATACCCTTCCCTATATGCATGCTGAAAGTCAGTATTTAAAGTGTTCTTTAAAAAATAGCATTGTATTTGTTCAAACACAATTCTCTCATCAGTTTACTAAGAACAGGCAGTGAACTGATTGGGCGGCTGTTAGAGGCAGCATGGGGTGCTTTGCTATTTTTAGGTGGTGGAATTACCTTAGCTTCCTTTCACGCCTGTGGAGACACACACTCCTTTAGGCTTTGGTTAAAGACATGGCAAATAAAGAAATACAGTCTGCTACCATTCTCAATAGTTTCCCATCTAGGTTGTCTATACCTGGTGGTTGGAGACCAACTGTTCTTCTACCTCTTCCACACAAACTTGACCAWATTCAAAACAGCAGTCCTTCTCTTTCATTATTAGATATTCAATACACTAATATGATGGTTCACTGTTCAATGTCATTTCACATCTCAGTTTGTCCACTTTATCTGAGAAAAAGTAATTGAAATGATTTTATAACAAAACCTATATCATAAGGTTTTGTTATAAATGACCCATCAACTTCAATGAACGATGAATTGGGTTTTCTGCCCATAATATCATTTAAGGTGCATTCAAGTCTTTTCCCCCTAGTTTTTTATGTAATATCTTGTTTTGGCAATAAAAATTCTTGAATTTTTTTTTGTCTCAATTGACAGTATGTCAACCAATCAGCTGAGCAGCCTGACTTGTTTGCCACATTTTTTGCTTCATACAATTTTGAATCGATCCAGTGGGCTCTAACAGTTCTCACAGTTTCTTAACAGGTGCATGTTTGTCAACAATTGGCAAGAATAATTGTACTAATACTCCCAAGTGCTGTATCTGGATTCTCCCCATACACATCAGGCCAACATAAATGTTTTACATCTTCAACAAAAGAGTCTTGAGAAAACATTTTGTATGATCTCTTAAATAACTAAATGACTTTAGCTCCTGCCATTGGTACTTTGGCTTTCCTTGTTATTGCCACAATGTTATGGTCACTACAGCCAATGGGAACTGATATTGCTTTAGAGCAAAGCTCTGCAGCATTAGTGAAGATATGATCGATACAAGTGGGTGTCACAGATCCAACACTATTGGTTTACACTCTAGTTGGTTGAGTGAGAACCTGGGTCATGTCACAGGCATTAGTCACAGTAAGAAGCGTCCTCTTGAGAGGACAACTAGATGATAACCAGTCAATGTTCAGGTCACTGTAACGGCTGTTGGAAGGAGAGAACCAAGGTGCAGCGTGGTACGTGTCCATATTTATTAAATGAACACTGAAATAACAAAGATAACAAAGAATAACGACCGAAACCGTTCTGGCTGGTGCAGACACACAACAGGAAACAACTACCCACAAACACAGGTGGGAACAGGCTACCTAAGTATGGTTCTCAATCAGYGACAACGATAGACAGCTGCCTCTGATTGGGAACCATACCAGGCCAAACACATAGAAATACAAAACATAGAACAACATACATAGAATGCCCACCCAAACTCACGCCCTGACCAACCAAAATAGAGTCATAAAAAAGATCTCCAAGGTCAGGGCGTGACAGTCACCAAGAAAATACATTTCTCTGTTAGCATCAGAGACCTTATCTAACATCACACACATATTCTCCAGATACTGACAGTTTGCACTTGGTGGTCTATAGCAGCACTCTAAARGAAGAYGCTTCAGATGAGGCATGTAAACCTSSYACTACAGCACTTCTACTTAATTTGTTATGAGATCCTCTCTGAGCTTTACAGGAATAAGGCTCCGAATAATACAGAAGCACCTCCCCGTAAGCATTCCTTTCTTTTCTATAGATGTTATATCATTTTATTCCTACTGCTGTATCATCAAGAGTCTCAGAAAGGGCTAATACATACAAATATTATCTAAGATTAGCAAATGACTAATCTCATGAACTTTGTTTCTGAGGCTACATATATTTATATGAGCTAACGTTAACTCTTTCTTGGGTAGCTTATATAAAACTGAAWTCATAATGATAGTAGGTTCTATTTCTAATAATTCTATTTCTTATAGCACAAAATAAGGAATTCATGGATTTTAGCTCGCAGGGCCTAAAATTAACAATCGSCGCCTGCCAAATGCGGGTAGATTTTGGCATTGGCGGGTAAGATGTCTATTTCACCATACATGTTGMCGGGTGGTCAGCTGGGCTGCACAGTGTGAGCATTTCACTTGCAGTTGTGAATAAGTATGATCACATTRATAGCAAAATAAATGCTGCAGCAGCTGTTTTCAAAGTATTTCTGCCGTTTTCTRTCATAGCTGGTAAATTAATCACARAAAGTAAAACAGCTATGAATCCTATCCCACCTTGTGTTGTAACACTGCCTGGCTGGGGGATGTGCGCACGTGAAGAGCTGGGTGAAAGATGACTTTTTAGAAGCGCTGCGCACAGGCAGAAAAGTTGGTCTAAGTGGCTGGTGGACCAAAAAGTACATTTCAGGCCCTGTTAGCTCGGCTGCAGCAGGGTGCTCTATTCTTTGTGCCACTTCTCCATAGCTGTGTTGCTGGACTGTTGGTCTCTTCTGATTGGGGTGTTGTCCTGTTAGCATGGGGGGTAGTGGGGTGGGGTGGGTGCTGTCCACTCTGGAAGGGGCCTGATGGTGCAGGGTGGAGCTGGCCTCTCTGGATTAGGGCCGGGTGGTGTAGGGTGGTGCTGGTCTCTCTAGGTGGGGGCTGGTGGTTGTGATCTTGCAGGATGTATGGCAGAGTTCCTGTTTTTTTCTTCTTCTTTTTCATTCAGTTTCCTAGCAAACACCTTGAAACCCTGATTGTTCAAGTGTACTAGGTTGCACATCAGCGGGTGGTAAATGTCATGCACAGAACTCTAGACAGCTCAGCGTTACTTGCCTTGAATAATGTGGAAGGGCACATCGCCACGTGGTAACAGGGTGGACATAGTGATTTTGGTGTTAGGAAATCTCTCTACAACTCTGGCTGCCACTTGCTGCGTTGCAGGAGCTACATGTCTTATCATTACCATCAAATCATTAGTACCTGTGTGAATTATAATATGTTTGGCCKAATTTRATTTGTTGCTTGACAGACTTTTCAAGACACTTGCTGTTGTTGGGCACCATAGCTTTCTGACTGACATGCCAGGGACTAGCAGTTTCTCTATGAGAAATGTCCCATTGSAGTCATATAAAATGAAGGCCATAGGGTCCTCTGCCTGGGTGCTGCGGTTCTGGGCCGTGGTGTCTGGAGTTATGTTCTTTGGATGGASTGGGATGGGGACCACAMGTGGCCTTTCGTTGTCTTCCTCTCTCCTGAGGGTCCCAGCATGGCTCCGCTWGCGCTGGTGCTCTGGGGCTGGGATGATCTTAGGGAGGTCTGGCCAGACCTATCTGACGAGGGGAAAGTGCTGGTGTGGGAGGAGGAGTTGTACTGGGTCTAGTTACTGACCTCTTGGGCTGAGTGTGTGAGTTCCGGAGGTTCACTATGAGAAGCAGTGGTACTGTTGATGAGGGGATGTGAGGGTGTGGTYGTGAGGGTTGCTCCAGTTGTTTTCTCAGAGCGTGGATGGTGATGTCCGTGTTGTAGCAATTCTATGACAACTCCCTTTGTAGATCTTCCCTGATGCCAGCTACCTCTCTCCTTATGATGCTCTCGACCGTTGCCCGTTTCTCTCTCGGCTCCTCCTTATCCTGCCTCAGAACTGTCACCTTACCACAAAGCTCATTCACATCTTTCTCCAGTCGGGAGACACTCCCAAAGGCACCAAAGTGGTAAAGCATCAAAGTTATGGGACTGTTCTCAGAAATCAGCATGTATCTGATTCTGAAACGTTGACACGGTGCCAGCTGGCTACTTTGCAACAGTTGGCCAACGCGATAACTATGCAGAGAGCAGTCYGCTGTGCTGTAGAACTCGCGGCACTAATCACGGAAGAACAGATGTCCAGAAAACTAATTTGTACATTAGCTAGAGCTTGACTACACTAGCTAGTTAGCTAACTAGAGGGAGTATTCAGCATTGAGTGTTGTTAGCATCTCTGCCTTTCATTTAATATGGATTGATTTGAGACTGGTTCAGCCAGCATGCAGACACTTACTCCTTAACTAGCAAATGTCAAAATGTCATAAATACTGATTCTACCACCACAAAACACATTCGCTAGATGTCGAATTAAGTAGTGAAGGCTTGCTCATGAAAACAAAATACATCAATATTAGCTACAGGTTTATCGTTTTTGATAAGATTAACTCTGACTCTTTTGAGGATGAAATGTTTGAATGTTTGAATGTTAGGACTAGGGCTGTGGCAGCCATTACATTTTGTCAGCCGGCTATTGTCATGCAAAGTCAGCCGGTCTCTCGGCAATTGACGGGGAATTAACATAAACACATTTAGCATCTCCAGGCCTCCACGCATACAAGCTGCATTACAAGCCACCGAGGAGCACCTTTGGAACAGCTACATTCAAAAAAGTCTAATAAATCTATTTATCATACACCATCCCAATAAACCCATTGTTTATTTTAGGCAGGTCTAAAGAAACATTATGATAACGCGAAAATGTATTTCTGAAGAACAGAATATGAGTTGCCCTACTGTATGTTATCTGGCTATGCTTTAGGCTGCTTGTTCAATTAGCTGACAAGATAAGTACGGTGTCATTATTTTAAATTATATGATTTTATAGTAAGAAGAATATAATTGAACTTAGCTTGATAAAATAGAAAGTATATTTTTCACATTCCGGAGCGAGTGCGCATATGAAGTGGCTATGTTGAGCTGAAAGTGATTATTTGAAACCTATACGCTAGATTAAGAGTTATTTGGCAACTTTAGTTGTGAATTATACAAACCTTATAATGTCTTAGAAATCAAACATATATGGGTTGCATGATACGACTGCAGGCTATTGATAATTTTGAGAAAGTCACAAAAAAGCGTGCGCTCTGTTCCTTGCCTCGGGCTGCACAGCTGAGTGATCATATTTTCACCCATCAGACTATTCTCAATTAAATCTTGTCTTTACTAATACACTATATATACAAAAGTATGACACTCCTTCAAATTAGTGGATTGGGCTATTTCAGCCACTCCCGTTGTTGACAGGTATATAAAATCGACCACACAGCCATGCAATCTCCATAGACAAACATGGGCAGTAGAATGACCTTACTGAAGAGCTCAGTGACTTTCGACGTGGCACTGTCATAGGATGCCACCTTTCCAACAAGTCAGTTCATCACATTTCTGCCCTGCTAGAGCTGCCCTGATCAACTGTAAGTGCTGTTATTGTGAAGTGGAAAATCTAGGAGCAATAACGGCTCAGCCGCAAAGTGGTAGGCTCACAGAACAGGACCACAGAGTGCTTTACGCGTAAAGCGTAAAAATCGTCTGTCCTCGGTTGCAACACTCACTACCGAGTTCCAAAACTGCCTCTGGAAGCAATGTCAGCACAATAACTCTTCGTCGGGCGTTTCATGAAATGGGTTTCCATGGCCGAGCAGTCACACACAAGCCTAAGATCACCATGCACAATGCCAAGTGTCGGCTGGAGTGGTGTACAGCTCGCCGCCATTAGACTCTGGAGTAGTGGAAACGCGTTCTCTGGAGTGATGAATCACACTTCACCATCTGGCAGTCCGAAGGACGAATCTGGGTTTGGCGGATGCCAGGAGAATGCTACCTGCACCAATAAATATTGCCAACCATAAAGTTTGATGGAGGAGGAATAATGGCCTGGGGCTGTTTTCATGGTCCGGGCTAGGCCCCTCAGTTCCAGTGAAGGGAAATATTAACGCTGCAGCACACAATAACATTCTAGACAATTCTATGTTTCCAACTTTGTGGCAACAGTTTGGGGAAGGTCCTTTCTTGTTTCGGCATAACATTGCCCATGTGCACAAAGCGAGATCCATATAGAAAAGGTTTGTTGAGATCTGTGTGGAAGAACTTGACTGGCCTACACAGAGCCCTGACCTCAACCCCATCTAACACCTTTGGGATGAATTGGAACTCCAACTGCGAGCCTAATCGCCCAACAWCCGTGCKRAACCTCACTAATGTTCAAACATCTAATGGAAAGCCTTCCCAGAAGAGTGGAGYTTGTTARAGCAGCAAAGGGTGGGAATGACGAGCAGGTGTCCACATACTTTTATTAATGTAGTGTATATGAAATGAGTTTCTATTATCAAATGGGCAGGAACAGAGACAGGGGAAAAAAGACGTTACCTGTATGCACTCGAATAGCGAATGGAGGCTGTACGTTTTCCCGTCTGGTCCGTTTTTTCCAATTTTGCCTGGAGGCTACTTCGATTTTATAGCAGAGCTGTGCTTAATATGAGCAGCTGAAAAATAAATATAAGAACACTTATTTTGCCCAAACTCTGTATGCCATGGGCTCTCGAACCCTGTTTCTGCAGCTACCCAGTGCTAAATTTGGGAAAGCAAGTGATTTTAGAATATAGGCTAGACCAATTAGCCTATGCACCAAAGACATCTTAAATCAGTTTTGTTGTATGTTTTTCTGCCATGCGTAATATGCAATTTGCAGTAGGCTATGTATTGTATAAGACACAATCAGTGGAGGGTATACGTACTGTTGGTACGCCATATAGGCTACGCACTTATTTTTAAGCGGGTATTGCCTATACTCACTGATAAGTATCAAAGTAGTGTAGTGGATGTATATGCCGTATCAATTAATAGGGCTGATGGAACAGATCGTAATGGTTAGCTTAAAATGTTGATCAACTATTATTTCTACACATTTTAGGCGCAGAAATGTACACACTGAGGTAGGCCTACACGCGAATGTTCCAAAATGCAATTTGCGGGAAAACACCTTTCTAAAATCAAGCAGTTTCGTGGACAGAGATGGAAATATCAGTTAGAAAGAGGGGGGATTTAAAGAAGCAACAACTATCATGGGCTGCTAATATGATTAGGGTAATGCCATTTGGCTGCTAGACACATATGAGTAAGTCTTTATTATAATAATTGCCTCCACGCTTCTATGGTGGGATTTTTATTCTAAAGGCTACTTTGTAGAAAGTTAACACATGGCTCATAAAATGAAGCGAAACATCCAGGTTTCAAACAATGAAGGAACAGGAAAAATATAGCGATGCTAATGATTGGCCTAACAGTCTTCTGGTAGATGGAAAGGCTTTTCCAAAAACCTTCTCTATTCAATGCGAACTACTGTAGATACAAAGTAGACTATGCCTACCTGTCAGAATGATATCATGATTATTTGCATTAATCCAGAAACAGCTTCAATCAAACAATAGTGCTAGGTGCCTACACATTTGAATTAAAGGGTAAATACGCTCAAAAGTGGTCTCCTGATGTGGATTAAGCATTGTTATGGAATTAGAACATACATTTTTGTCATATTCTGTCCAAAAAAAAGTATGACTGAGAACGAAAACCTGAAGAAATTATTTTCGAAAATCTGAAACCTGTGAATTTCGGACGTTTCAATAGTAGGCCTACTATTAGCCTACTGCACAGTGCAACTTGGTTTGGCCTGACTGAAAGACCAATATGGGATTTATCATATAAGTCTTTCAAAGTGTATGTCACTGTTTGTTATAGAATTTTTTACACAGGGTGCCTTTCCTTCGCCCGGGCGGGCCGCTTGCATTTTTGGGGGCAGAATTATAGTAGACCCACTTCTCCAGGCACCACTACACCACTGGTACAATTTTATACATTTTTTATTTAACCTTTATTTAACTAGGAAAGTCAGTTCAGAGCAAATTCTTATTTACAATGATGGCCTACACCGGCCAAAACCCTCCCCTAACCCGGACAACACTGGGCCAATTGTGTGTCGCCTCATGGGTCTCCCGGTCGTGGCCAGCTGCGACACAGCCCAGGACCAGGCTTCTTTCTTCAAATTGATCATCACATTGAGGTGAGTTTTAAAAGCAGTATACGGTTTTGATGATAACTGTTTCATCTGAAATACATTTGCATTGATGTCAGATTTAGAGGGACAATATAGCCCTGAGTGCCAGGCCATTAGGACCTGATGGTTGTTAGCAAGTTGGGTACTACCAAAGAATGTCCAGAGTGCATAAAAGGAGATTACCTTGAGTCAACGGTCACATGGAATTTTACTGCGGTCATGACTCATGACCGCCGGTGTGGCAGTGATACAGTCACCGCAACAGCACTAGTCAGGACAGCATATTGTAGCCAGACTTCTTTTTAGCTATCCCATGTGTGTTTTGCGAGTTATTAGACAGATCAGTGCAGATGGCCGTCAACGCTATCTGACGTGAGACAATGGTGTTGGGGAAAAAAACTGTCACTGAGCATGAAAGCAGAACACTTTGGTAACTAAGAGCAAGCAACACTTGGTAATAAGTGTGAAGTATTTCAGCTTTCCCTATGGGTCTGCCCTATGTGACAGACCTTGCTAAGTTAAATCATGGCCACAGACTATTTGGATGTGTCAAAGCAGAGAATCACCTAAAACCAAGGGATTGAGGAAAAAATGACTAAATCCGACAGGTATTCACCGCTAAGGGATAAATGTCTGTTAATCTATTGCTGCAAAGGTGCTCTTATTCACTCGACATCTAACTGTATTTCAATAGAGTGAACACATAATCGCTGTTTTTTGCCTGTCGAGTGTGTCATCGCCAATGTAGAGGGAGGAAAGAGGTGATTATTACAAAATATTTTACCATCACAAAATGTAGTGCACAGGGACCATGTGACACACAAACAAAGATTTAAACTGACAT